>NW_024734615.1:6737173-6794283 GCF_018991925.1 Homarus americanus | reverse complement strand
GTTCCTTTGATTTAGTGGGCCACAGTTTGGGGATCTGTAGATACACCCGACGATAAGTAAGTCCCTCCCTTTAATTTAATTTACACCACTTGGACTCTTCAAAAACATCCTCTCTTGTACCCTCGCCTGGCTGGCTCTAAGGTCTTGCCTAGCGTAGATAACCACACCCCTCCTGCAGGATTCTTTGTTAGGTTCGTAAATGAGTCATATCCAGCAATACTGAACTCACATTCCTCTGGGTCGATTCTTCTGTTCTTGGTACAACAGTTCTACAACTCACAATATCTGGTTGGTGTACTTTTAGTAGTGTTTCAAACTCCTCTCTCTTATCAAGGAACGTGTCAGTATTAGTGTACATGACATTCAAGCCAGAATTTGTTCTCGGAACGTCTCTGCTCTTAGTAATAAACCTGCTCCACCCACATTCTCAGAAGCTGCAACATTTGCTAAGTACACTGTATTTTGCAGGTGGTTAGAAATGTCATTGTTTACACGGCGCTCGTTCCTCCTGTCCGGTAGGCTGAGCTGGTGCCGCCTCCCGGGTGGGGATTGAGGTGGAGGGTGCACTGCTGCCCCTGGCCCTGTGTCGGCACACTTGTTTCCACTACCTCCTCCTGAGTATAACCCATGTACACTCTGTCCCCGTTCCTCCTCGACTCCTTCCTCTTCTGCTTCAAGTCCTGCAGGAGCTTCTTGTGCTGTTCCTCTGCATTACCGTGCGGTCTGGGTGAATAAATACATCCCGAAATGCCTTGCCCTTGCAAGTTTTTTGCCTGCCGAATAACTTCCCATTTCTCCTCCCTCACCCCTAGTGTGATCCTGAGGGGGCGAGGCTTAGCCCCTGCTTTGTCCCAGCCTCCTCACATCCTGAGGTTGCTGGAATCTTCAGAACCTCTGTGCAAATATTTTGAAACAGCACCTTGTCGTGTGTTTCCTTACTCGCAGTTCCTCCGCCTGGCTCTCGGTGACTCCAAAAACTATTACATTGTTCCTGCGCTGGAGCCGTTCCTGGTGTTCCTCCTCTCCCTAACAGTAGGTCCGTTAATTTTCATTTCTTCGACACACTTTTTCAAAGTCCCAATCTGCTGTAGAACCTGTACTGATTCTGCATTACTCCGCCCCCCCGTGGCCCTCCTAATACGCCAGCATAACTCCTCTTAGCAACCACCTCTCTGTTTAGGCCTACAGTTTCCAATCTTTAATTTTCACTTTGAATTCTTATGGTTCTCACATCTCCATTTTCCTATCTATTGTGACCTCATGCTTTATAAGTACATATCTTAATCCTAAATTACACACTAAGGTAAGGTTCTGGTTTGCTAGTTCCTGGGTAAATTTATTGGGTTATAATATCAATGGGCACACCCGAGGCGGCCTAGACGCCAACCGGAACAAAACCTAGCGTCGTATTTTCATGGCGTAGGTATACAAGATATTTTCTTTGAAGCATAGTTTCTGGATCACATCCAACACTTCACATAGGTCTGATATATTTATCCTGTTTCCAGATCATTGTTCTCTTGTATTTTCACCTGATACCTGCAGTAGATATGTTCACTAATCGTTCACAGACGTAAATAGTACGACCTTCAAACTACGATCTACACTTAACCCGGATAATACACTAGTCCGTATCAATTGGACCTTCCCAACCATTCTATAGGTACCTTGAGTTATCCTTAATGCTGTGAGTACATACGATTAACATTATATACTCGTAGTTGGGTACAATTCATCAAATAATTCCGTAACATTCATTAGGTGAGTTAGTCTTTATCAATGTTTCCCGTTTTCTGAGATTCTACAAGCGCGGTTGATTTGAATGTTATGTAGCGTAATATGAATTAAAGGGGTGTTTAGGAATGACAATGATGTGCGCAGTACACTGCAAACAAAACAAAAGAAACAAATATTAACCTAAGCAGATAAATAAACAACAAAATGAAACAAAACAGGTACAATAACATTAAAACAAAGTAGAAAGATATACCTATGTACAGTATATACTGTATGTATATATCACATTCACCCCTTCGAAATATTACTGATACTGTACGATACTTAGAGGTCTAAGCGACTTGGTGGCTTTCTAGCACGTCCTGATCTACGTCGGGGAATATCAGAGCCTGGATGAGCAAAAGGTCCCCAGTAATTGGAAAATGGCTTATGTGAGTCCTATCTTCAAGAAGGATGATCGGTACTCCACAAATAACTATAGACCAGTGAGCCTGACCAGCATAGAATGTAAAGTACTGTACAGTAATCCGTGTTTTTTCGCGGGGCGAATTACGTTCCTGGAACCCCAGCGAAAAGCCGAAACCGCGAATACTCTTTTTAGAATCACTGTACTGTGGCCACCAAACAGCTCAGGTAGGTCATGCACTTAACCATGCCATGCTCAATCACGGCCCAGTGGTCACACTGATCAGTGATGCACTGTACCGGCATTTACTAACATCATTATTTGAAACTAATCATATTGTAGTATAATAATGGAAAAATGTAAACACAGTTATATACAAAAAAAAATTATTTACAAGTAAATAAAAAAAATTATATATCGCTGAGGTCGGCAATACCCGCATTGCCAGCCTCTCCCTGCTGTCCAAGCGTCTGCCCACCGTGTCATACCTTACCCAGTCTTGATCTACTCTCCCCAGCTTACTTACCTTCTCCCCCTCCAGTGTTCAACCATATGAAATTGCCAACAAACTCCTGAAATTTAAATCCAACGCTCACGACCCCAATTGACCTCCCAATCAAAATATACAAGGAGTTTGCAGTCAAACTTACCACCCCTCTGTTCTATTATTAATGCATCCCCAGACAAAGCAAATGCCCTAATGAATGGAAAACCGCATTTGTCACCCCCATCCCCAAGGTCACCACCCCACAGTCCCCTAACGACCTCAGGCCAGTTGCCATTACCCCCATACCCAGTCTACTTTGTGAGGACTTTGTTTTTGAATGGGCATTTGCCAGTATCTATCAGTCAATTGATCCACAGCAATTTGGCAATATGAGGACCTCCTCTACATCACACTGCTTGGTGAGCTTTCTGGATTTTCTGCACAGAAACTTGCAGAAACGTTAGACATCACTGGCCGTTGCCCTTGTGGACTTCAGGAAGGCCTTTGACCTTGTTGATCACTGCACTGTTATCAACAAGGCTATTGCACTAGGGCTGCCCACCAACCTGGTCTCATGGCTCACTGATTTCTTGAGTGGACGTCGCCAGGCAGTGAGGTATCAGAGCTTGGTCTCCACATTCCAACACCTCACCTGCGGTGTTCCCCAGGGGACCAAGATGGGACCACTGTGCTTCCTCATCCTGATCAACGACGCTCTATCGGACACTCCTCACAGGTGGAAGTACGTGGATGACTGCACTGTGGGGGCTTCAGTGGACAACACCGCACCAGACTACTCATCGCTACAAGGCACCCTGGACAGGCTACAGGCATGGACCACGGAGAACAAGGTCACCATCAACCACACCAAGACCGTAGTCATGCACATCAATACCGCCACCACTCCAAAAGTGCCGCCCGGGGCGGACCGCCCCCCCCCCGCCCCCCCCCTAGCTACGCTTGTGCTCAGAGGGCACTACTCAGTTGAGTGTCCTTACTTGGAGCTGGCGGACGCTCGCTCCACAAGGGGTCACAGCTCAAGATTGAAGAAGCTGCAAGTTCAGAAAACTGTGAGGGCAAACTTTTTCGGGGTGAGAGTTGTGAACTCTTGGAACAATCTACCAGAAGTGTTGTGACGGCACCGAGTGTGAGCTCTTTCAAGACCAGACTTGATCAACACTGGAGCGGGTTCAGGTACATTCAGGAGCCGGTGCATGCCTAGTACTTGCCAACAGTGCATAACAGAGGCGTGACCGATCGCCCAAGCGGCTAAAGAGCCAATCAATGGTGAAGAGGATGAAAGTAAAGTGGTGACTGGTTCCAACTGGGTCTAGGTGTTCCATATTGGCCACCATACCCTCCTCATTAGTTATGATGAGGCCAATTTGGCAAGTACTGTACTGGTATGCCACACTGGCTAATCCTCATGAATTTATCTGATCCTGCTCCAATGTTGGTCAAGTGACTCGAGTCTGGTCGCTACAACACTGGCAGGTTGTTCCAAGGGTTCTGTGGGGTATGAGATTGTTTGGTGTTCACACTCAGGATGGGATGGAGAAAGGAAACTCACAATGTGCTCTCTATATACATGTTGTATTGGATGTACAATGCAGCTTGGTGCTGGGAAGGCAGCATGGTTACAAGCGTGATGTAGAGAGAGCTGGTTGGTGAGGGCGCTCAGAGAAGGACAGCTTGTGGGTCGCCATGCTCGCCAGCGGGAGAGAGGACCGCCAGGCAGGCGGAGGAGCGAGGACCGCCAGGCAGGCGGAGGTGTTGCTGGCTGTGGATGTAGGTAGAAAAGGGCGCAGATCACCACGAGGTCAGGTCTTAAATAGCGGGCGTAGGCGTGGCTTAGCAGTTGACCCCCGCTCCGTGGTGTATGGCGGCGCTGGTTGACCTAGACCATGAGGCATACACTGGGGAATTGGTGGGGTCGGCTAGGCAGCGACAAACAGCGTTTGTAGGGGAGAATTCCACTACAATACTCCCCCTTCCCTCCAGGCTGTATAGGAGACTTGTTGTCTGCAGGGTTGCATAGCACATGTGAGGCAGAACGGGCGGTGCGTGCCTCATGTGAGACAACGGCGATGGCGTGGATGAGCCGGTCGCTGGGGACAACTGTCTAGATACACAATATCTGTGGGAGTAGAGAGGGAGAATAAGGGTGTGTGGAGGCGATGAATTTTGTGCTTCCCTCACGGCAGGTACAGAGTCGTCAGATGCGCCTGCTGGGGTGTGTGGGCCTGGGTCAGGAGCAGGGGCTGTGTCAGCAGCAGCGGATGAGGGCTCGTGACAGCAGCTGGGTCCACAACAGCAGCAGGGTGCAGGACATTAGCAGGGAGTACCTGAGGGAGAAAAGAGGGGTGTGTGGGTCCGCACTCAGGAACAGAGGCCGCATCAGGGGCGGCAGGGGTTACTGCTGGGCCGGGGTCGGCGTCTGAGGCAGGACGGGTGTGCTGGGGTCGTAAGAGGAGCGACTGTCTGCTTAGAGTAGCAGAGCTGCTCTAGGGTGTCTGACCTGCGGTGGAGAGACAGTAGCTGTAGAGCCGATGAGAGCTGCTTCTGGGTGGATAAGCCAGTCTTCCATGTTGCTTGAAGACTGGGAGCGTGATCAGTTTCTCCTCCATCCTGTGTGAGTGCAAATCTCCGGGAGTCACCATTTGTGGGGTATGAGATTGTTTGGTGTTCACACTCAGGATGGGATGGAGAAAGGAAACTCACAATGTGCTCTCTATATACATGTTGTATTGGATGTACAATGCAGCTTGGTGCTGGGAAGGCAGCATGGTTACAAGCGTGATGTAGAGAGAGCTGGTTGGTGAGGGCGCTCAGAGAAGGACAGCTTGTGGGTCGCCATGCTCGCCAGCGGGAGAGAGGACCGCCAGGCAGGCGGAGGAGCGAGGACCGCCAGGCAGGCGGAGGTGTTGCTGGCTGTGGATGTAGGTAGAAAAGGGCGCAGATCACCACGAGGTCAGGTCTTAAATAGCGGGGGTAGGCGTGGCTTAGCAGTTGACCCCCGCTCCGTGGTGTATGGCGGCGCTGGTTGACCTAGACCATGAGGCATACACTGGGGAATTGGTGGGGTCGGCTAGGCAGCGACAAACAGCGTTTGTAGGGGAGAATTCCACTACAGTTCTCAAGATTGATTGAGAAATATCCACTTCGGATTACAAGTGTTTATTCATGGTCATAATTGTCAAATTTGTCACTTTAATTGGCAAACTGCGATTCAAATGTTGTGTGTCGAAAGTTTTCTAAAGTCGCTGTTCCAAGAGTTCACAACTCTCACTGCAAAAAATTCACCCAGATTCTGTCTTCATTATTCCACCACTCTCCTCCTGTCTCAAGTTCAAGAGAAATTTCTTTCCCATTTTACTTTGCACCGACTCGTGGTCGTGGAAATGTACTGGAAGATTTGGCGCTTGGTTCTCTGTATGGCATTAATTTTGTCAATAGGTAAAAAGAAAATGGTTACCGGTACTGGTACGAGCAAACAACTGCAGTAGAGATGGCGGAACTATCGGCAGGCAGTTTCAATTTATAAACTTAAATTAATATATAAAAAGGTAAATATTCGTTTTTATCCCAATGGGCTACAATGGAAATAACTTCGTGTTATCCTCAGAGTGGTATTTTTCCGAATTAAGACCAACGTCACGCTCAATAATACTAATGGCCCTACCACTTACCTTATAAAATTCTAAGCAACTCAGAAACGAGTGATTTCCGACAGAAATGGATGCTAGGATCAAGTGAATCACATTAAAAACCTTAAGAAAAAGACAATTTTAAGCTTGAAGTGGAGTTGGTGTTAATCAGGAAGTTTTATCTACTTCGTTTTTTTCATATATGATTTTAATATACACTTAATAATTTACCAGTAAACAAATAAATAAATGATTAAAAATAAATTCATTTAATGGTATGCGTTACGGTATTTTGTGGTTGACAGTAGTGAACGGCACCAAGGTTATCGTAAGTTGGGCAGTGTTTCAGGATCCCAAATTCGGCAATAACAAAAGCAAGGAGATCAGCTGGGTGAGTGACAGCAGTGAGTGACCCGCCCTGACGACTGCTTAAGGGCTGAACGTCTCTCGTACACTCACTCTCACATAAATTATATGGTACGATATATCTCTTGATTACGTAGATGTAATGAGTTAAATGTGGATAGAATGAACGAAGTTCATATATTGTACGAAAGATTAGAATAAGTCGGTGAAGTGTAATAAGTACTGACACGGGCAGTGGAAAAGTCAAATGACTCATTACTGCTCATTATGTTGCTTATCAGCTAAAACTGAGTAAACTAGTCAGAATATGAGGAAATGGCCGGTTAACCGTGAGCATTTGTCTAGAATAATTTTTGTGTGTAATTTTGATTAATTCGGTAAGTTGTTTGTGTTTTATGTTATCAGACAGACCATCAGTATACTGTATATAAGTTAAAAGAACATTACTTCATTCCTTGAAAGCATTTGAAATGAAAATGGTGTAAGTCAAGGACAGGATGCCAGTAAACTTGTTGGGATGTTCAAAGAGCATTTGTTAATTGGTTAATGTTCAGTATTAAAGGGCACCAACTTATCAAAGCTTCAATTTAAAGAAGCCACAATTACAGAACATTGTCTGAGCTAATATTTCTGCAGTGAGAGTTGTGTATTCTTGGAACAATCTGCCAGAGTGTTTTGACGACATTGAGTATGTGCTCATTTAAGATCAGACTGTATCAACACTGGTGCTCGTTCAGGTATACTGTACATTCAACTCTCCAAGTATGTCCACTACTCATGATGAGCAGACGTTTGGGCCATGGTTAGTTTAGGCTAGATCTTAACCATCCAGGCCCAAACCAAACGTCTTACAATCCTATTCACATGCCAAGCTTTGGTAAAGATTTGCTTTAGGTTGAACGTGGAATTTCATATTTTTATTGGAGTGGATATTTTGCCGTGGCCGGCTAAGTTCCTATTTATGCTATTTTTACTGTGAGTGCCCTCTGATTGGCCAACTACTTTCTGTTTAATGTGACGGGGGTCCTCCCTTGGCTAGGAAGCTAGGTAAGCTTAGGTAGGTTTCTCTGGTTGGGTCAGATTCTATGAGGTCTGAGTAAATATCACCTCTTTTTATAATGGTCAGAACATCTGTGGAAAAAATGAACAAAATCAAACTTCTCCTTCTGGTTAGGAATGTTTATAGCTACTCAACGATCGACTCGGGGCAAAATAAATGCCAAGTGCTGCCAGTCACGGTCACGTATCGTTCCCGCATTGTTCGCCGGTAATGGACGATTAGCCAATTGGAGCACACTCGGTGTAAAATAGGGTTAGAAGGAACTTAGTCGGTCATGGCAAAATATCCACTACCTATTTTTATTTGCTAAAGGTGTAGAAGAGGGTGACCACCAGGAGGAATTGTCCGAAGTGGTTGAAACTTTTTCAACACACTAACATCATGATACTGTATTAACACAAAAATGGAAACGATAATGCATAGAACCTAATAGAACCTGACCTAACATACCCAACCTATGCATTATCTTGTTAATTTGTGTTAAACAGCTTACCATAATACTGAGGTTGATAGACATCAGGAGGAATACGTGGAAGGGTTCACCATCATTTAGGAAATGTCTCTTGAAGAGGGATTCAGCAAGGTGAACAACAAAAATGGCGCTGGGAGGAGAATTGTGAAGCGGGATAGAGTAAAGAAAAAGATTGTCAGGTTCTCTTAGGTTCTATGCATTGTCATTTCCATTTCTGTGTTAATGTCATGTTGTTAGCATTATAAAAAAAATAACAAATAATGCATAGACTCTAATAAAACCTGAGGTTGGGTATGTTAGGTCAGGTTCCCTTAGGTTCTATGCATTATCGTTTCCATTTTTGTGTTAATACAGTTTCATGATGTTAGTGTGTTGAAAAAGTTTCAACCACTTCGGACAATTCCTCCTGGTGGTCACCCTATTCTACACATTTACCTTTTATTTATATGGCAGTGGATAATTTGCTGTGACCAGCTAAGTTCCTACTCACGCTATTTTACCATGAGTGCGCTCTGATTGGTAAATATTTATAAGTTGCTAACACCTACATATATATTTAGTCTTAAATAGGGAGAAAGGAAACAAAATTAAAGTACGGTAATTTAATGTATTGCGTTTCCATTGGAATTGTATATTTTTTTTTAGTATTTTAACCAATAAAATTACCAACAAAATTACTTGTTTGAAGTGGGCAGGGCTTTAAAGTACTGTAGAGCGAAAAATGTGGGGTTAAAATACTAAAAAACACTAAACAAACTTTTGAAAATCTGACCTAATGTTTCCTAACCTTTCAAATCCAAAAACTATAAAAAATTTACCTTGTTCATGTTTTTGGTGTTGTAAAGACCTGGGACTTAGGGATAGAAATCCCTAACCAGAATTAATCAGGTTCTTAATTAAGGAAAGTCAAGGACCATGGATTTCTGAGGAATAACAAACAACCATTTGAGATTGACATCTCTTTACTATAAAAAATATGACACAAAACTCTGACACCACTCAACAAATATCAAATAACAATTTCGGGAGTCAAACAATTAAGTCAAGTCAACAGTTAATGGAGTCAAACAATTAATGGAAGCAAACAATTAAAGGGAGCAAACAATTAATGGGAGTCAGCAGTTAATAGAATCAAACAATTAATGGGAGTCAACAACTGATAGAATCAAACAACGAACAGATATTTCCTACGGCAGTGGCCCTGGGGGAAGGTTCTGGAACACGGTGATCCACACTCGGGGTAGGAAAGCATCCATTCAACTCCACACTCAAGCGACGTCTTGAAATGGCAGGAGAACACCGGGGCACAGATGGAATGAGATGAACTGACGGTCGTGGTATGCGGTAGTGGTAGATGACCAGAGAATTGACAGTCGATAGGTGAAGGTCTGGGAACACAGCCCACGAGTCCAGGACCTATGATGAGATCACAGCCAGAATTTGACGGACAGCGGGGTAGCTAGATAGTGACTGTATGGCGGCTGGGTTGAATCTGCCGGTGACCCAGATAGTCGCTGCTGTTCTCACCTCTGTCCAACCGCCCCAAGTGTCGTCCGCACCAGCAAACAAGCGAGTTAGCAGCGGTAACCAGCAGGAAGATCGATTCCGCCCTTACACAGCTCCCCCAACAAAAATCTACTGTAAGGTAGATTAAACTTAAGATTAGTACACAAAGCATAATCATCTTACAACAAATGCTTAAATACACATTGCACAATAAAGAAGGGTCATAGAAAAGAATAGGTGGTAACTTGATGTCCAAAACGTAAGGCCGTATCAAGGAACTGCACGTGAGGTCCACTTCAGTCCAAGTTTAAGTTTGGGCCTAATTCCAGTCGTAGAGGATTCTTCTATCTCGTCAGGTGTTGGCAGCAACTGGCAACTGAGATCAACAGACTCTGGCGTCCGAACTTCACAGGAACTCTTGCAGGGTAGTGCCTCGACTAACTCCAGCTTGGGGACGGCGTCAAGGACACGAGCAATGTGGGTCCTGCAATTATATTGCTTTAACAAATTAGCTGGAGAGAACGGTCCAACAAAATCTATGGCTACCCGAGAAGATGGTTCTGCAATGACGGGTAAGGGTTCAAGTGAAACAGGACGAACTCTACCCTTGGCGGACATACGTGGGCACTGATCACAACTCCTACAAAAAGCTCTAATATCCGCTCCCATACCTGGCCAGTAAAACTGATCAGCAACCTTCCTATAAGTTTTCCTACGAGAACAGTGACTTGCTAGAGGGCTCTTGTGAGCTACAGAGAGAATGTTACTACGACAAACAGCAGGGACAACAAGTAAAACCCGACCTACTTTAGCTGGTCGCTTGGATGAAACACAAGACCTGTGTAACACCCCATTAATAGAAACAAATTTATAAACCGACCCATCTCTCACCTGATCCTCCTCCCCGGAAGTCACCTTCTCCCTTACCCGCTTCAGAGTGGCACACGAGTCTTGAAGCTTGGCGAACTCCTTGGGAGTCAGTCAGTGGCAACAAATTCGGCAGAATCAGGGGAAGCGGTCGTTTCACCTTCGCCGTCCGTGTCTCTACAGCTTGGACCTTGGCGGCAGGCGTGGCGGCGTGAGAGGGTGGCGAGGCGACCTAGGCAGGTGGCGAGTCGTTGTAGTCAGCAGGCGGTGTGGGGACTGGTGCTGGTGGCGAAGAGACTGGTGCTGGTGGCGAAGAGACTGGTGCTGGTGGCGAGGAGAGTTTTAACCGTTCCGGGTCGTTAGGGTCACGAACACCGGGAACATTACCAATGAGAACACTGGCAAATTTAATGGGAGCTCTTACCACATTAGACCAATCAGTGAAATAGGGGCAACGCAGGTAGCACCCAGCAACAGGGAACTGGTCAACCCGACCTAAATAATCGGCGACACTAACCTTCGAGCAGCTGGAGATGTCAGCGTCCGGCAGGGCTTCCTCAGAGACAATAATGCACGAGCAACCAGTGTCCCTGTTGAAAGTAGATGCCCTAGACCCATTTGTTGTTCCACTGGCACAATAACAGGGGCAGCTCCTGTCTTCCAAGCAGAAGCCGACCTTGTTGTTGGGCTGATGAGTGTCAGCAGTCTTGAAGGCGAGGGGATTCCTGGGACAGCGAGAACGAATGTGCCCTTCTCCACAGCTGTGACACCGCACGGCTGGTGAACTACTCCTGTTTACTTCTGGGGATGGTTCTTTGGAGGACGAAGGCTTTGCAATCTTCACTACAGGAGGGGAAGACTTGGGTTAGGCGTTGCGAGCAGACGCCCAGTTGTCGGCAAGATGCACAGCTTCTCCAAGCGTCGCTGGCTGCTGCTCTTTGATGAAAATTCTCAAGTCTGGAGGTAGAGAAGACAAAAATTGATCTAATATCATGAAGTTAGAGAGAGGCTCAAAGGTTTCTTCAACCTCTGATACCTCCAGCCATTTTTGAAACAAACGACCCAGGTGAATCGAAAACTGCTGGTACGTTTCTCCCGCTCTAATCTTCGTTCTGTGGAAATCAACACGATATCCGTCAGAAGTCTTGTTAAATCCTCGCAAGAGAGCTTGCTTCAACAAGAAGTAATCTCGGGTGATGTCGGCAGACAGGGACGTGTAAATTTCTACCAGCTTACCACTCGGTAGGCTACCCAACCTTACAGCATAGCTATCTGGGTCTACACCAAGCAGCTCGGCTACCCGTTCAAACCTAACAAGGTAGGAGGCGATGTCTTCTCCTTCACGGTACACAGGCAAGCTGGGTTTTACCACATTGTCTTGTATATGGCCAGAGGATTCTGGTCTACTTGAAGCATTAATCCTAGCCAGTTCTAGGTCCTTTTTTGCCTGCAACTTAGCTAATTCGAACTCTTTCTCTCTGGCGTTCCTCCATCTCTCTCCCTTTCTGAGGTGCCTCCATCTCTCTCTTTCTTTCTGACGTGCCTCTCTCTCTCTGACGTTCCTCTCTCTCGATATTCTGTTGGGTGACCACATACTGACCAATCTCATTACCTGTCAGACCCAGGGCCACCGCTTGACCTTTCCACACCTCAAAAGTAGACATAATGATCCGAAAGGCCAAGAACAAAGGAAAAAACAAACAACTTACCCCGCAAATAGCCAAAGGTAACTCACCTAGTGGCTCAATCAGACCAGTAAATGATTTGAACCGACTGGAGGAAACCTCGTTCCGCACCCAGCCCAGCTGAATCACCTCAGGGTAACGAAACCGCACCAGGTGAAACCACAACAAAAATGCTATGACAGCATCAACAGTGCACCCCAACCAACACTAATTAACTTCCCAAGTACAAGGGAGAGCAACAAAATTAGCACACAGAAGGAAGGGATAACCACTGAACAACACTTGCTTCCGGGCCACAGACAGCAAGGTGGCGCGCTCACGGCGACTTACAACAACACCGGAACGAATGTTAAACCTCAGAAACCAAAGGTCAGAGATTATCCTGGCAAGGTCGCCACTTGTAAAGGCCTGGGACTTAGGGATAGAAATCTCTAACCAGACTAATCAGGTTCTTAATTAAGGAAAGTCAAGGACCATGGTTTTCTGAGGAATAACAAACAACCATTTGAGATTGACATCTCTTTACTATAAAAAATATGACACAAAACTCTGACACCACTCAACAAATATCAAATAACAATTACGGGAGTCAAACAATTAAGTCAAGTCAACAGTTAATGGAGTCAAACAATTGATGGAAGCAAACAATTAAAGGGAGCAAACAATTAATGGGAGTCAGCAATTAATAGAATCAAACAATTAATGGGAGTCAACAACTGATAGAATCAAACAACGAACAGATATTTCCTACGGCAGTGGCCCTGGGGGAAGGTTCTGGAACACGGTGATCCACACTCGGGGTAGGGAAGCATCCATTCAACTCCACACTCGAGTGACGTCTTGAAATGGCAGGAGAACACCGGGGCACAGACGGAATGAGATGAACTGACGGTCGTGGTATGCGGTAGTGGTAGATGACCAGAGAATTGACAGTCGATAGGTGAAGGTCTGGGAACACAGCCCACGAGTCCAGGACCTATGATGAGATCACAGCCAGAATTTGACGGACAGCGGGGTAGCTAGATAGTGACTGTATGGCGGCTGGGTTGAATCTGCCGGTGACCCAGATAGTCGCTGCTGTTCTCACCTCTGTCCAACCGCCCCAAGTGTCGTCCGCACCAGCAAACAAGCGAGTTAGCAGCGGTAACCAGCAGGAAGATCGTTTCCGCCCTTACAGGTGTTTAGTAGGTGATGGTAGTGTTTTTGATGTTCAGATGAGGAATCCTGAAACTCAATAAGTGATTCTTAGCATTTCTCCAAGTTTGGAAATGTTAGTTATGGTTTTCAAAGGTTTGTTTGATGTTCTTTTTAAGTATTTTATCCCACATTTTTCCTCGACTTCAAAGCCCTGGCCACATTGAACAACTAATATTGTGGGTAATTTTATCGGTTAAGATACTCAAATGAACGCAGTGGATATTTTGCCGTTTTGTTTACAAGTGGGGGACAATTAGCCAATCAGTGCACACTCATGGTAAAATAATGTTATTAGGAACTTAGACGATCATGGCAAAATATCCTCTGGCTATCTTATACTATAGGGAGAAAGAGAAAACACAACTGTATTCTATTATGTTTCCAGCAAAATTTTTTAATTTTTGAGTATTTTAACTGATAAGACCTCCCCAGTTAGTACAGTACCAACAGTTGGGTATTCTTAATGAATGCAAGGCATGCATTGCATGCCTAGTAGAAAGCAAAAATATTTTTAAATAGTATCTTTAATAATACAGATTTAATTTTAAAATCTTCACAGTTTTCACTCATGAAAGTCAAGGAGACTCGGTGTCCCTCAATGCATGTAGAAGGATAAGTCGCATGCCCTCAATGGACATATAGACGTAATCATCCTATCAATAATATGCTAAAATGAACTTAATTGTGTTGGAGCATAAGGAATTTGGGCCATTTTAGTAAAATTTAATACTTTTTCCCTTAATAAGCATGAAGTCTTATATTATACTGTGATATTATATTACCTAAGAGTTGTTGTTCTATAAGAGTGGCTACTTAATAAGTTTCTGTAAATGTAATGGGTACAAATGCATGCACTTCGAAAACTGCATTCACTTGTAGAGAGGCTATGTACATCGGTGGCAGCCCTCCGTCAGCTGGACAAAACTGATCCACATTATTATTTTAAATACTGTACACACTTGTATTTCTAAATAACTCTAAAGTTCGCTTTCAGTTATAGGTTTTTCACTTGGGAAAGTTATTCAGTTTTCTGTTTTATTTGAAATAATAATCGGATGATATAAATAAAAATATTTACAAATTATTTAAATGTTCAGCAATAAGATCATTGGCAACTTTACAGAGGGCCAGCATTGTGCATGATGCCTAGTCATTTTATTTTAACTACTTTATTTCTAAATTACTGTAGATCACACTGAAACCTTAATACAGCACAGGTATATTGTTTTGCATTAAGTATTTTTGCACCCATTATTTAAATATTTATAAAGATACTTTGTCAGATGCCACTGATATAATTTAAGAAATGGTGTTTATAAAAGCTTGACAACCCTTATTTAGAGAAAGGCCATATCCTACTTGATATTTGATTTGATAACTGATATACGAGGTTCGACACAAAAAAAACGAGACTGATGCTCTAACTCTTTTTATTTACCAAATTAAGAAAATCAACTGTGATTGCCTTCAAAGTAGTTCCCTTCTGAGTTGACACACAGCTGCATATGATGCTGCCACAGTTCAAAGCAATTCCGCGGATCATGTTCTGTAAGGCTGTTGAGGAGCTCCGTCGTTTTTGCTTTCACCTCTTCTACCGACAAAAAATCGGTTCCTTTGAGCACGGACTTGATGTTTGGGAAGAGGTAGAAGTTGCAGGGAGCCAGGTCTGGCGAATAGGGTGGGTGCTCGAGCACAGTGATGTTTTTATTGGCTAAAAACTGCTTAACACACAAAGCTTTGTGGGCTGGCGCATTGTTCGTATGACAGCATTTTTTTTCAACCTTTTTTGTACAAACCTTTGTCATGTTCAATTTTTCCGTGAGAATGCATCGAACACTTTCCCTGTCTAAGTTAACTTTCTCAGCCATTGCTCAAACACCCAACCTACGGTTTTGTCTAATCACATCTCGCATTTTTTCAATGTCGTCATCGGTAATTGCTGTGCGTTGACAGCCTTGGCCGTCAACATCTTTCATGGTTTGTCTGCCTTCCGAAAATCGTTTGTGCCATTCAAAAACGCGTGCACGAGACATGCAATCTTCACTGTAAGCCTCAGTCAATAATTGAAAAGTTTCTGTCGCGGAATTCTTAAGTTTAACGAGAAACTTGATGCTAATTCATTGCTCAGTTTTGCAGTCCGACATTTTCTGACCGAGCGTAAGAACATGTCTATACTTCAACACTCGTCCACTTGTACTGAGTGAAGCTATCGAGTTGAGCTTTGTCACACTGTGACAGGTTAGAATATGTTCAATAACCATCTGTTTGTCCCTCCCCTCCCACTCTTGGTTCCCGAGTTATAGGGTTACTCGTTATTTTTGTGTTGGACCTCGTATGAGGGTGTTCTGCATGCCTCATCAGTGCAACCACTGTATGCCATTGAGTACCAACAATATTGGTTGTTCAAAGTGGGCAGGGCTTTAAAGTAGAGGGAAAATGTCTGGTAAAATACTAAAAAGAACATGAAACAAACCTTTGAAAACTTTAATTAACCTACAAAAATGTGATGGTGTAGTATTGTGTGTTCAGATGAGGAGGGAGACCCATAAACTTGAAAGGGATTTTACTTTTTTATAGTGCTATGCCAAGGCATAATTTGGTATTATAATGTTTGTAAACTAGGTGTTTTGATTATTTTCTGTTCCATGCAGCAGTTATTTTGGCAAGTTAGGGAGATTTTCTTGCATACAGTCTCTCCTCAACTTATAACGTATTCGACTTACGACAACCTGGACATACGACCGCCATGGTCGTATAAAATATTTTTCACATTATGTATTTTCGAGTCCCGACGTTAGTGATCGCGCTGTGTACTAACAAAATTTTTGTTTGTAATTCCCTTTAAAATGGCTGGCAAGCATAAAAGTGAGAGTTCTCGTGGCGCTGAGAAGAAAAAGAGACACCCAATTTAGAATTTCTATGTATTATTTTCACCTTTTCGACTTACTACCTGGTCGTCAGGACGGAACCCCGTCGTAAGTCGAGGAGAGACTATATTATAAGCCTCAGTCAAAGTAGAACTTACTAGAACTTTCCAGACCTGTCTGGGTTGTGCTATAGCGTTTTAGGCATCTGACTAGAAATATATAAGCGGCAGCGAGTGGCCTAGAGTTAGTCGACCGTTTCTGCTCAGAGTGTGAAGTAACAAGCCTAGTTGTGCAAGTATTGTGGAATTGTTGTGAGCAATATAAAAGTGAAAATACTAAGGAATTGTACACTGGTAGAGTGCTGACTACAATATATATTCAAAGTGATAAGTCCAGCTGTGAACAGTGTTGTGAAGAATTAGTGATTATTAAAGAAGACTACAGTGCACAAGTGTATTTCTGTGACCTGGTGGAAATCTATCGACCTGCCTGTTGGTTGTCTGTACACTGATACTGATCGTCAGGAAATTACCAGAGACTGGCGGGACAGCCAGTGGTAATTTGAGGACACTTGTGATATACTAGGTATCTCTATACTGCATCTGTACACAAGACCTGGCCGCTGGTAACCAGTGGTGGGAGCTGGGTAAGCGGTGAAGGAGGGGTCATAACAGTGGTGTCAGGAGTGGGATAGCCTAGCAGTGAGATAGTAGTCAAGATGGAAGGTGACAGTGTCCAGACCGGAAGCCAGGCCAGGCCATCTCTGTGGCTGACCTGATGTGATTCTTACACGCACAACGAGAAGAACAGAAGGAGCAACAAACAAGGTTGCAAGAACAGCTACAATCACAACGAAAAGAACAGGAGCAGCAAACAAGGTTGCAAGAGGAACTACAATCACAAGAAGAAGAACATAAGGAGAAGCAAACAAGGTTGCAAGAACAGCTACAATCACAACAAGAACAACAGGAACATGAAAATGTTCAGCTCCAAGTGAAAATTCAGGAACAATGCAGGAACAGAGAAAAGAACAGAAGCAACATCTACAGCAGCTGCAGGAATAGATCGACAAGAAAATTCATGAACGGGATGAGGCTCTGCAAGTGATGTGTAACAGATGGAATGATACGTTTCATGAGGTGCAAGTTGAAGTGGGTGAAAAATTGAAACGGCACAAACAGAAAGTGAGTGGCGAGATCACAGAGGTACAACAGAAGCTAACAGTGGTGAACAGTGAGCTACAGAAAGTCGGTAGCAGGAGGGAAGCTCTGGAGAATTGTCTAACAGCAGGGTATCAGCCAAGATCTAGTAACCCTTATAATTGTGAAAGTGTGCATGAAACATCGTTTTTGCACGCTCCGGGTGGAATGCATAGTGTTCAAAATTCTGGAAAATGCGATGAGTGTGTGGAAAAGGGAAGTGTTGAGCTGAATTGCAGAGCACCTGAGTTCAGACCCAGATCTACATCAAGTGAATTGGGGAACTATCCAAAAGTGCCAGTAAAGAAGAAACCACAGGAATTCAATGGCAAGGTCTCCTGGGAAGTATACCAAGCACAGTTTGAGTTACTAGCTGAACAAAATGGGTGGGACGACACAGTGTGCAGTAAAATTGGCCATGAGTCTTAAGTTTGCGGCTATGGAGGTTCTCAGCCAGTTGACAGGAGAAGAGCGAAGCAGTTACATGTCACTGGTAAAGGTACTGGAACGAAGGTATGGAACCAAGTGTCAAAATGAGGTTTACAGGGCCATACTCGTACCCAGATTCCATACTCGTACCCATAATCAAGGTGAAACACTGCACGCAGCTTGCTCAAGACCTGGAAAGTATGGCTCATAGGGCGTACCCTGGAGCATCACCAGATCTGTTAGCCGTGTTGTTGAGGGATCAGTTTGTGGACATATTGGACAACACACACCTCAAGATTCAAGTGAAGCAGTCCCAACTGGTAACTCTACAGGAAGCTTTGGCTAGAGCCCTGGAGTTTAAATGTGATGTGAAGTCAAGTTTACCAAGCTTTAGGACAGATTCTAGCTCTGGGTTCAAAGCACGAAAGGGCCAAGTACAAGAGGCAGAGAGATTTTAAGGAACCTGCTGGCATTGTGAGACGATTGTGCACAAACAAGAGGACTGCTACAAGTGGATATGGGAGCGAGAGAAGGGTAATACAGAGGAGAAGAGAGGATGTTGGACATGTGGAGAAGATGGACACTTTAAGACTAATTGCCCACAGAATTCCAAGAGGGAAGCAGAGCAGCCCACTAAGATGGGAAACTAGAGATGGCTGGTGCTGAGGGATAATGACCAGCCTGTCTCACCAGAGCCCCACTGTTTACAAAATGCAACCGAGCCACCGTAAGCAGTGTCCAGGTTGAAGGCGAGATCGATGGCATAGGGTGTCTGTTGGTGATCGACACAGCCTAAGGGCGGACTTTTGTGAGGCCGGACGTGGTTAGTCATCGAAAACTACCCGAGATGTCGCAGCAGCTGTGCAGGATAACTGGACAATGTGCAGTACAGTACTAAACAGACCAGTGGATATCAGCATCAAACTGGGAGGGGAGGATGAAACCCTACAGGTTTATGTAGCAGATATAGAAGACCTTTGCATCCTTGGCCTGGGCTACCTCCTACCTGGCAAGTGTCAACTGGACCTTGGCTTGATGCATTTAAAAATAAAGGGAAAGTTCGGTATCACTGAGAACTGTGAACCATGTAAGTGCTAAGGTTACAGCTAGGCGGACAGTAGTTATTCCCACAAGATCAGAGGTGTGGTTGCCATGCAAGGTGAACAGTGCCTTGCATACCCTTCTGGGAGTGGTGAAGCCTGATTATCAGCAGTGTTGTTGGAGAGAGGCACTTCCCAAGAAGTGTAGTCACACTACAGTGAAGGGGGATCCAGCCCCTTGCTGGGAAGGCCTTTAGATGTTGCAGCTGGAAAACCAAGACCTGCAACCAGTGGTTGAATGGATGAACCAGAGCTCAATGCTGCCAGCATGGAAGACAATCTCTGGAACAAGTTAGACTACTAAAAACTACTGGGAGCAGTGGGATGCTCTTCGGTTGCAGCGCCAGTGGGTGACTACCGATGGCCTCAACAGGTACTGGCAGACAGTACTTCCCCGGAAGATGAGGTCAGAGGTCCTGAGGGATATGCACAACATTCTAACCAGTGGCAAAGGCTTTACTGGATTGGCATGCGTAAGAATGTGGAAGAATGGTGCCATTCATGCAATGTCTGTTGCGCCAAAGAAAGTACCAAAGCTACACATGCGTGCCCTACTGCAGTTGTACCATGCAGGCGCACCAATGAAGAGGGTCGCAGTGGATATTACAAGACCTATGCCACTCACTGCAGGAGGGAATAGGTACATCTGTTCTGCCATGGATTACTTCACTAAGTGGCCAGAAGTATATGTCATCCCAAATCAGGAAGCCACAACTGTTGTCAGGGTGAGGGTTGACTAGTTCTTCTGCCGGTTTGGTGTGCCCTACGAGTTGCACTTGGACCAGGGCAGAAATTTTGAGTCGGCTGTGTTCAGCGAGTGCTGTACACTGTTGGGTACAAGGAAGACTAGGACCACTTCGCTTTGGCCACAGTCAGACGGAATGGTAGAAAAGTTTTATTGGACCTTGGGGCAAGAACTGGCCAAGTACTGTGCTGAGGGGCAGGCAGAATGGGACCAGAAGCTGCCTGCTCTGCTGATGGCATATCGGTCGGCTACCCACGAGTCAACTGGATACACACCGGCAAAACTGATGCCGGATCACGAACTGTGGCTGCCAGTGGACCTGCTGACAGGAAGACCACCTGATGAAGAACTTCCTGAAGAAACCACCAGCTACGTCAAAAACCTCCAAAAAATGTTGACGGAGGTCCACCATCAAGTTCGAGGAGCTGTGGAGTTTTAAGGTGAAGTGATGAAGTGTAACCCTGATGTCCAAGCAAGCCAGGTCTGTTACAATGACGGTGATAAAGTCTGGCTGTATAACCCTCTGCGGAAGAAGGGTCAGTCACCGAAGTTGCAGAGTCCATGGGAAGGACCATACACTGTAGTGGAACGCCTTTTAGATATGGCCTACCGGATCAGGGAAGAAGGAAGGCTCAACCGAAGGTAGTCCACGTCATTCGTCTGTGGCAGTATCATGGGCCAGGGCAGTACATCTGGGAAAACTCTGGGAAGCAGTCACCTACCACCGACGAGGAGCAGACCAGAGATCCTGGAAGAACTCGGCTGTACCGATCGAGGGAACCAGACCATGGACCAGGAAGAGAGGCACTGTTTCCTCTCGGCGGAATTGAATGTGACAGGAAAGGGGGACCAATCTGAGGATGTGACTGAGGTTGCTGCTCCCAGGGAGGACTCCGAAGACACTCTCAGTACGTCGGCGGCAGCAGCGGAAGAAGAGTAAACCCAGCAAGTCTTAGGATTATCATGTATATTGTGAATAAGTGTGTCAGGATGACACAAAGATTAGGGAGGGGGTAGTGTTATGCTGAGGCATAATTTGGTATTGTAATGTTCGTAAACTAGGTTTTTTGATTAATTTCTGTCCCATGCAGCAGTTATTTTGGCAAATTTAGTGAAATTTTCTTGTATAAATTACTCCCTACGTCTTGGGCTAGGGTGCCGCTGGCTGCACCCCCGAGCGGGGTAAATTGAGAAAAATCAACTTTTCCAAATAAAATTTTTAGCTTTTTTAAATGATAAGGAAGAAAGAAAAACTATATATTGACCCTCTAGAAACTTCCCTGGGGCCACAGTGGTGAGGGAGATAAGGGGACAGTGTTGTTTTGACGGAGTGCTCGTGGTAACTATGCACTTAGCAGCCATTTTCTGCTTCCCTTTGTGTCCGGGACGGCCAGTAATGCATACGTTTACCGATCATAATACTTATTTCCTATAAATAATTCACTTAGAATATTTTATTTGCATTCCTTTTCATAAAAGTGCTCGGCGACACACACCCAGTGTCTCGTCTGGCTGTCTTTGTGTTTGGTAGAGCAAGTAATGCATATAAATAATTATCGGAATAATAATTCCACAAATAAATATATTTATAACATAATCATAGCATTATTTTCCAGTAATACTACACTACAATACAACTACACTAGTTTTAGCAATATTACTTTGATACAACATGATAAAATGGACAAACAATGAAAATGAAACAAACAAAAGTAGGTACAGTGGGGTATGCTATAGCGAATCTAATTGGTTCTAGAACCTTGTTCGTTATAGCATTCGTTCGTTATAGGATTAATCCGTTCCAGGCTCCCCAAATACAACCACTTCTGAAAAATATAATATAAAATTGTAAAAATTGTAAAAAAGTGCATAAATATGCATCTAAACCCCTGAAATAAAGAATATCGTTAATACTTGTAGTACAGAAACAATAAATTAGTAAAAAAGAAAAAAAAATTTTTTTAATAATGTTCGTTGTAGGAGTTTCGTTCGTTATAGCATTCTCAATTTTATAGGTAAAACCGTTCGTTATAGGAATATTCGTAGTAGGATCCGTTCGTTATAGCATACCCCACTGTAATTACATTCCAGAAGCTTCCCTGTGGCCAAGCGTGTGGCGTGACACACAAATAGTCACGCTGGAACCTGATAACCCATGCTGGGCATTCAAACATTGTCGCGAAAAGGCGCACGTTCCGGAACGTCAACCGGGGCGCCCTAGATGGATGTTCCAGAACGTCAACCGGGGTGTAGGGGTTAATGTATTATCCGTGTAAGAATTTTATTGAATGTATTGCATCATTTTGCTATGATTTACTTCCTATTGTAAGCCTCAGTCAGCAGAACGTACTAGAATTTCCCAGACCTGTCTGGATTGTGCTATGGAGACTGGCGGGACATTCAGGGGTAATTTGACGACACTTTTGATATATCTGCTGCTTTTGTACACACGACCTGGCTGCTGGTAAGCAGTGGTGGAAGCTGGGTAAGCGGTGAAAGAGGGGGGTTGTAACAAGAGGTTAGGAAAAGTTAGGAAAGGTTTTCAAAGGGTTAAATTTTTACAAGTGCACTCTCAACGATTTTATGGATTTTAAAATGTAATTTATATATCTCACCATTCTGAGTAACTTTCAATCTATACACTTCCATCGCAAATGAATAATAATGAACCTAATTGAACCTGACCTAACCTACTTAAGAAACCTACCTAAACTTACCTAACTTCCGAGCCAGGCTCCGACCCCCACCCCAGACCCCCACCCCCAGACCCCCACCCACCAGACCCCTGAGCCAATAAATTTGTTATACTAAAACTAACGTGGTAGATATAGTAATTATTTCACATGCAATATATTTACCATATACAGTGGCCCCTCGGTTAACGAACTCAATCCGTTCCAAAAGGTCGTTCGTTAACCGAAACGTTCGTTAACCGAAACCATTGTTTCAATGGGTTTTTGGGTAATTGGTTCCAGCTCACCGAAAATTTCCTAACTTCAACAAAAATGGCGGAAAAATTTACTTACTTTGAGGTGTGTATGTAGAAGGCTCCTGGATGATGGTGATGATGTGCATTTGAAGTGGGAGGTGCAGGAGGAGAAGGGAGAAGAGAAGGAAGTGGAGGTGGAGGAGAAGCATTTTACTGCTTCTTGGAAGGTGAGTCACCTTCCATGAAAATGTCAGGAACCTCTGGACTGACAGATTCTCCACCATGAACATCCTCTCTCCTTCTTGAAGTGGAAGGCTGAGGGCTAGCATCTTGTTCCCTCTGCCTTTTACTGAAGAAAGTGTCAATTGTGGTCTGTGGGGCATCTGTCCTCCTCACCATTAACTTATGTTTAAAGAAGGAGACCACTGAGTCCTCAACATGACACAAAGTTAGTTCAGTTTTTTCCACTTCTGGGTGCTTTGAAGCCAGTTCCCTGAACTTCTCCCAGTGGTAAATCACATCTTTCAACTGTTTAGCTGACATATGGTCATCACTTTCAATTTCCTCCTCACCACTGTCAGCCTCTACCCGTAACATCTCATCCAGTTCCTTCAAGTCATTAGGAGTAAGTTCCTCCTCATGAGACATCACAAGCTCTTCCACATCCTTCTCCTCCACTTCAAGACCCAATGACTGACCAATGGACACAATCTCCTGGTCCAACTCTGTGTCATCCTCAAATCCCTCAAAATCATGGACTACTGATGGCCACAGTGCTTTCCATGAAGAATTGAGGGTTCTATTGGAGACTTCTTGCCATGATGACACAATCAATTTTACAGCCTCCAGGACGTTGAATTGTGTCTTCCAGAACTGTTTCAGTGTTAGTTCAGGATCAATGGAAGTTGCCTGATGACACCTCCTAAACATTTTCTTCATGTACAACTTCTTGAAGTTGCTGATCACATTCTGGTCCATTGGCTGTATGAGTGATGTAGTGTTTGGAGGCAAAAACAACACTTTCACAAAGTCAAATTTATACTCCAAATTTCTGGCAAGGTCAGGGTCATGACCAGGAGCATTATCCATGAGGAGAAGAGCCTTTAAAGGAAGTTTATTGGTGGTTAGGTAGCTCTTGACAGAGGGGCAAAACACATCAACAGCCCATTCATTAAAGAACTGTCTTGTCACCCATGCCTTACGGTTGGACTTCCAATAAACTCCAAGCATTGTTCTTACCACTTTCTGTTGCTTGAACACCCTGGGGTTTTCAGAGTGGTAGACAAGCATAGGCTTCAGTCGGAAATCCCCTGAAGCATTGGCACCAAGCAATAGAGTGAGACGGTCTTTCATGGGTTTATGCCCAGGTAAAGAGGCTTCATCCTTGGTGATGAATGTTCTTTTGGGCATCTTTTTCCAGAACAGCCCAGTTTCGTCAACATTGAACACTTGCTGTGGAAGATAATTTTCTTCTTCCATCAGTTTTTTAAATTCAATTAAAAACTTTGCTGCCCCTTCTTTATCAGCACTAGCAGCTTCACCATGCCTAACAACACTTAAAATGTCACTTCTTTTCTTAAATTTTTCGAACCAGCCTTTGCTAGCCCGAAAATCTTCAAATTCTGTTCCTGAAGAACCAGGTTGATCTGTCTTTAAATGTTCATAAATCTCCCTGGCTCTTTCACAAATGAAATCACCAGAAACTGAATCACCTTTCATCTGTTTTTCCCTAATCCAGATGATAAGTAACCTCTCAGTTTCTACGATTAGGGATCTACTTTTAAACACTCTTGTAGATTTGTCTCTCACGTTCACTTCCTTAAATTTGTCTTTTTGTGCAAGAATTGTCGACACAGTTGATGCCGACATGCCATATTCTTTGCATAGCGCATTTGATTTAATACCTTGTTCGTGTTTTTTTATTATTTCCTGCTTTATTTGGATTGAAATCACTTTTCTTGATCTCTTAGGCCCCATGCTGGATTCAAACAATGGCAACACGTATTTTTCAAAGTTAAACTAGCTGTAAATAAAGAATATTTTCTTTAAAGTAACACTGCACTGCACTATATATTGTCAATATGTAAAATAATTTTCAAAATGACCAATAATTTGCTTGGAAACACAGAAAAAAAGCGTTTAGTTGAAGAGAGTCTCAAGCAAGATGTTACCTCCAGTGAAAACAGAGAGAGACTGACGCCTGTTTGCTGTGTTAAGAGGCTGGATGCCGCGCATTAAACTAGTCACTTTACCTTCAATTATGTTCAATAATTGTTAAAATGACTAAAAAATTGAATATTAAACTTTTAAAATTATTGAATAGTATAAACTTCTTGATATTTACAAAAATAGTAAGGAATTTAAGCCCTAGAACCGATTAATGTATTGGCGGACTGATACTAAAGCTGGTTGCCCGGTCAGTGCAAGCGAAAACATGTTGAGGTCGGTTCGTAAGAAGTTCGTTAAGCGAAATTTTTTTCGTTAAACGAATTGAAGATCCTTATGGAAGGCAGTTCGTTAATCGAAATTACGTTAACCGAGGTGTTCGTTAAACGAGGGGTCACTGTATTATACTGCACTCTTTCATCATAATTATAAGTATAATGCTAGGATTTGTTTGACTTAAATCATCCTGAATACATACTGCATAAGTGGGGATATTAGAAGAGGATTGTTTCCTTTACATTTATTATACAATTTGACAGATATTCAGATGCATTCAGTATATGACTTTGATTACATAGGAAAATTATTTCTGACGCATTAATATTTAGTCCAGCCACCTTCATTCTCGATTACCTGTTGCAGCCTGTTGGGAACGGAGGCGACGTGATTGTGTATCAGTTGCGGTGTCCGCCGCAGTACCTCCCACTCACGGTGTGTATGCTCCTGTAGTTGCACCCTGGTTCTCTCATCAGTTGGATCCTACACGCTCACAATATTGGCCCAAACGTTCTCTATGGGGTTCATGTCACAACCTTTACTTGGCCAGTCTAAGACTTGCACATTTCTTTGTTCTGCAAACCACCGCGTTACAATCCGTGCAGTATGGATAGGACACCTATCGTGCATGAAAATGATGTTTTCGGGAAATGGGAAAGCATATGCACTTACCGAGGGAAGCATAACTTCTTCGAGTATTTCTAAATACTGTTCAGCTGTGAATCTTCCTTCTATGTCAGTCAGCTCCCCAACTCCGTACAAATATATCCATCCCCAAACATTGCAAGTCACATGCCCACTCCTTGCTTCCTCATAAATATGCTGTCTAGCATATCGGGTGTTGTTCCTCTTCCAGCAGTGCAACCTTCCGTGAGAAGTAGATGAGAAAGTTTTTTCGTCATTGAATATTACTCTTCCCCAAAAATCTAGGCCTTCTTCAGCATACCGTCGAGCAAACTGCAACCTGCCCTCGCGATGTCGCTCATTTATCTTCTCCTTGGTGGCGGGAGTTCTATGGTGAATGCCTCCTTCGTGAAGTCTTCGCCCGATTGTTAAAGGGGAAATATTTAATTGTAGATCCTCTCTTGTTGAAAATGAAGTCTTGAAGGGGTTGGCCTCAGCGAAATTCCGGATGGCTTCAACTTGTGCAGGTGTTGTTCTGCGCGGCATTCCCGTCCTGTGGTGGTCATTTAAACTTCCCTTCTCTTCCCATCGCTTAATCCAATAATATACAGTTGACCGAGAAAAAACCAATTCTCGTGCAATTTCAGTGGGTGAAAACCCAGCCTCTTTCATGCCGATTATTCTTCCACTTTCAGTGATTTTCTGCGTGTGGTATTCCATGTTGGCAGGGTCCTTCTACAATTGAGGGAGTGGAAGGGTAATCAGCAGTGACAACACCTCTGTCTCCCCCCACCTTCCCGCCAATAACGTCAGCATTATATCTATACTTATTATGTATTTATAAAAAATAAACGAATAAATAAATAAATAAGATACAAATTTATAATACATTCTACACATTTTTGGAAAAAAATTAATATATTTTTTTTAATGACACCAGACTAAATGTGACGTAATCGACACAAGTCAGAAACAAGGATTTGGGGGGGGGGGGAAGCAAAGAGTCACTCAACGAAAGAAATGCCATTTGCTGTTTACAATATTCAGAGTCTTGGAATGACAGTGATATTGCTAGATAAAGGCTTGTAAAAGTATTAGGCATATGCTACAGTACTAATTCACACCATCAGACGGATGGTTCATAAGATTAATTACCATCACCTTCAATTGAACAACGTCATTATTAATTACAGACACAGACTGACACACACACACACTCCACATGCACACACAAACACACACTCCACATGCGCCCATGCACACACAGGTAAGTAAAACAGCAGTTTGTGTTGCAAGAAATCAGCGTCTTTAGAAAGAAGTTTTGTTTAGCATCGCTTTAGTACAACTGGATTAATTACCTGAAAGGAATTAAACGTTTGAAGACAATATTAGTATAAATTAATGATAAACAGGCAACTTCATAAACAGCCTGCACACAGCTGTGCCTGATGCATGATGTTCGTTAACATACTTACCGATTTTTACTTATGTTTATTTATCTAAATATAAATTCATATAGGTTGGCCCATTGCTCTATCTATTTTGAAATCAAATTAACAGTATATACTAGCAGAAAGGCATAATATAATGCGAAACAACAAAGCCCAACCATTAATTAAGCAACGGGGAACTAAGTAACCAATCACCGATCACTTTTACATTCATTCATAATTTTTACTATGTAGTATAGTAAACTAACGGCCTTGAGTTGCCAGCTGTCTCCAGCAGTGTTTGAAGAATCTTGAACATGACTGTACATATTTACAAACACTTTATTTAATATTAAAATGCAAAAAGAGGTATAAAAACAATTAATAATGTACTGGCTGGCATCTCCACTCGTCCCTGCTCTCGCCTCCAGAGCGTCACCACTCGTCCTCGCTCTATCCTTCCGCCTCCACATCGTCACTACTGCCACCAACAAACACAAATGCTTTGTGAATAACTGCACCTCCACTTCCTATGTACAGTACTGAACTGTACTGTGCTGTGCATTTTTGCAAACAATAAACATGGCAAGAAAAGCTATTAAAAAAAAAGAGATAAAAATTTCACTTTACTGTACTGTACCTATCCTCGGCGACAGGATGGGGGTCATTGGGGTCATCGTCACTCGTTTCCATAACGGGTGGTGAAGTGGGGGCGACGGTGGGTTCAGCTGCTTCCTCACTTCCGCCAGTGATGGATGGTGTATCTCTCCTTCGGCGATCAAAGAACATGGTGATGGGGGGGTTGTCGTCTCTTTCTTTTCATCTCTTCCATGATGTTTTTGTATGGAGCAAAAACGTCATCCATCCCTCGCATGAATTTCAGGGCATGCACCGTGGAGGGGTCCATACTATAGGCCAGGTTTTTCAGTGCCTCAATATACCTGGTCATCTCCCCCAACTTCTCCAGAGTTATTTCTTGTAGCTCTTTGATGCTCTCTTGGGGGCCATGGTAAATGTGGGTAGCAACTACAATGCTGATGTCAACACAAGTGTGGTTACAGCGAGACTGACTTGACTGAGGGAGTGCGGGAACGCAGGGTGGCGTGGCGGGCGATTTGAATGTATATTCCTCCAGCGGCAATCCGCGTATTTGCAAATCCGTGTATGTTAAACCCGCGTATGTTAAGGGCCGACTGTACCACAGTATTTAGATATCCAACCTAACCCAGCCACAGAACCCAGGAACTATATCTATTCTAACAGGGGAGTGGGGACTTTGCCTCCCCAGACCCCTACTTTTTGGTGGAGATTAAATTCTTAAGATTCCTTGGATGACCGAAACAATAATAATACCGTTGAGATTTACCAATAACAACTGATCATTTGCAAACATCTTTTGAGAGTCCATTTGTAAAATAATACCTGAACAAACAAAGTAAATGTTAATTAACGCTTTTATTTGCAATTTACAATGGAAGTGGCTAGAAGAAACATGACTCAGATGGTTGATTCCACCTATAGCTACTATTATTTTTTGATAGCCTTTGAGAGTGTACTTGTAAAATAAAAACCCCAAATGTTTGTGTGGTGTTCTTTTTAGTATTTTACCCCATATTTTCCCTCTATTTCAAAACCCTGCCCACTTTGAACAACCAATATTGTTGGTAATTGGGGTGACATATCAGTTAAAATACTGTACTCAAAAAATAAGAAATTGCACTGGAAATGTAATAGAATAAAGTATTTTTTGTGTGATTCCTCCCTATACAGGTATAGAAATGTGAAATTCCATGTTCGACCTAAAACTAATCTTTACCCAAGCCTTTCAAACACAGAAAGAACTTTCCAGCAATGATTCCAACAACATGAACTCTTCCAGTGACAGCTCCATAGATAAAATGAACCAGCCAAACCTACCGAATTTACCTAACAGAAGATGGAGGTGTGCTGCACACCTTTAGGTTAGATTCGGTAGTTTTGGTTAGTTAAATTATTGGAAGATGGTGGTAATTCTTGATGAAAAGGGCGTGTCATATTTAGAACAAAGTAATACAGGAACAGATGGCTGATACAAAAAGGAGTCGTTTGATTTTGTTAATTTTTTCCACGTGTTCTTTGGAACGTTTATTTTAATTATAAGTATTTTTTTTATTTTTTTTTGAAAGTTTTTCTCTATCACTGATCATAAGTCACCTGTAGTGGGCAGGGTATGAAGGATGAGGAAAATTGCTGGATAAAACTCGGTGAAAAATTATCATATGCCATTAAAATTATGTCTCTAAGTTCTTTGTACGTGAAGAAATAAATTATTTGGCTACTGTAAATACTTCTCTGAAAATCGGCCGTTGTCAATGCGTGTTTTCATCTGCTCTTTGTTTATGGGCAACACCGAGCTGCTCCGTCCAAGTGTACTCTCACGTCAACAAAAAATGTAAAATTACACCATGCCGCTTCAAGAAAGTTGCTTTGGTACAGTAGGATTGGAATATATAGCAACTTTATTTAATTTTTTTTTTTATCGCGGCTGCCAAAATTATCAACATTTTCCTATATATAGTGATAATTTTTTTATATTGCGAGGGAAATCGGGCAGGAAATATTTAAAACTTATCACTACCAAAATTATCAAAATTTTCCAATACGTATACAGTCATGCGCCGGTTAACGTCCTAGATACGTTCTTGGAAACGTGATGTTAACCGAAATGGAAGTTGTCCGATCATCACAGAAACTTTGTATTTATACTTACATGTATGTGGAATACTATATACGTACATATACACTTTTACTCTTAAATCACTACTGTAATGTGATACAGGTAAATAATTTTTATCTCGTGCAAAATACATGAAGTTTATATTAAAATTATTCACTGTTTTACAAGGATTCCAGCAACGCCGGGCAGATGGGGGAGAGAGAGGGAGGGAGCGAGCGAGGGGGCGTGGGGAGGTAGTACGTTTGACAGTTGGCACAGGCCCAGGTCTAACGCGTGTATATTTATCAGTTCTTAAGTGACTAAGCTTCTCTCTTATAAAAAGACAGTGAAATGACCTGGGTGAATATAATTAACATTGCTGGGATTCTTGTAACATACTGATTAATTTGAATATAAACATGCTGTAATTTGCACTAGACAAAACAATTTTAGTACCGTAATCAAATTAGTACATGTGCACTCCAGCTTTGCACTAAGGTCAATTATTTCTATTTCGTTTCTTTTAGTATGGTGTGTGCATGTAAATGGATGAAAATAAATGAAGAAATCTATGTAAATCTACCCAAAAATACAGTTGAAAAACTTTTTTATATAATGTACTACAGTACTGTACACTAATGTACAACAATTTTTATCTTTTGAGCAAAATATATGACGTTTATATTCAAATTATTGGCTGTCTTGCAAGGATTCCAGCAATGCAAATTATAATCTAACTTTAGTCTGAGATATTATATAAGATAAAAACTGTAAGCCTAAAACCCTGGCTGGGGTGGGGGGGGGGAGAGGGCGGGAGGGAGGGATGGACGGAGCCAGCCAGCGAGGGGTTGGGGGGTTGAGGTGATAAGTTTAAGCCAAAGGTCTCTGTGTGTTTATTTAACAGTCCTACTAAGCTTCTCTCATTTTAAAATGCCAGTGATATGACCTAGGAGAATATAATTAACATTGTTGGGATTCTTGTAAGATACTGATTTATTTGAATATAAACATGTTGTAATTCGCACTAGACATAACAATTTTAGTACCTTAATCAAATTAGTACGTGTGCACTCCAGCTTTGCACTAAGGTCATTTATTGTTTTATGTTTCTTTTAGTATGGTGTGTGTAAATGGATGAAAATAAATGAAGAAATTTATGTCAATCTGCCCAAAAACACAGTTGAAAAACTGTTTATAAAATGTACTACAGTATTGTACACTAATGTACTACATTTTTTTTTATCTTGAGCAAAATATATGATGCTTATATTCAAATTAATCTCTGTCTTGCAAGGATTTCAGCAATGCAAATTATATTATCCTAACTTTAGTCTGAGATATTATATAAAATAAACATAAAGAAATCACCAATCTTTTGTCTGGGAACACAAGGAAGGAAGTAGCCAGGAGCGTGTGGGAAGAGGGGGGGGAGGTGAGGTGACAGAATGTCTGGCGTTTGTTTGTTTATTTATTTGAGATAAGATTTGACAGTTGGCGCTGAAGGCCTGTGTGTGTGTTTATTTATCATTACAGTGGGGTATGCTATAACGAATCTAATTGGTTCTAGAACCTTGTTCGTTATAGCATTCGTTCGTTATAGCATTAATCCGTTCCAGGCCCCCAAATACAACCACTTAACACTGAAAAATATAATATAAAATTGTAAAAATTGTAAAAAAGTGCATAAATATGCATCTAAACCTCTGAAATAAAGAATATCATTAATATTTGTAATAAAAAAACAATAAATTAGAAAAAAAAAAAAAAAAAAAATAATGTTCGTTGTAGGAGTTTCGTTCGTTATAGCATTCTCAATTTTTTAGGTAAAACCGTTCGTTATAGGAATATTCGTAGTAGGATCCGTTCGTTATAGCATACCCCACTGTACTTAAGAGTGACTTAAGCTCTTCCCATAATTTGCCGCTCAAACGACCTGGGTAAATATAACTTACATTGCTGGGATTCTTGTAAGATAGTAATTTATTTGAATACCTGTATAAACAAGCTATATTTGCAATAGACATAACAATTTTAGTGCCGTAATCATTTAGTACATGTACAATACAGGTTTGCACTTAGGTCCATTGTTACTGTACAATATTGACTAAATTCACTAGATAACGTACGCCTGGCAGCACAATCTATAAGAATACGCGATGCATACGTGACTGTGCCCGCTCTAGGGCCATTTAGGTTCGCTACGTCCCATTATTTGAATGTTTTTTTTTTCAATTTAAATTTTAATTGTTTATTCCTTGATAGAGGAAGCGGGATCCTAGTGCTGTCACTTGGTACCCCTGTACCATAACACCAGAAGCAACTGGCCAGTGTCACAAGTATATACAGTACAGTACAATCATCCATTGGTTATCGCGCCTAATTGGGACCCTGCCGATAACGAAAGTACAGAACCGATGGGATTTATTCTGATTGGTTCCAGGCACCCAAGACCCAACCCCAAGTTTCCCATTTTACAACTATTTAGACCCACTAAATACAGTATATATATGTTATGGTAAATATCATAAACACACATAGGCATGGCTAGGTTTATTACAAAGTGATGAAAAGGGTACGCTTAATACTGTAGTCCACAAAACATGTAGCTATGCTTTTTTTATTTGGTCCCCCATCATACGAGTCCGTTTTCTCTCACATCAGGACGCCTGAGTCCTCCGTTTTCTCTCTTAATCTTAGAGTGCACCAGAGACTTAGTTATTCTTAGTAATGCCACAGAATTTGAAATTGCAACCCCAATTGCAACTGGGGTTGCAATTGTTGAGGCAACTAGATATGTCTGATTACAGCAAATGTGTTATTGTCAATTTGTAGGGGAAAGATTTTATCCTCAATAGATGTAGGTTAACATTACACCTGGAGGCAAATGCTTAAAAAAAGCCTAAGGAAGGAAGCATATTCCTTTAAGACATAATATCTGACCAGTATGGGGAGGATCATCGTGTCTCTGTCTGGGGATTGTGGAGTGGTGGTCCAGCAGGCGTCACAGATTTTTTTTTGGGGGGGGGTGAGGGAGGGGGGCCACTGACGTATATGCGATCGGACGTTGTTCGGTCGGACGTTAACCGGCGTGTGACTTTATATCAATAAATTTATTTACAGTAGATTCACAGCTTATGTGGGGTTATATTCCAGGGACTTCACATAAAGCCAAAAACAGTATAAAGTCAGAAACACTCCTAAAAATTCCCCAAATAGCCCCAAAAAATATGAGTTGAAAATTTTTTATCTCATGCAAAATTTATGATGCCTATATTCAAATGATTCGCTGTCTTGTAAGAGTTCCAGCAAAGCAATTTATATTCTGCTAACTAGTGTGTGGCATTTTATAAGATCAAACTTTAGGCCTAAAACCACTTTAAATCTTGCAGGAAGTGGAGGGGGGAGGTGATGTATTATGACAGCTGGGGCGGGAGGACAACGGTTACCTGATGGTATTTATATATCTGTCCTATAGGGGGAGTTTATGTTTTTCTTAAATGTCAATGAATTGACTTAAGAGAATATAATTAACATTGCTGGAATTCTTGTAAAGTAGTTATTAATTTGAATATAAACATGCTATAGTTTGCAATAGACAAAAATTTTAGTACTAATTAGTACATTTTAGTACAAAGGACTAAAATCTTTATCTCTCGTGTAAAATATATGATGTGTATCCCCGGTATATTCAAATTATTTGCCGTCTTACAAGGATTCCAGCAATACAATTTATATTCTGCTAACTTTAGACTGTGCCATTTTATGTCAAGTTTGGTCACTTTTATTGGCCTCCAGAACCTAACCCTATTTTCCCATTGATTACATGTACTGTAATTATATATCGCGATTTAGTATACAGTGACCCCTCGTTTAACGAACACTGTTAACGTAATTTCGATTAACGAACTGCCTTCCATATGATCTTCAATTCGGTTAACGAAAAAAATTCGTTAACGGGTTCTTACGAACCGACCTCAACATGTTTTCGCTAACTGACCAGGCAATCAGCTTTAGTATCAGTCCGCCAATACATTAATTGGTTCTAGGCTTAAATTTCTTACTATTTTAGTAAATATCAAGAAGTTTATACTATTCAATAATTTTAAAAGTTTAATATTCAATTTTAGTCATTTTAACAATTATTGAACATAACTGGTGACTAGTTTAATCGCGGCATCCAACATATAAACAGGATTGATCTCTCCCTGAACATAGAGTCTTGTCTTGACTCTAAAAACAAATTATTGGTCTTTTGAAATATATTTTACATATTGACAATATATAATGCAGTGCAGTGTTGATTTAAAAATAATCTTGAATTACACCAAGAGAGCTAAAATTTATGGGTGAAATGGCACCATGGGGTGACTCTCTTCAACCCAATGCCTTCTCTTTTTCCCTTCTCCTCATTCTAAATCATCAATATCATCATCCAGACGTACACATACACCTCAAAGTAAGTGAACTTTTCTACCATTTTTGTTGAATTTAAGGCTGGAATCATAAAAACATTAAATGATTCTTGAAACTTTTCGGATTAACAGACCTTCTGGAACGGATTGAGTTGATTCTCGGGGTCACTTATTTTATTTTATTTTATTTTTTTTAGGGATTAGCCCACCTGGGCAGGTCACTGACCACATCAGGCTGGCTATAAATAATAATAATAATAAAAAATATTAATATTAACAATAATAATAATAATAATATATAAAGAAAAAATCAGTGAGATACAATATATGTTTATGTTGTGTTGTCAAAGTAAAAAACAATTGAGACCCTTGCAATTGTGTGTAAATGAGGCAGAAAGTCACATTAGCAACCTGGAACTTGGTCACAATTTTTGGATGCCATATGGCAAGGGTCTACCATTAGACAATACATTATGCTTCCAATATTTTCCCAGGGAAGCCTCCCTGTTTGTGTAGCTACTTCTTTGGACTCTTGTGTTATATCCACTGTACCAGATATCAAAATAATTCTGCATATGTCAGGGTCTACCTCGAGAGAATTAGGTAGGTTAGATTAGGTAGGTTCCTTTGGTTGATTAGGTCAGGTTCTATTAGGTTCTGTGCATTGTCTATCATTTTAATAACTATGGGGGGAGGGCATTTCATCTTACAATATCGTTTACTTGGTTTTTGTTTTTTGTTTTTGTAGTAATCCTACAGATTGAGGGCCTGGGGAGAACAGAAAGAAATTGAAAATAGAGAACAAAAAGGTTATATTGTGTTAATCAACACCACGAAGATGCCGGAAAACCATCTTTTTAAAGTGAGACAGATTGTATAAGTATGGAAACACAGAAGAAGGCAGAGCATTCCACAGTTTGGCTGTGTGAGGAAAGAAGGAGGTACTATAACGGGTTATTCTCGTGTGACTGACATCCACAGAGAAACGGTGGGCACCGTGGGCATGACGTGTGTTACGGCCTTGCCGGTGGTACACAGGATGCCAAATCCACCGAACATTGCCCATTAAAGTACCTGTAAAAGAGAGAGAGTGAAGCAACATTGTGGCGAAGAGAAAGGGAAGAGAGATTGTCGACTAAAGGAGGAGAGTTAATAAGATGAAATGCCTTTGATTCCACCCTATCTAATAGTTGGACAGAAGAAGAGCCACCCCAGATATGAGAGCAGTACTCCAAGTTAGGACGAATGAATCCCTTATATACTTGGAGCAACTGCTCAGGAGTGAAGTAGCTACGGCATCTGTACAGCATTTCCAACTTTCGGGAGGCAGCTTTAGCTATACTAAGGATGTGTGATTTCCAGGACAAATTGGAGGAAATGGTGAGACCTAACATACTTATTTCAGAATTTGGCAGGATGATAGCGTCCTGAAATGTAATTGGTGGGAGATCGTCTAATTTTCAAAGTGTAATTGGTAAATATTGAGTTTTATTACTATTGAACTTAACCAAGTTTGTACCTCCCCATTTAGAGATGCTGCACAGATTCGCATTGATAGAAGTAAAGATATCAGTTCTAGAAACAGATCTAGTTTGAGAGTTAGGAGGAAGGGGAAAATGTGAAGAAGAGTAGAATCATCCGCTTAAGAATGGATAGAATTAGCTGTACAGTGAACCCTCACTTTACGCGGTCAATTGAACCCACGGCGGCCCGCTTAAAGTGAACAACATAACATATGGGATTAATTGAAATAGAGACCGGGCCGACCCCCCAAACTCCACTTTTTCAGACACAATACCTACGTTGTAGTAAAAATAACTTCTTAATTTTATGATGGTATGCACACAATTAATAATTAAGAGAAATATCAATAAAATTAGGTTTTTTAACACTTACATTAGTAGAAAAGATGGCTGGGCACACGGGGATGGGGGGGTTGGTTTCGAGGCAGAGGGCAGATTATTGGCCCTCACCTGTATCACTTGTATCAATTGTATCACTATCCACCACAGAGGCTTGCAGGGCCTCTTTGTCAAACCCCCTCTAAGTCCATATCCTCACTATCATTATCACTATCACTGACTTGGGCCGGCTGTGGTGGGTGGCGGGTGAAGAACTCGGTAATGTTTTGATGACTGGGCGACCTTGTGCGCACCCTGCCCGCTCTGCTCTCCGCGTAAAAGAGTACAGGCACCGCGTAAAGTGAGCATTCCGTGTTCGGCAGGGTAACGTGGAAAGGCATAAAGTGAAATCGCGTAAAGCGGGGTTTTACTGTAGTGTGAAGTAAATTATTGATAAAAAGAAGGAAGAAAGTAGGTGAAAGAACAGAACCATGTGGGACACCACTACTGGTAGCGAAAGAGCGAGAGATCGATCCCCCGACAACAACTGCCATGGATCGGTTCTCAAGGAAGCTAGAGATGAGAAAACAAAGTGGGGGAGAGAAATCAAAAGAGGGAAGTTTAGATAGCAAAGACTTGTGCCATACCCTGTCAAATGCTTTGGAGCTGTCGAGGGCCACGACAAAAGTTTCCCCATAATCCCTAAGAGAGGATGACCAAAGATGGGTGCAGTAGGAGAGCAACTTTAAAACTACCCACAGACGTTCTTGGGCACATCCAGGGTGTCATCCGCGAATAACCAAGAACTGTGAAGTAAAAATCGGCAAACTTGGGGGGCACACTGTACTCACTATCATCCAAATAACATCTGTGGAAAAATTAACGAAATCGAACAACACGTTCTGGTGTTAGCCATCTGCTCAAGGATTATACCTAGAACAATAAAGCTTTCTTACCATTGTGAAAGTGACTAAAAGTGAATGAAGAATATTTTGTGTCATATCACTTAGGATTTTTTGTGTTTTCTGTGTGCGGAAGTACTGCCTCCGTTTGTCATGATTAATTTATGTGAGTGACCATTCACCAGACTGCAAGTGGTTCTGTTCAGAGATTTTTTTTCAGAAATTAAAATACAAGATACCGGTTGTGGGAGACTCAGATGATCCTTATAATCAGGGGTGAAGGAAACTCACTGATGTCAAGTTCGTAAGTTCTATTTCTGGGACAAACACACAAAAGGAGTTAAGACAGGGGAAACAGCGTCCTGTCTTGGAACCTCTCTGGGTATCTCTGTCTGCGCATGCGCGTACAGCACGCATGTGCCAAAAGTCTGAACTAACACAGTGACAAAAGGGAGTATGATTATAACATATAATACAGAGACCTGAATCAATAATGGTAAATAGTAGTGTTACATATTACAGCATATTTGTCTCATATATCTACACCTCCCTCCCCCTCACGCTCGTAGTGCAATCTCGAGCGGACTCTTTTTCCATGAGCCTTTGAGAGTGATGTGGGAAAACTGGGGGGTCATTGAATGAGGACTTACTTTTCTCGTCCAAGCAAGGGTTCACAGGGATATGGGGGAGGGGTTCACCACTAGGGGACGGTACTGAACGAAGAAAGCGGCGATTCCACCACCATACCCGACCACTAGGGAGACGGACCTCGTAATCCCTGGTCTTGCCGCAGCCCATGACAAACCCGACCTTGTCCCAGCGGTGAGACGTCGGGTCTTGAACCCGAACTGTTTGCCCGATACTCAACCTGGGAAGGGGTCGGGCGTGCTGATCGTACTGTGCCTTTACCTGGTCAGCACGGGCGGCTGCACGACGATCGCAGTCCTTGGTCTTGGCCTGCCACTCCCTCGAGAAGGACTCAGAATGGGCAGGGACACATGACCGTAGTGGGTGGCCGTATAACGTCTGTGCTAGGGAGCGACCTGTGAAGTTGGGGGTATTCCGCAATTCCAATAAACCCTGGTCAAACTTCTCAGTCAATGTTGCCTGAGGGTGCCGTCTTGAGGATAAGATGCTTGACGGACTTTACGGCAGCCTCGGCATGTCCATTGGACTGGGGATAATGTGGCGAGGACACCACATGATAAACTCCCCATCGCTCCATGCAGTCCCGGAAGTCGTTGCTGGTGAACTGGGGCCCGCCGTCAGTCCTCAGGCGGAGAGGGACACCAACTTCCCGGAAGTAGCCACAGAACATACGTACTGTATGAGAGGCAGTAGTGTTGCCTCCGCAGGGAACGACAACAGGCCAACCTGAGAGCCGGTCGGCGATGACGAGAAAGGACTTTCCCGCCACAACGAAGAAATCCGCAGAGACGGACTCAAAGGGCCTCGTAGGGTTGTCGTTGTTCATGAGGGGTTCCTGCTGCTGACTAGGCTGCAGCACCTGGCATGGCTCGCAGACTTGAACGGAACTAGCGATGTCGGAGTTGATGCCTGGCCAAAAAACAGCTTGTCTCGCCCGGCGCTTCGTAGCTTCCACACCCCTGTGGCTGTCGTGCAGGTGGGCTAGAGTGCGGCGGCGGAGGGCGGCAGGAACCACAACTCTTGCTCCATACAAGACGAGGTCGCCATCAGCATAGAGGTCGTCCCGCATCTTCCAGTATGGGAGTAAAGAGCTGTGTAAGTCGTACCGGTTGGAGGGAAATCCCGAGGTCACGCAGTTCAGTAGACGGATGTACGAAGGGTCCGCTCTTGCCGCGGCTCGGAGTTCCTGAAGAGTCCTGTCGGCGTCCTGCGGTGGAGACTCTTCTGAGATGACGGCGTTCACGGTCACTACAGTCCTGAGGTGTGCAGTAGCATCAGCACATGCGATCTCGTCCTCTGGTGTGGGGTGGCTGACTGGGGCTCGTGACAAAGCATCAGGGATGCAGAGCAGCTTGCCAGCACGCCACACAGCTGTGAAGAGGTAGGGCGAGACCTTCTCCTTAAGGCGTTGGAGGCGGGGATTCTCGACCGCATCCAAGGAGTAGTGGTTCAGGATCGGGATGAGTGACCGATGATCCGTCATGAGGTTGAAGTGTTGTAGGCCGATCAGATACAACCTACATTTGGACATGGCCCAGACGGCGGCTAACAGCTCCAGTTCGATGGTGGCGTAGCGAGTCTCGGCGTCAGTGAGAAACCGAGAGCCACACTGAACCAGACGAAGGCGTCCATTGCCGTGGTCCTGTAGCAGAGCGTATCCAATCCCGTAGAGGCGAGAGGCATCAGTCTGGAGGACGACTGGCAGGGCCGGGTCGAAGGAAGCGAGAACAGGTGGGCTAAGGAGAGCTGTCTTGACGCGACGGAATGCCTCATCATGGTCAGCTGTCCGGGTGAATGTTCTCTTGGGGCTCATCAGGGGGCGTAGGGGCTGTGCTGCAGCGGCGATGTCGGGGGTGAACTCAGCCAACTGGTTTACCAGGCCCATGAACGAGCGGAGGTCGGTCAGGTTGGCAGGAGTTGGGAAGTCCCGGATCGCGCTGACCTTTCCAGGATCAGCCGAGATGCCCTTGCCTGAGAGGGTGTACCCACAGAAGTTCACACTAGGTGCGGCGACCACAAACTTATCCTTGTTGAGGGTGATCCCGTACTTGCGGCACCTGGTGAGCATCTGGTGAATACGCTCAAGATGCGTGGAGTAATCCTCGTCATATAAGAGCACGTCGTCGATGACCTTGACACAGTTCGCCACACCCTAAAGGGCCATGTCACCACGGAGGCAGAAAGCATCGCCAGTAGCCGCGAAACCCATAGGTCCTCTGCAGTGCTGAAATCGGCCGTACGGTGTGATGAACGTCGTGAGGTGCTGATTTTCTTCCGCAAGTTCCATCTGCCAGTACCCACATAAGGCATCTGCTGTAGTAAAGTACCTTGCCTTCGGGTCCACACTGCGTATAACGGCGAAGGGTGTCGGTGAAGGGTGGGTCGGGCGGGAAACTTGGCTATTCAGCTTGGTGAGGTCGACTGTGATACGAACTCCAGTAATGTTCTTGGCGACTGCTACCATGGGGTGACACCAATCCGAGGGGTCGTCACCAGCAGGCTTAATGATCCCCTGGGCTACCATAGAGTCGAGTTCCTTCTTAACTTGGCTCTGGAAAGTGAAGGGTATCTGTCTCGGTGTGTGGATGGCGAAAGGTACTGCGTCATCCTTCAGGTGTATTCTCATGGGGGAGCCAGCCATTGGCTTGAGTGGAGCCGTCTTGAGGTCCTCCTTGGAAACCAGCACGTCCTTGAATTGCAGTAGGAAGAACTCCCTGGCTGCAGAAGGTGACGTATTGGGTGGGAGGGGCAGCTCCTTGCACCTGTTGACATGTTTTATTTCCAGAATTGGCTTGGGGAAGTCTGGAGATATTATGGCCAACTCTTGACAGTGGCCATAAGACAGTAGTGGCATCTGAACACCTTTGTGGACCTGAATCCTGGCAGAACATGACTGCTTACCTAGGGTGAGGGTAGCCTGAAATGTACCCAGAGCAGGTGCCATTGTAGAACCGTCTGCGGTGAGCGTTGTAGAAGTTGACGGTGGTTGCAAGCTGCTCCTAGGAATCCGCAGAATGTCGAGGTGTCTTGTGCCGATGACTGTGACGTCCGCACCTGTGTCAGGAAGCATTTGGATACGGGATGTAATGTCGCCGTATGACAGGTGAACACAGATGGGCTGAGGTGTCTTGCTGACAGGGGAAGAAGAGGATCCCACGCGACGACAGCGCTTGTTCTTCGCCGCCTGAGACTTGCAAGTAGTATTATTCTTCTTCTGTGACTGACAGCATTTGTCATAGTGTCCAATGCGGCTACAGGAGCGGCACTGAACGTTGTTGGCAGGGCACTTCAGTGTCCTAGCCCAATGACCACGACGGCCACAGTTATTGCAGGTGCTGTCAGCGGCAGGGCATTCAGAACCATGCCGACGAGCACAATACTGGCAGGAATGACCTGGCGTTGCAGTCTGAAGTGATGCTGAAGAGTGATGCGAAGCTGAAGTCGGATGTGAAGCTGAAGTCCGGTCACGTCCTTTGTTCTTCTTATATGCGGAGATGGCACACAGCTGGTTAGATGAACCACGAATGGCAGAAGTCGCACTTCTGGTGGCTTCGTAAGAGCGGCAGGTGGTGACAACATCCTGTAGAGAGGAGGCAGTGTCGAGGGAGATAAGCTTCTGAATAAGCTCTTCGTCCCGCACGCCCATGAGGATAATCATCTTCAGCTGTGTTTCCTCACAAGTCGACGAGTTCCCAGGACAAACGTCAACCTCCTCAGCGATGCGTCTGAGTCGTACGTAAAAATCGGCAAATGACTCACCCTCCAGCTGCTTACAACTGAGAAGTTCTCTCCTACGCAGAGCTTCGTTGCGGAGACCCTTGATATGCGTCTGTAAAGCATCCAAGACGTCCTTCACAGTCTTGTCTGTGTCGTGGGGAATTTGCAGGGTGTGCTCCAGGATACGTTGCGTCTCTAGGGTGAGACACATCCTCATCTGGATCAGCTGTTTCTCCCTAGGCAACCTTGATAAATCGACCATCATCGAATAATCGTCCCACCTCCGACGCCATTCACGGAATACCTGGAACGAGGCATCAGCTTGGAGTGGCGGTGGACTCTGAGCGAGTGCTTTCTGTGGGGGGGGCAAAGAAGTTGAAGAGGACCCTGCAGGTGCACCTGTGGACGAAGAGGCAGGTGTAGTAGCTGCTTGAAGGGTAACAGGTGCCAACAACTCGATAATGGCACTGAATCTGGCATTTTCTTGTTGACGTCTGTGATCCTCTTCACGTCTTCGTTCATCGTCTTCCTGTCGCCTCCTGATGTCGTCTTGTCGTCGGTTTTCTTCCAAAAACTGAATTAAATGAAGGAAGTCGACACCTGTGGCAGATTGCGGACGTGTGTAGTGGGGGCTAAGGGTGGGTGGGGCCGCTTGATCCACTTTCCGCTCCACTTGGAGTCCACTTACTGCACCGACATCCGTCTGAAGTTGGTCTTGTTGGGTATCTGAAGAAAACCTAATAAATTCCTGATCTTCCATATGGCTTGGTTTATTTCTCTCACAATTACTGTAATTAATAAGTGAGCAGAAAAGCAATCGTCTTTAAATGGAAGATATCTGCGAGCGTCTGTGAGTGTGTGTGTGTGCGTTCGTTCGTTCGTGCGTGTACTCGGGCAGGCGCCAGCGCGGGATGGCTGGCTCACTCGCCAGTGCCAGTCGAAACACGAACGGGGGTGGATGTCAAAACTTGAGCTCTCCCATAGGTCTTGAATAGGCTTCCCTCTTTTGTAAAAAGTGCAGGAACACAGGGAAACACTTTAAAGACACTAAAGGGCACACACAACACTGAAAAAGCACTTCACAACAATGCACTGTAAATCCAGGAATATCGTGTTGAGGTACGCGCCGAGAACCACTAGACAGGAGGAGTTGACAAGATGGCGACTCCGAGAGATTTTCTGTGTCCACTCCAATTCTGAATAATGTGATGTCCCAGCTAAACACTGTGCCATGTGGGAGACTCAGATGATCCTTATAATCAGGGGTGAAGGAAACACACTGATGTCAAGTTCGTAAGTTCTATTTCTGGGACAAACACACAAAAGGAGTTAAGACAGGGGAAACAGCGTCCTGTCTTGGAATCTCTCTGGGTATCTCTATCTGCGCATGCGCGTACAGCACGCATGTGCCAAAAGTCTGAACTACACTCAGTGACAAAAGGGAGTATGATTATAACATATAATACAGAGACCTGAATCAATAATGGTAAATAGTACAGTTACATATTACAGCATATTTGTCTCATATATCTACACCGGTAACTATTATTTTAGGTGAGGATAGAATAGGATAAATATTAGTTTTATGTCATATTGAAAGTTTATTATTAAAAAAATATATACAGTGGTCCCTCGGTTAACGAACACAATTCGTTCCAGAAGGTTGTTCGTTGACTGAAAATTTCGTTAACCGAAACCATTGTTTCAATGGGATTTTGGGTAATTGGTTCCAGCTCACCGAAAATTACATACACAGTAAAAATAAATGCAGTAAAGTACACTTACTTTGAAGTGTGTATGTAGACGGCTCCTGGTTGTTGATGATGATGATGGGAATTAGAAGTGGGGGTGGAGGAGAAGGGAGTGGGGGTGGAAGAGAAATCACCCCATGCTTCATGCCGTCATTTCACCCATAAAATTTTAAGTTCACTAGGTGTAATTCAAGATTATTTTCTTTAAATCAACACTGCACTGTACTATATATTTGATGGTTACAAGTGTTCCCTGAAGAATGCAGTGATGGGTAGGGAAACACCGGGTAACACTGAAGTCCGTTTATTATGGATGAGAGAAATACAAGTGGTGACTAGCGTGTGCCATGCACGGCTCACACAGTCAGACTGAGACTGCCTTGCCATATGGCAGCCTCGGGGCAATGTTGCCACATAACACGTGCAGTGTTGCCACGTAATTATATATATAAATGCTACTCGGCACAGTAGCTTATTTACAAGGTTGCTACTTGGCACAGTAGCATAGATACATAACCTACAATATTGTCAATATGTTAAATAAATTTCAGAATGACCAATAATTGTACTGTAAAAATGTAAAAATACTCTGTGTTCAAGAGACCCAGAAGCAAGATGCTTCCTCCACTGAACAGAAATACAGACTGAGGCCTTGCTGGGTTAGTGAAGTGGCTGATTGGCGCATCAAAAACTAGTTCCCTGTACTGCAGTTATGTTAAATATGTGTTAAAATGATTAAAAATTTTAATATAAAACTTGGAAAATTATTGAATAGTACAACCTTCTTGATATTTACTCAAATGGGAACGAATGTAAGCCCTAGAACCTATTTCTGTATTGGTGGACTAATCTTCCAGCTGGTGAGCAAGCCAAAGCATGACGAAACATTTTCGTAAAAATTTCGTTAACCGAATTTTTGTTCGTTAACCGAATTTAATATTCTTATGGAAGGTAATTCATTAACCGAGGGACCACTGTATATACAGTATTACCCCGCCTAACGCGGTTTCACTTAACGCGTTTTATCATATACGCGGTGCCTCGCCAGAGCTGAACTTTCACTTAACACGGATTTTTTCCACATATACGCGGTGAGTGTCCGGCTCGAGACGCTATTTTTAGATTTGCCCCCACCCGCCACCCTGCCTGACTGCCTGTTTTAGCTCATAAAATTCATACAAATTACCCGGCCAGAATATAATTTACATTGCTGGAATTCTTATAATTTGGTGATCATTTTGAATATAAACATCATATATTTTGCATTAGACATACAAATTTTAGATAAAAATTTTTCTCAAATTAACTATGTTATCTTTTGTGCAAAATAAATGACATTTATATTCAAAATATTCCTGGTCTTACAAGGAATCCAGCAATGTCAATTATATTATCCTAACTTTAATCTGAGGTATTATTTAATACTAAATGTTAAAAACTCTGGAAGGGAGGATTGGTGGGGGGTGGGGGGGAGGGTTGGGACTGACCGCGCGGTTGGAAGAGGGGGGGAGGCAAGGTGGGGTACTTTGATTGACAGATAGTGTCGTGAAGATTATTTTTTTTTTATTAACTGAAGATATTTGTTTTAGCTCATAAAATTCATACAAATTACCCGGTCAGAATATAATTTACATTGCTGGAATTCTTATAATTTGGTGATCATTTTGAATATAAACATCATATATTTTGCATTAAACATACAAATCTTAGATAAAAATTTTTCTCTAGGTAACTATGTTATCTTTTGTGCAAAATATATGACATTTATATTCAAAATATTCCTGGTCTTACAAGGAATCCAGCAATGTCAATTGCATTATCCTAACTTTAGTTTGAGGTATTATTTATTAAAATTTAGTGGTTTTCCCCCAAAAATTTCTCTGAGAGGGAAGAGCCGGCAGTGTAGTGTGACAGGGGGAGGGAGTTGAGTCCATTATTTGAATGGACATTAACTTGGCGACTGTATTTCTCTATTTCTCTTAAGTATTAATTGTGTGCATGTACCATCATAAAATTAAGATGTTATTTTTACTACAACATAGGTATGTGCCTTCAAAAAGTGGAGTTTGGGGGTCGGGCCGGTTTCTATTGGAATTAATCCCATATGTTCTGTTGTTCACTTAACGCGGATTTCACTTAACGCGGGACCCTCTGGGTTCAATTGACCGCGTTAAGTGGGGTACAACTGTATATAATTTTTTAATGGTGTTAAAAACCAAATTGACCTTTATTTTTGTGGGAAATTATATTTAAGGAGATGTGGCCCCTTTAATACTCTCAGCAGCAAAACAATTTTCATTGTATTTGGTCAGTCACTGGGAAGCATTTGTCAACAGTTCAAATGCCTCAAATGGCGTCATGGTGTATGGAGCAGATTTATTTATTTATACTGTAACAAGAAGTGTGAAAAAAAAAAATATGAACATTGCCAATCCATTTTTAAGGTGAGAAAGAAGTTGTCATTTGTAGAAAAATATAATGAGTCCTGGTTAACCTGTGATACTGCTCCAGAGTAGTATACAGTATTATTGGTAAAACTTTAGTTTCGGTCATCCATGTATTCAGATATCCAAACTACAGTGGTCCCTCGGTTAACGAGCACAATCCGTTCTAGAAGGCTGCTCGTTAACCGAAAAACTCGATAACCGAAACCATTGTTTCAATGGGTTTTTGGGTAATTGGTTCCAGCTCACCGAAAATTACATACAAATGAAAAATAAATGCAGTAAAGTAAACTTACTTTGAGGTGTACATATAGAAGGCTCCTGGTTGATGATGATGATGGGAATTAGAATGGGGGTGGAGGAGAAGGGAGAAGAGAAGGCATTCGGGTGGAAGAGAAGTCACCCCATGCCGCCATATCACCCATAAAATTTTAGTTCACTTGGTGTAATTCAAGATTATTTTCTTTAAATCAACACTGCACTATGCTATATATTATCAATATGTAAAATATATTTCAAAATGACCAATAATTTGACTGGAAACAGAAAAAAAGCATTTTTGCTGAAGAGAGTCTGAAGCAAGATGTTACCTCCACTGAAAAGACACAGACTGACGCCTGTATGGTGTGTTGACAGGCTGTTTGGCGCGCTAAAAACTAGTTTCCCTGTACTTAAATTGTTAAATAATTGTTAAAATGACTAAAAATTTTAATATAAGACTTTTAAAATTATTGAATAGTACAAACTTCTTGATATTTACTAGAATAGTGAGGAATTTAAGCCCTAGAACCGATTACTGTTTTGGCGGACTTATCCGACAGCTAGTGTGCAAGCGAAAACATGTTGAGGGGCGCTCGTGAGGAATTCGTTAATAGAGGGAATGCTCGTTAACCGAAGTTAATCTTATGGAAGGTAATTCGTTAACCGAAATTTCGTTAACCGAGGCGCTCGTTAACCGAGGGATCACTATGTTTTTCCGACATTTTTTAACATGTTTTGAATTAGATTAGGTTAGGGTGGTTTTGATATGTTTTGAATGATTTTGACCTTCATATCTGTCAAAAATTACTAGTATTTGTGATATTCCCCACCTAAAACCCTATACTGGAGACTAGTACCCAACATACGAACACATCTGAGCTCTCTGACAACACTGGTAACATCAACAATGAATGTAGAAAAAATTCACTGCCTCCCCAACAAATTATTGTGATTTTCTCGGAAATGAATAATTTGCGACGCAAATGCTATAGAAGAAAAGTGTCTTTGAATTGTCTAAACTTCTGAGTACTAAGATTCTCTGGATGATCGAAACTAAAATAATACCATTATTATTAATAATATTTATTATTATTATTATTATTATTATTATTATTATTATTATTATTATTATTATTATTATTACAGGTATTATTATTTTTATTGCAGAGTACTATGTACTGTATGTTGTTATAAGTTTTTCTTGTTAAGTTGCACCTCTTACTACACACAGATTTGTACTCATGTTACTCAGAGAACCACAAACTCTTTGTTTTTCACTGTAATACTGTGTGTTATATTTTTTTTATGTGTTCTCAGGTACTCATTCAACCGAGAGGCTCACTGGTAACATAGAAGATGATCAAGCGACTGCTGTACCTCATTTTCCTTATATCATTATGGATAAGTGGAATGTAAGTTACGATATAATATAGTACTGTACTTTAGTAGTATTTTCAGTGCCATGAGTACAGTCTCTATCTGCAGAATTTTTTTCTCTTGAATTGGCTTAATTCGTACATGTAAATAATTTTGGTAATTGTTTGAGAGTAAATCAAGAAAAAAATTACTTTTCTCAACTGTCGAGTAACACCCACAAGTTATGTCTGACATTAATGTTGTAATCTAAATGATCCATACAAGCTTGAAGTCTCAAATTACATAAACAATATGAAATTTGTAAAAAATTTTATCACATGTATGATAGGATCTCTGATATCACTTGAAAGGGGAACTGCCTGGCTTTAGCCCAGCCAAAAAGAAATATGTCAGTCCGTCCTACATTTTTTTTTATATTCCTTACATAAATAGAAATCTGCATGCTTACAGGGTACTGTTTCCGAGGCATTACAAAATGATTATTTTATGGCTAACTATAAATTCCTCCTTTTTCTGTGCAGTACAGTAGACCCTTGCCATTCGCTATTTCGACGATTCGCGGTAAGCAGATGCTGGCTATGGTGACTAGCTTGCAAGTCTTTTCCTGCAGTGCAACAAATCACCCCATGCAGCATCTCATGTTGTACTCTCAAAACTTCAGTGTTTCTGTGTGAAATGGCCCCTAAAAGACTGCCTAGTGTCAGTGCTAGTGATGCTAGTGGAGTGAAATGTGAAAGGCAGAAGTCAGTGATGACCCTGACAAAGAAAGTTGAATTATTAGATAAGTTAAAAGAGGGGATGAGTGCTGCTGTGGCTGGTCGGTTGCTTGGTATAGGAATACAGTCGTGCACTAAGGAGTCAGTTTCCAGTGTTGGAAGGAGTACTGCATTGCAGACTGCATTACCAACACCAGTGAAGCATTCAATGAGCTGAAACCAGAGACAGTGAATGCTTGTTGGCAAACCTTATGGCCTGACTGTGTGAATAACTTCCAGGGATTTCTGTCTACAGTAAAGGATGTGAATGACATTGTGAGTGTTGTACGTCAATTGGGTGGTGAGGAGTTTGTGGACATGGCTGCTGAAGATGTGGAAGAGCTGATTGATGGGCATGGAGAGGAACTGACAGAAGAGGATTTGGAAGAGTTGGTAAAAAGTGTTGAGGCAGATGAAGAAGAAATTATGGAATTGCAGCAAAAAAGTTGGGGTTTGAACAATTTTGGTGAACTATTCCGATAGGTAAAGATGGTATAGTAGAACGTCAATTTAAAGCGATTTAATTTAAGATTATTGATTTAAAATGACACCCACAATTAAGTACAATGTTTTAATTTAAATCAAATTTTTCCTATTTTGCACGAGTCAATCTGGTGCATCATATTTTAAAATTCGCACTTAATGTTTCTCTGGGCACGCTACACTGTCCTAAGGGCAAAGCTGTACTGTACATGTACTCAAAATAATGTACTAAATGATTACTAAAATTTTTGTCTAGTGCAAACTATAGCATGATTATATTCAAATTAATCACTACCTGTATCTTATAAGAATTCGAGTAATGTAAATTATATTCTCCTCGGTCACTTTTGTGACATTTTATAAACAAAAAACAAAAACTCCATCTAAAGGACATAAATAAACAAATAAGTACTTCACTAGACCTTTGGCGCATTTGTCAAACATGTCACCTCCCCTTTCTCCCTCCCCTCCCATCTTCCCACCCAGGGTTTGGTGGTTTTAGGCTTTAAGTTTTTATCTTATATAATATCTCAGACTAAAGTTAGGTGAATATGATTTGCATTGCTAGAATCCTTGCAAGACCGCGAATAATTTGAATATAAACGTCATATATTTTGCCCAAGAGATTAAAATTTTAGCCCTTTGAGTTCAGTGACATTTTATAAGAGAAAATACTTAGTCACTCTTAAGGACAGATAAATAAATAAGCACTAGACCTTGGCATCAACTGTCACACATATCACCTCACCCTTCCCCCATCTTCCCATCAGCTGATCACTAGTAAACAGACCATTTCACGTCCCATAATTTTAGCTGTGTTAATTTATGAGTGTTTGATTTAACATAATACTACAAAAAACAATGTTTTGTTTATTCTAGGAGATGGGCGGAGGTGCATCTGGGTAGATTCTCAGTCATTATAGTATTTTGTGTTTCTCTCAAGTACCAAACTAAATTGTCCATTGAAACAACACTTCAATTTAGTGTGAATTCGGTTTAAAGCGACCTCTCTTGAAACGTATCTCATGTTATATCGACATTCTACTGTAACTGATTTCATTGTTGACCACGACCCTTCCATAGAACGGAGCCTTAAGATTGTCCGAGGAATCAACCAGGTATTGTTTCCCAACCAGGAAATGTTTATTATTTCTGTGGGGTTGAAATTCATGCCTGTCCATGTGTTGAGGCATTTAGAAAAGGGTAACAAGCTGTGGATATTGTTAGGCACAACGTACATCACCATTTCTGACATTTTCATATTTTTCTTTTAAATTTTATTTTTTTCAATTAGCAAATACTATACCGGTAACTGTTTGAAATATAGTGCCAGTAAAACTCAGCATTTAACATAATTTTTAAATATTTCAATCATAATTTTTTTTTAAATAAAATATTTACAGCGTAATTCAATTTTGTGGCATTTCACATTTTTGGTATGACTTTTTTATAAAAAAAAATCTCAAAAATCTTTTTTGAAGAATACCTCAGCATTAACAACCATGTCTGTAATTACCGGGTAGCTGCCCTCATTGGTCAATATTATCATTCATCTCTAATAAGTGTTTTTTATTTGTTTTCATTATGTATAATTTGTCAAAAAAATATAATGCAAAATAACCTGTAGGAATATAACCCCAACACATAACATTAGACATACCGTATATCTCGGCCTACAAGGCTACGGGGTGTATAAGACGACCCCCAAAATTTCCATTTAAAAAGTAGGTTTTGAGCTCTATTCGCTGTACAAGACCAGTACCCCAAATGTGACACTTACCATTGGGAGCTTACTGACCCAGTAGTCCTTTACCAACCATCCCACTGACCAGTGCTGTTTACACATCCTTGGTTATTTAAAATAAGGCCAATTCACTTCAAGTAATGGCATCAAATGTTACCGGCTGGTGTAGTGTAAACACTAGTGATGTCACTTAAGCGTCTGTTATTTAACTGGAACTAATGTCGGTGTCGAGTAAAATTTTTCCATTTACTTGAAATGGATTTACCGATTTATTTGTTTATTTATTTATTTATAATATACTGTAATATATTAAACACAGTGCAAGTATTTTCTTTAATTTATAAACTTGCCTTGCGACAAAGGGAGGCTATACCCGGTAGGTGAAGTTTACCTGATACATTTATGGTTGCATCATCATTAAGGATCAAACTCCGAATCAGATGACGTGACTTTTTCTTCATTCTCATCCTAAATTTAGCATGAAGAAAACTACCACTGTCGGTAGTTTCAAGAATTATCGCAGTCATTTACTGAATAGTCTTTGTAAAAAAATAAATTTTAATTGAATTATTTATAGGAAATAAGTCTTATGATCAGTAAATGTACTGGTATGCATTACTGGCCATTTCGGACACAAAGACGGTAAAAAATAGCCCTATCTCCCCCGTCTTACAGCGGCCAATGGGAAGCGTCTTGGTAATTAAATTTTGTTTGTTTATTTTCATTTCTTGTCTAATTTATCATGTATCAAAGTAATATTACTAAAAATTGTGTAGGTAGTAGGCAGCTACCAAACAGGGAGATACTACTGCCTGGGAAGATATTGAAAGCATAATGTAATGTCTAATGGTAGACCCTACTTCCATATGTCATCACAAAAATTTTGACCAAATCCCAGGTTGCTGATCTGACTTTCTGCCTCATTTACACACAATTGCAGTTTCAATTGTTTCTCTTACTTTGACAACACAACATACATACATTACAGTATAGTCTGGATTTACGTGGTTTTTGTTTACACGTTTGGTCATTTACGCAGCACCTTGCCAGAACGAAATGTTTTAATTATGCTGTAAATTTCATCATTTACGTGGGTGAAGTATAATTTGTTTATTTACTGAAGATATATATGTTTTTAGCTCATAAAATATTTAATTTACATTGCTGGAAGCCTTACAAGATGGTGATCATTTTAAATATAAACATCCTAAAATTTGCATTACATACAAATTTTAGATGTAATTTAAGAAGATGATGAAAATGAGCAAAAATTTTATCTTTTGTGCAAAATATATGACGTTTACATTCAAAATATTCCCTGTCCTGCAAGGAATCCAGCAATGTCAGTTATATTATCCTAACTTTAGTCTGAGGTACTATTTATTAATAAAAATGTAAATACAGTTGTACCCCACTTAACGCGGTCAATTGAACCCAGAGGGTCCCGCGTTAAGTGAAATCCGCGTTAAGTGAACAACAGAACATATGGGATTAATTCCAATAGAAACCGGCCCGACCCCCAAACTCCACTTTTTGAAGGCACATACCTATGTTGTAGTAAAAATAACATCTTAATTTTATGATGGTACATGCACACAATTAATACTTAAGAGAAATAGAGAAATACAGTCACCAAGTTAATGTCCATTCAAATAATGGACTCAACTCCCTCCCCCTCTCACACTACACAGCCGGCTAACAGATGGTCGGTCGGTCCCTCCCTCCCCCCCCCACCCCCCACCAACCGTCCCAAGGAGATGTGTGGGATAACCTCAAACTAAAGTTAGGAAAATATAATTGACATTGCTGGATTCCTTGTAAGACCAGGAATATTTTGAATATAAATGTCATATATTTTGGACAAAAGATAACAGTTACCTAGAGAAAAATTTTTATCTAAAAATTGTAAGTTTAAAGCAAAATATATGATGTTTATATTCAAAATGATCACCAAATTATAAGAATTCCAGCAATGTAAATTATATTCTGACCGGGTAATTTGTATGAATTTTATGAGCTAAAACAAATATCTTCAGTTAATAAAAAAAAAATAATCTTCACGACACTATCTGTCAATCAAAGTACCCCACCTTGCCTCCCCCCCTCTTCCAACCGCGCGGTCAGTCCCAACCCTCCCCCCACCCCCCACCAATCCTCCCTTCCAGAGTTTTTAACATTTAGTATTAAATAATACCTCAGATTAAAGTTAGGATAATATAATTGACATTGCTGGATTCCTTGTAAGACCAGGAATATTTTGAATATAAATGTCATATATTTTGGACAAAAGATACCATAGTTACCTAGAGAAAAATTTTTATCTAAAAATTGTAAGTTTAAAGCAAAATATATGATGTTTATATTCAAAATGATCACCAAATTATAAGAATTCCAGCAATGTAAATTATATTCTGACCGGGTAATTTGTATGAATTTTATGAGCTAAAACAAATATCTTCAGTTAATAAAAAAAAATAATAATTCTTCACACGGTAACAGATGGTCGGTTGGTCCCTCCCTCCCCCCCACCCCCCACCAACCGTCCCAAGGAGATGTGTGGGATAACCACTAAATTTTAATAAATAATACCTCAAACTAAAGTTAGGATAATATAATTGACATTGCTGGATTCCTTGTAAGACCAGGAATATTTTGAATATAAATGTCATATATTTTGGACAAAAGATACCATAGTTACCTAGAGAAAAATTTTTATCTAAAAATTGTAAGTTTAAAGCAAAATATATGATGTTTATATTCAAAATGATCACCAAATTATAAGAATTCCAGCAATGTAAATTATATTCTGGCCTGGTAATTTGTATGAATTTTATGAGCTAAAACAGGCAGTCAGGCAGGGTGGCGGGTGGGGCAAATCTAAAAATAGCGTCTCGGACACTCACCGCGTATATGTGGAAAAAACCCGCGTTAAGTGAAAGTTCAGCTTTGGCAAGGCACCGCGTATATGCGAAAACGCGTTAAGTGAAAGCGCGTTAAGCGGGGTAAAACTGTATGCTGTTTTTCCCCAAACATATCTTTGGTAGGGAAGGAAGGTGGGGGGGTAGGGAGGGAGGGCGGGACCCAGCGAGCGTGGGAAGAGGGGGGAGCGGAGGTGGGGTATTTTGATTGACAGATAGTGTCTGGGTGAAGTATAATTTGTTTATTTAGTGAAGATATTTGTTTTTAGCTCATAAAATTCATACAAATTACCCGGCCAGAATATAATTTACATTGCTGGAATTCTTACAAGATGGTGATTATTTTAAATATAAACATCCTAAAATTTGCATTATGCATACAAATTTTAGATCTAATTTAAGAAGATGATGAAAATGAGCAAAAAAAATTATCTTTTGTGCAAAATATATGACGTTTACATTCAAAATATTCCCTGTCCTGCAAGGAATCAAGCAATGTCAATTATATTTTCCTAACTTTAGTCTGAGGTACTATTTATTACTAAAAATGTAAATATAATGGTTTCTCCCCAAACATTTCTCTGGTAGGGAGGGAAGGACCCAGCGAGCGTAGGAGGGGAAGTTGAGTCCATTATTTGAATGGACTTTAACCGGCGACTGTATTTCTCTTAAATATTAATTGTGTGTGCATACCATCATAAAATTAAGATGTTATTTTTACTAGAACGTACGTATTAAGTCTGAAAAAGTGTAGATTGGGGGTCAGCCCAGTCTCTCTTTCACTTAATCCCATATGTTCTGTTATTTCGTTTACGTGTTTCTCGTTTTACGCGGACCTCTACGGGTTCAATTGACCGCGTAAATGAAGTCTATACTGTATATTGTTTCTCACTTTTAATCTTTTTTTCATTTTTGTATTTATTTTGGCTCTTTATTATTACTATTTTATTTTAAATTTTGAATTTTTTATTAAAAATTTTATTTACTATGAATAATTATTATTATTATTATTATTATTATTATTATTATTATTATTATTATTATTATTATTATTATTATTATTATTAGTAGTAGTAGTAGTAGTAGTAGTAGTAGTAGTAGTAGTAGTAGTAGTAGTAGTAGTAGTAGCCTTAACAAACAAGAATTTACAGATGCCATTGCTCTAAGGTACGGTTGGCCAGTAGATGGTTTGCCCTCCCAATGCGTGTGTGGCTATTCCTATGATGGCGATCACGCCATGGTTTGCAAGAAGGGGGGCTTCATATGCATGAGGCATGACGAGGTAAGGGATCTCACAGCAAATATGTTGAAGGAAACCTGCCGGGACGTCATGGTAGAACCGACCCTCCTTCCACTGGATGGCGAGATCCTCCAACACAGGACTTCAAACACATCTAACGAAGCCCGTGTGGACGTCAGTGCTCGAGGATTCTGGACGCGGGGACAGCGAGCCTTCTTCGACATCAGGATTTTTGATCCCATGGCCGTTTGTCACCGTAACCTAGCTCTCGATGCTGCACATAGGAGGAACGAGAACGACAAGAGAAGGGCATATGGGGAGAGAATTCAAAGTGTCGATCAAGGCAGCTTCACTCCGCTAGTGTTCACAACCTCTGGTGGGATGGGCCCAAGCGCAAGATGTTTCTACGCCAGACTCGCGGAGCTGATCTCCGAACAGAAGCAGCAGCCCAGAAGTTATGTCACAGCCTGGATGAGATGTCGACTGTCCTTCTCTCTCCTTCGGTCGGCTTTGCTCTGCCTCAGGGGAACGAGAGCTTCTGCCCCTACTCCGTCAACTGCTGCAGATATCGACTATGAGGCTACAGTCACCGAATGCCGCATCGATCTGCGGCTCAACTAATTTAACACAGATAGGATAGTTGCTTATGTATTAGGATAGTTAATATTAAGGTAAATAAATGGTGGCGAAGGTGTGGCTATTGGGGGAGGCTGGAGGCCACGTAAAAAAGTAGTAGTAGTAGTAGTAGTAGTAGTAGTATTTGTATTTGTATTTGTATTATTATTATTATTATTATTATTATTATTATTATTATTATTATTATTATATTTTCGCCCCCAGACCCCGATGTGGGTCAGTGACTTGTGCCCGGGTGGGGTAATCCCCCTTAAAAAAAAAGATAATACTGGTAATGCTATGAGTGTGTTATAAATATATTTATTTGTGGAATTATTATTCCGATCATTATTTGTAAAACCTACGTGGTCTCCCAAGGTAAAGCCTAACGACAGTCTGCGTGGGTGTGTCGCTGAGAACTTCTTATGAAGAGTAATGTAAATAAAATAGTCTAAATGAATTATTTTTGGGAAATACGTATTATTATCAGTAAAGAAATGCATTATTGGCCAACTCGAACACAAAGGCAAGCGGGAAAATGACCCCTAGAAGTGCGTAGTGACAGCGAGTGCTGGATGTAAAAAAAAACACTTCCTTTTTTGTCTCGTCACTGGCAAATGGCAGGTGGTGCATGATGATAGCTGCGTTTATTACCAGGGTATGTTGTTATTTTACGGTATGTAAGACTGGTTTATAATACATTTTTATTATTTTAATATACCGGTAATCTTATTTTTAATCCAGCTTCCCAAATGTAAGTTTCAGTATAAAATAATTAGTGGTAGGACCGTGTGAGTGTTTTACGATGTTCTCCATCACCACTCTTGACACGCTAAACAACAATATGTAAGAGGTAAGAATTTTATACCCGGTATTTAAGACGCCCCCTAATTTTGGGCTGATTTTCTTAAGGTTCAAATTCCGTCTTATAGGCCGAGATATACGGTATGATAGTTTAGCATGATAACATAGTGGTCCCTCCAACAAGCACAATTGGTTCCACAGAGTCACTCGTTAACTGAATCTATTATTTCAATGGGATATTGGGTAATTGGTTCCAACTCACAGAATTCCCTTTAAATTAATTAAACAGTACATACAAAATACTGTTTACCGGTAATAGAACTAACAAAACATTAAATATGAACAAAATACTGTACAGTTCTATACAGTTCACTGGACAATAATAAATAAAAAACAGTAAAATATTTTAAAACTTTGAAGTGTGTATGTAGATTGTTGCTGGTTGAGTTGAAGGGAGGAAGGGAATTGGAAGTGGGGGTGGAGGAGGAGGGAGAAGAGAAGCATTTTAATGCTTCTTGGAAAGCAAATCACCTTCCATAATAATGTCAGAAACCTCTGGAGAGACAGATTCTCTAACAAGAAAATCCTCTGTCCTCCTTTTTGGAGAGGAAGACGGAGGTGAATCATCTTACTCGCGCTGCCTTTTAGAGAAGAAGCTGTCAAGTGTTTGTTGTGTGGCATTTCTCCTCCTGATCATTAGCTGGTTCTTGAAGAAGGAGACCACTTTGCCTCCATAGCACACAACATAGGTTCTGTTGTTTCCACATCAGGGTGACATATTTTTATTTATTTATTTATTTTGTATTTATTTATTTATTTTTATTTTTATTTTTTTTATTTTATTTTTATGGGGATTAGCCCACCCGGGCACAGGTCACTGTCCCACATTGGGGCCTATGGGACAAAAATGTAATAATAATAATAATAATAATAATAATAATAATAATTCATAGTAAATAAAATTTATAATAAAAAATATAAAATTAAAAATAAAATAAGCTGTTTTTTCTAAAAACCAGTTTTTGTGATATACAGGTACTCCTCGACTTACGACGGGGTTAGGGACCGACATCCAGGTCGTAAGTCGGAAATGCTTAAATAACACACAGAAAATCGAAAATTTGGGTGTCTTTTTCTTCTCAGCACCACAAAACACTCACTTTTAAGCTTGCCAGCCATTTTAAAGTGAATTGCAGATGATAATTTTGTCGGTGTACAGTACTGACTTTGGGACTCAAAAATACATAATTTGACCACATTTTGGTACGACTGAGGCGGTCGTAAGTGCGGGTGGACGTAAGTTGAGTC
>NW_024734615.1:6721744-6732073 GCF_018991925.1 Homarus americanus | reverse complement strand
GAAAAAGATTAATTGGATAAAGCAGAGGAGGAGACAGGGCTGGGTGGGTCATCAATGTTGCTTTCTTCAGACAGGTTTATGTGCTGTGGAAACTTGCTGGTTGAAGGTATTGGATCACCTTGAGGGAGTGAAGAGGCAGCACTGGTGGGGCATGAGGTGACAGCACTGGGGGACTTCTTAAAATAGATGTCCAATTTAGGCTGCACAGTTTGTTTTTTCTTTTGATTATAAATTTCTCTGTAGCAAGCAAGTGCATCTTGGATCATTCTGTCAACTTTGGCATAACGCTCATAATTTTGATCCATGCCATCAAACATTTGCATTCCTTTATTAATTGTAGTAAATGCCTCTGCCATTAGTTTCACTGAAAACTTTTGGGGGGGTTGGCACGGACATATATGCGATCGGACGTTGTTCGGTCGGACGTTAACCAGCGCATGACTGTATATATATTTATACACACAGCTGTCTTGTCAGCTTTCTCGACTACATATACCGCCATCTGGAGAAACGAAAAACGTCTGTAGCTGTCTCCTTCATTGATTTCACTAAGGCATTCGACCTAGTCGACCACAATTTAATCAACAAAGCTATCGACCTCGGGTTTCGAAGAAGTCTTATACCATGGCTTACAGACTTCATCAGTAACCGACTCCAAGCTGTATGCTTCCGAGGGGCTGTCTCCACCTTTCACTCACTCACCTGTGGCGTCCCCCAAGGCACCAAGATGGGACCACTATGCTTCCTTATGCTTATCAATGATGCCCTAAGAGAAACCCCTGCTCGCTGGAAATATGTCGACGACTCCACCATTGGGATCAGCGTCAACAATTCTGCTCCCGACTATACCACCCTCCAGGATTTATTGAACATTCTCCAAAACTGGGCCACCAACAACCACGTCACCATCAACCATACCAAGACCATGGTTATGCACATTAACCTCTCCTCCGACGTTGTCACACCCCCTTCCATTACTTTAGGTCCCAACACACTCCAGGTTGTAGATTCCACTAAGCTCCTCAGCGTCACCATAGACAACAAACTAAATTGGAAACCACACGTCAGTGAAGTTGTCAAATCCTCCAGTTTCCTCCTCTGCCGACTCAAGTCCCTTAGAGTTCTTGCACCCGAGCTCCTCGGTGTTTACTCAGCATTCATACTTCCCAAGCTCACCTATGCCTCCCCAACCTGGTCTTCCTCCCTAAATGCCACACTACGTAAACACGTAGAAAAAGTGCAAAAGAGGGTATGCAAGATTATTCTCTCCCCTTCCTACTCCACATATCAAGAAGCGCTGAACACACTGGCCCTCTTGTCTCTCACTGACCATCACCACGACCTCATCTGCAAATTTGGTGAGAAGCTTCTGCACCATCCTCGACCCGACTCCTACTACCACCTGAGATCCCTCGCCTGAGAATTGCTGTTCGACACCACAACTGCATCCAGCCCATACGAGCACGAACTGATTGCTATGAAAACAGCCCAGTCCCAACCATTGTAAAAATTTTCAATAACATGTAATCAACCAGTGTATTCACTCCCAGTTAATCTTACTTTTTGCACTGTCACTATGTTGAAATGCCCTGTAGTTTGAGCTTATCTCCACCTAGTTATTATAAATCATATTTGTATCACTTATGTTACTTGTATATTATTTTGTAAATCAAGAGACCCATTCCAAATTATGTAACTGTATATTTTCAGCCTTCCGGCTGCCATGCTCTTTCAATAAACCATTAATGATTATTATTTTATGATACACTGGTGTCATTTCAAAACATTTCGTCTAGCGTTACAAATTATAGTGGCGTAAAATCTAACAACACTTTTTTTTAAGATTACATAAATTTCTTGGATTATTGGAGTTTTGTCTTTATTTTTTTTTAGGTTTTGTACTTGAAATTGATATCCCCTTTTATGTGGGTGCATTAGATGGGGTCTGATTGTATATTCTCACTAAACCAAATGCTCCAATAAACTCATAAAAGGTGTCTGCTTTATGTACAGTACTGAGGAGTACAGTATGTTTATTGAGTAGCGCTGTAGTGGCTTGTGCAGATGATTTGTTTCTACCGACTTAAGTATGTACTATATTAACACATTCTTTTAATCTGTTTTGCAGAGCTTTCGAGACTGTGGTTGTAGGTGCCCTCTTGACTTTGTTTGTGATGTACTTCATGATTCCACTAGTATTTCACTATTCTCCTGTTCTCCAGCGACATATAGTCTTCCTCAACTTTGGTAAGTACATACAGTGGTCCCTCGGTTAACGAGCACAATTAGTTCCAGAAGGTTGCTTGTCAACCGAAAAATTCGTTAACCGAAACCATTGTTTCAATGGGTTTTTGGGTAATTGGTTCCAGCTCACCGAAAATTACATACAAACTAAAAATAAATGCAGTAAAGTACACTTACTTTGAGGGGTGCATGTAGAAGGCTCCTGGTTGATGATGATGGGAATTGGAATGGGGGTGGAGGAGAAGGGAGAAGAGAAGGCATTGGGGTGGAAGAGAAGTCACCCCATGTCGCCATTTCACCCATATAATTATAGTTCACTTGGTGTAATTCAAGATTTTTTCTTTAAATCAACACTGCACTGCATTATATATTGTCAGTATAAGCTAGTCAAGTTCAGGTGCTCCAATCTCTCAGGGTAGTTGAGGTGCCGAAGTGCAGGCACCAGTCTGGTGGCCCTCCTTTGAACATTTTCAACCAACTGACAGTCCCTAGCATTTCTTGGGGACCAGACGAGGTTACAGTACTTAGGACATTTATTTCTTTTACCTGTATTGTGTACACTGTATGTGTGCATGTGTGTAGACACACACACACACAAAACACATACAAATAAATAATAATGGGGAAAATCCTCTCACAAGTAATCAGAAAAAATATTTGTTAAAAATGTTGAGTCTACCCTCAAGTCCACTCCGTGCTTTATTAATTACATCACACACACACATATATACACACACATATACATATATACAGGTAAAGGAAATTACTGTCTCTAGAACGAATGGCTCCCTGTCCTGGCTGTGAAAATGACAGCAACTTTAAAACTACCCTTAGACATTCTTGGGTACATCCAGGGTGTCATCTGTTAATAATAGAGGACCGCTAAATAAAAATCCGCGAATTATACGGGCGTATTGTACATGCAACAAATCTTTTTAAATCTACAAATACAGTACCTGATACAAATGAAGATATACAGATATAGTAACTTTCTTTTCACATTTTCGTTTTGTTAACATTGCTGGAAGCATTAGAACCCAAGTTAGACTTGTCACTCAACCACCAGGCTACTGGGCCAAACTGTAAGGTGTTATGGCTGTTTTTCAACTCGTATTTTCGGGTAGATATATGTGACTTTATTTATTTTTACTCGGTTACTTGGACACACTATGTAACATACATATTGTGAAAAAAGTAAAAGAAATAATTGTCATAAGGGCAAACACACACAGAAAATATACATTTCTTTGCACATGAGTTAGCTGGCTGAGTGAGGGGGGGAAGCATTCCTCTAAGAGATGGCAGATGTAGCATTCTTGCTGGTTTGCTTTGCTATAGTGAAGCAGGGAGTTCTCTTAAGTAAGGATATACTGTACATTACAGCCTTGTACTGTACATACATTATAGAAGTATATTAATGGAACTGAGAATTGTATTGCCTATAGAATATAATACAGATATAAATAGTAAAATTTGTCAGACATGGAGCATAATGTACATTATCTTCCCATTGCTGGTCTCCTAGCTAGGTTAAATGTGAATGGAGTGGTCTACAGCAGCTGTGACTATTACAGTATTGTGGAAAGGTACACTCGCACCAAAAAGTATCGGTGCAGGGTGTGATCGACGACTTCCGAAACGATACGTATACACTGTGATATGTAGGGAAGGTTGGTAAGTGTATCCTCATAACCCCCCCCCCCCTCTCCCCACTAGGTGTTGCCATATGGCTGACAATCAGTGTGTTTGTTTCCTCTTTTCGGATTGTTGCTTTGTGTCGACTGAATGATGAGCGAGGGTTCGGTCTCGGTGAACGTGGGTATAAAACAGAGGCAATATGAAGCAGTAGAGATCTACACATGCCAGACGACATGGAAACCTCAGAGGGAACACGAGGCGCTATTATTGCCCTTCATAACGAAGGGTTCGGCATCACAAATTAGCCGGCGGGTTGGTGTCCACAGGAACACCGCTGCACGATGGATTTGGCGATACCTGGAAACTGGTGCTACAGACGACAGGTCTTGGAGCGGCCGTCCACGCTGCACCACCCCTCAGGAGGACCAGGTTGAGTGGTTTATTTGATAGCATAAATTAATGTGGCAATATTCACAAGTATCACAAATAATTTTGTTAACAGGGAGCTCCTCATATTTCATACTGTCTATTTATCACTTCCCGACCTTATTTATAACGGTTTGTTTCACTTGACCAGGGCTGCCAACATAAGGCTGGAACAACTCGCCTTTCCCAATACCTATCGTCACTGGTCTCAAATTGTTCACACTACAGTATGCACCGATACCTTTTGTTGCGAGTGTACCAAATGCCAATGTCACCAATTTTCCCTGCTCCTACAGTGTAAACCTACTGTATGTATACTGTAATGTTAAACTATAACATGAAATATTATTATTACATATATAATTTTCACCACTTACCAGCCTACTAGGTGTTTAGGTGGTTGGTCTATCCAGTTTTAGTACAGGAGAAAACCGGAGGCTAGGAAACCTGCAATGTTTGGTAGGGTCATGCTGGATAACACCCAAATGGCTAGTAAGCTAATATACAGTATGTACAGTACACACATTATTACAAAGATATTAATGTGACGAAGTCTACTGTGTATTCTTTGCCATCACTGTATTATTAAGTTGCTCAGGATGGGTTTTGTTATATATTTTGTTGGAGAGGTTGGTGATTTTCAGTGTGGCTGGAACATAGCTGCCCTTTTCCCTTTAAATACCTTGTTGGTTGTTAAACTGATCACTTAATGCAGCATTTTTCACAAAGGTATTACTGTACTGCAGTAGAATGTCGATATAACACGAGATACGCTCCAAGAGAGGTCGCTTTAAACCGAATTCGCACTAAATCGAAGTGTTGTTTCAATGGAATAATTTAGTTTGGTACTTGAGAGAAACACAAAATACTAAAAAGACTGAGAGTCTACCCAGATGCACCTCAGCCCATCTCCTAGAATAAACAAAACATTGTTTTTTGTAGTATTATGCTAAAACAAACACTCATAAATCAACACAGCTAAAATTAAGGGATGTGAAATGGTCTGTTTACTAGCGATCAGCTGATGTGAGAGGGTGGTCATGCTGATGCCACGCACCACCTGCCTCTCATCTGACTCGCCAAGCACTTTCACTTTCCTCTCAACTTAGTTTTTAATTACTTTATGCTATCAAAAATAGATTTTCACTCAACTTTACTTAAGCATTTCATCCTCTGCAGATCCAAAGCCCAACTCGACCAGCTCATTATCCATATCACTGTCCAAATCGGCGCCCCACACATGAAGCACAATTTCCTCACTGCAGTGCTTCCAGCACCTTGATTTTCTGCTCCAGTGTAATTGCTTACCTGGATTTCATGGTCTTTGGTGTAGTTAATGATGTAGTGGCTGGTTTCTTGGACATAGTGGCGATGGTTGATGCACGTGGTAGAAGGAGATTGTCATACAATATGTCCATTTACTAGAGCGTCACTGCGAGAACTGAGGATGCGTGAGGGTGTGGGAGGGTGGTGGGCAGCCTTGCAGTGTGCCCAGAGATGCGTCTGGTGGGAAACATTAGGCGCAAAATTTTAAATAGTGTGTATTTCCATATGGTGCACCAGATTGACCCATGTATAATAGGAAAGATTCGCTTTAAATTAATACATTGTTCTTAATTGTGGGTGTTGCTTTAAATCAATTATTTTAAATTGAATCATTTTAAATCAGCATTCTACTGTACATTAATAACAAAGAGTTTACAGTGCAGCATATAGCATTCTTGTTGTCTGTGTCGACAGTTTTTGTATGAATGTTCTCTGTAACTAATGGTGTGGAATTTATATTCTATAATGTGGGAGCAATTTTCTCTCTAGGTTTTGATTTGAATAAATTTTAGATTCAGAAGTACAGTACTGTATAGTGTATTCAACTAACTTTGGAGATTTTTAAAAATTATTATTATATCAACTTCCTTTGTTCTAAATTATTTGGTATTCCTTGACAGTAAATCTTCCCAAGAGAGTAGACTACAACACACCTGAGAGAGAAGACTTGCCTGGAACACGGAACTTCTATTTAAAGACAGAAGATAATGTGAAAGTTGGAGTGTGGTAAGTATCTCTTTATAGTGCTTGATGTTGCCATTGGCCCATAATAATTCATTAAATTATTGAGTGCTGCTATTTTTAGTTGTCCCTAAAATTTGGGTCATTTAGTTTTGAATGACCACAAAGGTATGGTGCAAAATACAGTAATGCTTAGTTTAAAATTTTCCTAGATTTGTGTTTATATCTGTACAGAAACAACTCTAATTGAAATTTGAAGATTTTCAATTATTTTTTATAAAAGATACACTAGATCAGAGAACTCGAATACTACTTTGATAACATTGTGAGTTTAACCTCAGGGTTCTCAGAAACCTTCCATTTGTGCTAGTGAACCACGCTCAAGCAATCCAGTTTATCAAGAAAATTAGCAAGAGGATTTTTCCCAGTTCAACTGCTGCTTCTGTTTATTACAGAGGTAGCACTGATGAACCAGCTGTGTTAAGGATACTGACTTGGACAATTTTATTTATCATCCGATTTTCATGATTTTTATATATGTTATGTATATCTATTCAGTATTGATTAAATCCAAGTTTCAAGCATTTTGGTCAGTATTTTTTTTTTTTTAAATCAACATCTCAAGAAATTTAATTTTGAAATTTTCTGTCATCCCATGAAGGATTTTCTTTCAAATTAATTGTGATAGTTAATAACATAACTAATGAATTGTTGGAATTACGTATTTATATATATATATTTTATATTTAGGTAATTATTAATGATTTATATTTTTGGTTTTATACTACTGTATGTTCAACCTCTCCTAATAATTTTTTATTTTTTCTTAATAATGAAAAAGTATGACCAACATATTTCTTTGCCCTTTCAAATTAGTCCTTTTTTATTTTAAATTGGCCCATAAATAGTGAAAAAAAAATTGAAAATACCATAAAAAACTTTTTTGGGTAAGTGCGCTGGGGTGAGGGCTACAGCGAGCTATGAATCTGACCACTTCGATGGTCGAGAGCGTACTGACTTCATTTATTTGAATGGTAGTCCAGCACCTCCTTCCTCCCTCCACACTCAGTAGCATACCAGAAAGATGCCAGATAGGGCCAGCAAAAACAGAAATGGTTATCTTTTCTAGTTTACTTTCTATGAATATTTTACTAGAGGTTGTTGATATGCATCAGAATGACCTTGAGCATGCACGTGAGGGTGGGGCATTTAACTGTCCAGTTAATAGCCAAATATTCATAAATAAGTTTGATATTGTGGGAGTGGCTACTGGAAGGGCACACAAAGTTCTGAGAATTTGTTTTTAATTTTGTTGTTATTTTAAATATTTTTTGACCACTTTGCCTTAGTTGATTTCCTTAAGGCTGTGAGTTTATACCACCATCCTGCATCACGTGCACCCCTCATCCCAAGGAAGCAGTAAAGTTTGAGAGTTGTGTGGTTGCATGGAGTTCATGCTTCTGACCTCTTATCAGTTCTCATTGGCTGCAGTGTGCAGGAGTTGCCCAATCCACTGGGTTATGGGATACATACCGTATATCTCGGCCTATAAGGCGTCGGGGTGCATAAGACGGCCCCCCCAAATTTCCATTTAAAAAGTAGGTTTTGAGCTCTATTCGCTGTATAAGACCAGTACCCCAAATGTGACACTTACCCACTGACTCAGTTGTCCTTTACCAACCATCCTTGGTTTTTTAAAATAAGGCCAATTCACTTCAAGTAATGTCATCAAATGTTACCCGCTGGTGTAGTGTAAACACTAGTGACGTCACTGAAGCGTCTGCTATTTACCGGTAACTGGAACTAATGTCTGTGTCGAGTAAAATTTTTCCATTTACTTGAAATAAATATATATATATATATATATATATATATATATATATATATATATATATATATATATATATATATACACCTGAACCCCGACTTACGACGGGGTTGGGACCAAATCCAGGTCATAAGTCCGACATGGACAAAAAAAAAAAAAATAGTGAATAGATTTAAATCTGCAAGTGGAAATATACAGTAAAAATGTGAATAATGATGAATGGATGCAATTCAGTGAAAGTAATAATAAATAATAAAGGAATGGATACAGTGTGACTAGGCACTTAGCGCTTTAATGTAGTCAGCTTGAATACTGGAATATAACAATTATACAGGAGGCCATTAACTTTGGAAACGTTTGGTATGGAAATGCGTGTCATTTTTTTTTTATCTATATCTGAGGTGTGAGTGCAGTGGTAAGTCACGTGATGCGTTGAGGTGAGATCTGAGAATTGTATATATATATATATATATATATATATATATATATATATATATATATGTATATATATATGATATATGTATATATATATACATACATACATACTTGACCACCGGGGTCAAGGCGTGCCTGGAGCTCCTCTGGGGCAGCCAGGTCAGCTGTTGTTGGGTTTACCCAGCCTCACTAGTCACTTCTCCCCAACGAGTTATCAGCAGGTTTTTGCATGTTTGTCATTTTGGAGAATGGAACCAATGTTAAGTAGGGTGAACATTTGGTGTGCAGTGTTGAGTCGGTGAACAGCTCAACAGTAAAGAGTGGTATTCAGTTAACCTTCACACAGTGAGGTCCCAGGTATGAGTGATAATGGCCGTGGGGCCAACGACTTGGCGGTGTGTTAATCTGGTCCTCGATTGGGAGGCCTGGGACACTCATATATACTTTACCATCTGTGAGGGAATTACTCACCCGTCCGTCCTCATAACACCATCTGTGGGGTATTACACTGCGTGATGCCTCTTCCTTTGTGAGGAGTTACTACACACGTCCGTCCTCATAACACCATCTGTGAAATTGCTACCCGTCGGGTCCTCATGCACCATCTGTGGGGTTGCTGCGTGGGGTCCTCTTACCATCTGTAGTTACTACACCCGTGATGCCTCTTAACACATCTGATTACTACACCACGTCAGGCCTCTTGACATTCTGTAGGGATTACTACACGTCAGGTCCCTCATGCTCCATCTGTGGGGAATTATTTTGCGTGATGCCTCTTGCTTTGTCTGTGAGGGGTTTACTACCTGTGAGGCCTGTTAACCCATCTGTGGGTGAATTACTCACCGTGAGCCCTCATGCTTTCATCTGTGAGAATTACTAGCGTGAGGGCCTCATGACACCATCTGTGAGGGGTTGCTACACCCGTTAGGCCCCTCGTGCTTGTAGAACTACTACACCGCGTGAGGGCCCTCAACACCATCTGAGGGTACTACCCACATCATGGTCCTCCTAACACCATCTGGGAGAGGTTACCCATGTGTGTTTGTCCCATTAATCTGAATGTTCACTGTGTGTTTCCTTTACCTTTCTCTAATGGAGGCTTTTGTTCCTCAGTGTGTGTGATCAGTCATTTTATATTATATTTTCAGTGGGATTGGACTTTCAATGAATAGTTATTATTATTATTACACACACACACACACACACACACACACACACACACACACACACACACACACACACACACACACACACACACACACACACACACACACACACACACACACACACACACACACACACACACACACACACACACACACACACACACACACACACACACACACACACACACACACACACACACACACACACACACACACACACACACACACACACACACACACACACACACACACACACACACACACACACACACACACACACACACACACACACACACACACACACACACACACACACACACACACACACACACACACACACACACACACACACACACACACACACACACACACACACACACACACACACACACACACACACACACACACACACACACACACACACACACACACACACACACACACACACACACACACACACACACACACACACACACACACACACACACACACACACACACACACACACACACACACACACACACACACACACACACACACACACACACACACACACACACACACACACACACACACACACACACA
>NW_024734615.1:6682398-6721644 GCF_018991925.1 Homarus americanus | reverse complement strand
GTAGTGGACTCTATCCCCTACAAGGGACGACTGAGCTCCCGCACAGCTGCCAACCAATCAGCGTACAGCACATGAACATGAAATGCTAGTGACAGGGGGGAAGGAGGTTCAGGGGAAGAATAAAGGGAGGATTGAAGTGAATTTTAGGAGGAGAGAATAGGTGCAGTGGCTAAACACCGCTTGCGTGAGGGAGTATAAGTTGGAGGCAGCAGCAGCTCGCCCGGACTCGGCCAGGAGGCGACAGGACAGAGTCAGGTTAGCGTCAGGTGCGTGTTGGGTTGGGCCATGGATTTTCAGTGCTTGGTCGGCTTGATTGTGTGTGTTGTTTTCTTGTGTGGAGGAAATGTCTTGGTCTTCTGTCTTGGTATTCTTCTTAGCTTGATGTAGATTTTCTTCTTACTCTCCTCCTCCTCTTGCTCTCTTGAAGTGTCCATTCATTCGTGTTTGGGTCTTGTTGTTCGTCTTCCTCGTGTCTTATGTCCTCATAGGTGTGGAAGAAGTCGGAGACGGTGAGGTTGACCACGTGGGCTTCAGCTCCACAGGCCTCGTGGTGTTCTTGATTCTGTGTGGCGGGTATGAGGGCTTGAACTCCCACCATTTATGAGGGCCTCTGTGTGCCAGTAACAATTCCTTTTTCTCTTATATTTATCACCATTGGTAGCGTGACGATAGGAGGCTCGTGGGTAGGTGTAATGATAGTATCAAGCAATAGGGAAGAAATAACGGTAAATACTGTAGGTAAATAATAGACACAATTATACAAATACAAAGTTTATTTAAACATGAATATGAGATTAGAAGAAAGAATTATTTTGTACTAACAGACGAAATCTAGTACTAGGCCCTCAGGCTCAACATACTCACACCATTACTGGGTGGACATATTCAATAACACTTCCAACCCTACTGGGTGGACATACTCAATAACACAACTCTTATAGTCACTTAGCACCATAAATACTAGGGCAACTGCCACTACAACACTCAGTCGTCAGGAGTGATACTCAAGCAACAGCCATGGGGTCCAGCCACCATGGAGTACTATCCGACGAACTCTGGAGATCCCAGTGGATTAATTCCACCACACAAATAGCCCTACTGAGTTAGACACTCATCCACCAATGATGGGGGCTGGTAGTGGTGTGTGGCTTGGTGATCAGGCGTCACCTCGTGGACCGAGCGTTAGGGCCAGACGAGCCAGCTATGGGGGCTATAGGTAGTCTGAAGTGTCTGACGGCCGGGTCTCACGAAGGTAACTGATCCTACTGGACCTCGGACATCTCCCCAGACATAGTGGATACAACATCCACGCTACAGACACGGCCTAGGCTGCGTTAGGGACCTGTATGGATGAAGGGACGGGCACTTACTAGCCGGTGACAACAACATCACGTTTCAGGGGACGTTAAAGACGTAAATATGACTTCACTCAGAGCATATCAACTACGTTACTGTAACGCTTGCACAAGCAACTATTAATTGGGTCAAATCACTTAAAGAAGGGCAAATTACAACACAGCGTGGAATGGCATACCTGTATGGATGAAGGGACGGGCACTTACTAACGGTTAAAATGCCCGCGGCGCGCTCACTCAAACTAGGCCAGGGAGTCCAGCTACTCCTATTCCGATGAATTAATTTACTGTACACTCTGACGTTGAAACTGAGACTATGGACTCATTTTCATTCTCTACTATTATCTCAACTAACAATGCTCTGACTCAGCTATCGAAAGCAAAATTAAATTGATTACAAAGGGTTGGATGGCAACAGGTCCCAGCATACAGCTTCTGCTCCCATAGACAAAGGCGGGGGAAACAGAGAAAACGGGGGACGTTTCCACTGGGGGACTCAGAAGGTTTTGTGGACGTTTGAGCGTAATATGAATCCTTAAGGTTTTCAGGTTAGCTCTTATCATGACCATTACACGGGTGTCTTTTCTTGAGTTTTCTTTTCTTGGGTTTTCTTTTCTTGGATTTTCTTTTCTACTGGTTTTTTTCTTGTCTTGGGAGCGTACAGCAAGGAGGGCCTCTTTGTAGCTCAGTTTCTTGTCGAGTCGAGCCTTGGCTATCCTGCATTCCTCCTTCCATTTCGGGCAGGTCCGATCGGCGGAAGAATGTGGGCCGCCACAGGCAGCGCATTTTTACAGCCAGCGGTGCCAGTAGACCTACTCTCTAGTGCGGACGCAAACGTAGCAACGCTAGGACCAGAGTGCCGGGTGTGCCTGGCCTCCTACAATCAACTACAACAAATCACTTAAAGAAGGGCGAATTACAACACAGCGTGGAATGGCAGTGGATGACAGTGCTCAGGAAGAAGATAGTGATTATAAGGATGTCAATGACAATGAGTTCAAGGCTATGGTCGACAGGAGAGCAAGATCAGAGAAAAGGAAAAGGGAGAAAGAAGCCGAGGACAGGATCGGAGAAACTGCTGACAGGTTCAAGGTATCCAATGATGCAGTGGCTCACATCGCAAACACCATCAGAGCTGCAGATAACATCATAACTGAAGGGGACAAGTCTAAAGTGACTAACTGGAAGAAAGTGGAGAGAGTCAGGAAGAGGTCACGAGAACAGAAAAAAGAAAAGTTCAGGGGATTCAAGGTCAGAGGTCTCATGGTAGATGAGAGGATCAATGAGAACAAGATAGTGACTGGTGTAGGTAATGTTCCATGAGCGGGAATGTCCTGAATTCATTCCACGGAATCTATCCACGCCGTTGGTAATATTGGGCCCTGGTTTTCGAAATATACGTATGTGGTGACTTGCAGCAAAAATATCGGCATAATTTGTAGCGCATCGAGTTGTAAAACAATAGCATATTATGAACCAGTGTACACAGTAGTCGAATAATCCAATTCAATAACTTGATTTTAACAGGTTGTGCCACATTGCCAGTCCCTTTATTATTTACAGTTTTTTCGCGTTTTTCATGCCAAACCCAAAAGTATCCACAAACCTTCTAATGCAATGATGTAAAAAACTCAAACATATTCGGAATTAGCGTGGCCGATAGACAAATAATCCAACCCAAGCCACTTGATTTTGAAAACTTTTGCAAAACTGTCACTCCCTAATTGTGTAGGGATTCCCTCGTATTCCTAGAAGCACTGGGTTTGGTCTTGGGTATATATTTATCGATCAAATGGGTCATTTTACTAGTTATGATATTCAGCGTAGTGTCTGCGTTTTTGTACCTTAATAAGTCAGGCCAGTTGATACCCCTCATCTCTTCCCTCATCCCATTGTAATTCCCCTTGTAATATTTGCACCTTGGCCTGGCCTTATCTTGAACTAGGTAACAGTTAAATCTGAATGACAACACTGTATGGTGACTGGTGCCAACTGGGGCAAGGTGTTCCAGTTTGGCCACCATGCCCTCCTCGTTTGTTATGATGAGGTCAAGTGGCTTGGGTGTTTGCTCCCCTCTGTAATGTGTCGGGTCTCTCACATGTTGGAACAGAAAATTATCTCTCAGAGTTTCTACAAAAATCTTTCATTACTTAATCCTTCGAAGGTATTAAACCAAACAGCTAAAAGTGATTTTTCAGGTATACCTATGTTGCATTTAGCTAAAAATAATTCAGATGAAATAGAACAACAATATCGGAAAATTACTGTAACAGATTGGAGACTAGAAAATGTGTTTGAAAACAATGAAATTCCAGATGACAACCAAATTTTGGCTTGGTGTCTATCATCATGAAAACTTCAAGGAATTGGCAGCTTATGCACTTAATTGCCTAGTCACACCAGCAAGCAATGCTATTGTTGAACGAATATTTTCTCTGGTAACTGCAATCAAAACAAAACCAAGAAACAGAATGCAAATCAATCTTCTAGATGCAATTATCAGAATCCGAGCGCATCTCTTCGAGAATTCAATCTGTTGTAAGGATATGCATATAAGGGATCGAATGATAACGAACTTCAAGTCTGATATTCTCTATTCGTATGGTGGTAGAATTGGTGTTGCATCAACTTCACACTCACAACAGACTGCACGAAGTGCACAAGAGGTTGACATAACGATGTTCCTGTAACAAGATTGAGGTGAGTTATTTTACCTTATGCCTATTATTGTTGTTAAATTGATTTATTTAGAAATATTTCAACGTTTTGTGTTTACTTTGTTGTTTTTAAAGGTTTCTAAATTTAATTTGGAGAGTATGTAGGTTTTTAACGAAAATTTTACCATTTGGCCTTTTTTTGGCCTTTTATTCCTGTGTTTTTGGCCATAAGCAACTGAAACCATCTGGCAACCCTAAACAGAGATGTGACCGATCGCCCAAGCGGCTAACGAGCCGATCTTTTGGTGAAGAGGATAAAAGAAAAGGAAAAGTAATCAGAGACGTGACCGATCGCCCAAGCGGCTAACGAGCCGATGAGTGGTGAGGCGGATAAAAGAGAAACACTGCACATTTAGAGACACGATTTGCATATTAAGTACTGTTCAATGAAAGTTCACTATGTTTCTTTTTTTTTTTATTAATGAAGGCGTAAATTATTTGTGGACTTTTTTGGTGGGAATTCGGTATAAATCTGAGGGATTTTGCGGGAGAAATTGAGTAGGAGATATGGGAATTTTATTTCTGAGTGGTAACACTGGTCGCCAGTAGAGTGAGGAGCAAGGAAGTCCTTGGTGAGACAAGTCCTAGTCAGGTACTACATACCATAAGTACCTGGATATATTTCTTCAGATTGGACTGCATTAGTACCGTAATGGAAGAGCATAACAGGTAAAAACATACATTACTAAACTTTTAGACAGATATTTACATGCATGTCTTACTTTTTCGGAGTGAGGGTTGTAAACTCTTGGAACAATCTACCAGAGTGTTGTGACGGCACCGAGTGTGAGCTGTTTCAAGAGAAGACTTGACCAACACTGGAGCGGGTTCAGGTACATTCAGGAGCCGGTGCATGCCCAGTATTTGCTAACAGTGCGTGACAGAGACGTGACCGATCGCCCGGGCGGCAAGCGAGCCGATCTTTTGGTGAAGAATATAAATGAAAAGAGACGTGACCGATCGCCCAAACGGCTAACAAGCCGATCAGTGGCGAAGAGGATAAAACAAAAACTAATAATTATAAACAGTATCATAACAGCCGTTGACTAATTTCATCCATGTGATTATGTATCCTAACTTTAAGAAGCGACCTAGATTCATTTTGTAGCAAATACATGCCCATTGCCCAGTATTTACCAAAGGGTTTACAGTATAACCTAACACTGAGAGGTGGCCCATGGCGACGAGGATTAAGTTATGTAAAATTTAAGATAATTTTTGTTATTTGATGATTGGTGTATTACTGTATTTACTAATCTAAAATACTTGCTTAAAGACATTTGTTGTTCAAGCACAGTTCAGGTACGCCTATAATATTGGCATGCAAGGAGTGTGACTGTGAATTAATAGAAATTACAAACATGCCAGAGGGCGCTGCGAAAAAAAAAGGAAATTTTCACTAATGCACCCTTCTTTGTTTGGATAGTAAAAATATATTTTTCCGATGTTATATGATGAGTTTTGAACGAATTTGACATTCATTTCAGCCGGAAATCAATAGGTTTTTTTTTTTTAGATACTCCCCTCCTACCATACCCATCAATTTTAACGAAAATTTATATTTTTTTCCGAGTAAATCACAAATAAAAAACCAACAAAACCAAACCAAACCTAACCTAACACAACACAACCTAACCTAACCTAACTATTTTTTTGACGAAACTCTGCAATTGACATAAAATAATCGGTATTATTTTCTTGTCACACCGTTCATTCCTACCACTAATCTATTATCATATTCGAATAAGATGTCTAATTATAAGATAATTTTCATCTATTACATTACCGGCGGAAATGTATAAAAACGGAGATAGCTCTTCCAAAATATTTTCTATTTTCTTCCATTAACATCCCGCCATTATCGCCTGCCTCTCCTCCAACACTGCGTGTCTCCTGCGTCTCCTTCATAAATCATCCTGCGCATGCGTTGCTGTACATGTCACGCAGCCAATCAAAGGCCTTTTTGATTTTGAAACCAATTAAAATGTTTTTGGGTTTAATTTGCGGTATTTTTGGCCCAATCAAATTCGAGTATTCTTTTTGGTCTCTCTTATTTTGAAATTCAAGTTCAGTGCCGACCATGGAAGTCTGCGATGGGTGTGTCTTCAATTATACGGAGCTGATTGCGAGTTTTTTGAAAAAAAAAACGAAGAAACTATAGCAGTTTTTCGATCACATGGTGTTCTTCCAACCTCAGTAAAGTGTACTAAGAGCAAGACTGAATGTAAATATCGCAAAGACCAACATATGTGGCATTGTGTAAGAATCCCAGAATGCAACGACGAACAAGAACCAGGCCAATAAGGTAAGAAATAGGTGATTCCATCATATGGTGAGTCAGTTAAGTTAGGTTAGGTTTGGTTATTGTTTTTCTAGTGTTTTATCGTGTATTTTTTAGTCGTTTAGGTACTTTTTTCTCGGAAAACGTCAAACGAAAAAAAATCACAAAAAAACGGTTAATTTTCGCCTAAAAGGAAGGTCATATTCGGTCTCAGCACACAAATACACTAGAAAAATATATTTTTAACTTGCTACAAGTGAACGGTGTGACAAGAAAAATTTACCAAATAATCTCTATCACAATGCTGGCACAGCTCTTTCCACCTCTTCAGCCATATCTGGTTATTATGGTACTGAAAAATCAAATCTCCGCTCCCAACGCACCCACACATTGTTAATTAACTAAGACAAAAATCTCTTGCCCAATTATCAGTCACCTATCGCTATAGCAAATACAGTAAGAAACTCCCGCACCACCCCCTGCACATGTGCTGTAGATGCTTAAGAAGCCAACATGGAAGTAAGGAGCACTGCGAAATGGGTGGTCAGACCTTCTCTGTGACCTAAACAACAAATGGCGACACTTGTGAATGACCAAATCTAATAATATTGAAAAATTAATATCTCTGTTATCCTTAATTTCCTGTGGAAATATCTCAGAAGAAAGGTCTTAGAATTGTTTAAACATTACAAAAAACAAATTAATAACAGCGAGAGAAATACTGGTGCAAGATCGAAAATTCACCCCAAAAATAATTACCAGGCAAGGAATAAAAGGAGGAAGACGAAAAATACGGCAAAATTACGGGAACCTACGGACAACCAGTGGACGAATATTAACCTGGATTTCATATTAATTTCTTGGGGAAATTCATGAAAACTTTACCAATTCAACCAAAGTTGGTCAATTTAGGATAGTACCCAGGTTTAGGTTAGGTTAGCACTAGCAATGAATGTCAATCATTTGAATCACTACAAGAACCAGAGGAAAAATTTATTTTTTATGGAAAAATCGAACCTGGCAACTATCATAAATTTACCCCAAACTGTATGGTAAAAGTACACAGAAAATGGACCAATCCAAACCTAACAAAACCTAGGTATTATATTAATTTTGGTAATCTGGGAAATCTTAGGAATTTAACCCCCACCAGAAAAGGGGTTTGGCCCCCGGTAATGTTAGATATGGTTCCTGGGTTGTGTGGCTGGGTTAGGTTGGGTATCTAAATACAGGGTTAACAAACTAAAAGTTACCAGAAACCTGACTTAACCTAACTATACCAAAGCTCACCCAACTTTACCTAACCTAAATCTGGTAATTACTCAGATAGTGACCATCCGCTGTTTTTCATTGAAAATTAGTTTACAAATACTACCCAATTTTCACATACTTTATTATGGGTATATTTTATTATCTTGTGGAAAAATATAAAACTGGTTGAAATCATGTGCTAACCTAACCTAACATAACATAACCTATATCTTAACTCATCGATAGTATCTAGAAAACTAAGCATTTACACAAATGAGGTAATTGTTGACTGACCCGCAGCCGACTTTTCATAGAAAATGATTTTAAAAATGCCACAATTTCACTTTTTTTTTATTATTATAGTTTTCACTGTTGTAGTGTGTGCAAATGTATTAAAAAGTAGTTATTTCTAAACTAAATCTGGTAAATTTATAGAAAAGTACCGTTCTTTCTTTGGATATTAAAAATATGTTTTTCCTATGATTTTTGATGAGTTTCGAACGAATTTTGTATTAATTTCTGCTGAAAATCATTCGGCTTTAGATACACCCCAGCCGATGTAGATGTTGGGAAATTTGAGTTTTTTGTTGGGTAAATCACAGAAACAGGTGATTTCCAATGGAGAACAAGGCAAAAATTGTTCTAAACTCATCAAAAACCATAGGAAAAAACATATTTTTAATACTGAAAGAAATGTAACCTAGCTTAACCTACCCCTTTTTTGTGTAAAAAACAAAAAACAACCAACCAACATGACCTGACCTTACCTAACCCAACCCAACCCAACCCCCCTTTGTTCATACACCCACATCTTCCCTTAATCTGAAGAAGAATCAGGCCAAATGCGTTGTTCTTCACGCAGTGTACACTGATTATTATGCTTTGGACAAGTAACATTGTTCGGTAATACTGTACAGCGTGTTTTCTAAAGAAATGAAATGGCCTCACTATATTTTGATGAAACTCGGCAATTGACGTAAAATAATCTCTATCACAATATTGGCACTGCTCTTCCACCTGTTCAGCCATATCTGGTTATTCTGGTACAGAAAATTCAAATCTCCGCTCCTGACGCACCCGCGCATTGTTTGTTGGTTAAGAAAAAAATCTCTTGCTATAGTCAATAAGGAACTCCTACATCACCCCCTGCACGTGCACTATAGACGCTTAAGAAGCGAAGTCGGAGGTAAGGAGCACTGCGTGAGGGGGGGGGGTCAGACCTTCTCCGCAAAACGTAAACAACAAATGGCGACACTTGTGACTGACCAAATATAATAATATTGGAAAGTTAATATCTCGGTTATCCTTAATTTCTGGCGGAAATATCATGGAAGAAAAACCGGTGCTTTACTATAAATTCACCTTAAATCTAACACAACCTTAGTGGGAATGAAAAACAGACCTCATCAACCTAACCAAACAAACCTACCTAACCTTACCTAACTTCCTTACCTGGGGGTGGACTCCCCGGTATATTAAACAGAAAGAACTTACTATGATTTGGTGTAATTTTAATTTTTTTGTGGATGTGGGAGCAGCTGCCTGCATTGGCGTTTATTCCAGCCTGGGAGGCGGAATGTTTTGACATACGTCATATAGTCCAGCAGACTTTGCACACAAACCCGTTCAATTTCACAGGATTGCTGTGAAAAGTACTTTCTTAGAAAGATGTTTATAAATAAAAGTACATTACAATACTAGGTTTAATCTTGGGCATTTTCAAGCCAAGTTTTTTTAATAACACAAGAACTGTAGCACAAGACGGGCAACAACCTTCACACGCCATGCTGAAGATGAAACTGGCACGGGATGAGAGGTGGGTGTTGGCGCATTACCACCGGGAAGACAAACTTGTGCGCGCCTAGGTGTTTAATTATCTATAAAATGAAGCATTTGCACAAGAAATGATTATCATCAGAATTCACTTATGAAAATAAAGAAAGAAAATAAACAGTAAAACAATTTGTCCGCGGATCAGTCATCAGTATTAACCAGAAGGGAAAGTAATCAGTGTTGAAAACTGTGTCATAAATCACCCTCATAATTGCCAAACCGCTGATGGCTACGTCCCTCATAATTACTGAACCGCTGACAGCCACGGTACATTGTGTACATCTGCCACATCACAGCTGATGAAGCGACTTTAAGATGCAATCCTAACTCGCCTGTATCTCGAAAACTAAGCATTTGTACAATGAAGCAATTATAAGTGAAAGTAATCAGTGTACAAAACTGTGTCCAAAAACTCCTTCCACAATTACCGAACCGCTGACGGCCACCAGTTGTATATTAGCCCTATACAGGTATTTACTTATGCCTAACCTAACTTTAACTAACCCATCTTTGTTAAATTTTTACTTTTGAACAACACGGGAATCTTAAGAACTTTATCTTTGTAGTCAATAGTTTAGACACTTAAGACATTTTTATTCTAGGACGTTTCCCTTGCAAATTATAGTACAGTATATACTTTTACTTTTTTAGCCTCTTCTCCACTCATCAGCTCTTTAGCTGCTGGGGCAATTGGTCATGTCTCTCTTGTGCGCTGTTGGCAAGTATCTGTACCTGTACCAGTGTTGATCAAGTCTCGTCTTGATAGAGCTCACACTCAGTGCTGTCACAACACTCTCTGGCAGGTTGTTCCAAGACTTCACAATTCTCACTCTTAAAATGTTTGCCCTTACAGTTTTCTGGACTTAAGGTTTCTTCAACCTTCCTTAAGTTGTGGCCCTTTATGGGGCGGGCGTCTGCCAGCTCTAGGTATGGACACTCGACTGAGTAGTGCCTTCTGAGATTTTTATATGTAAACTTCAATTAGGTCACCCCTTGCCCGTCTATAGTATAAGCTAGCAGTTGCAGGCATTCTAATTTCTCTGGGTAACTGAAGTCATTTGAGAAGGAAATGTTATGGAAGAATAGTAAAGTAAATCCTCAATAACTCGGCATTTGATAACTCGGAAATTCATATAACTCGGCATGGATATGGTCTTGCAATGTATTATAGTATAATTCGGGAAATGCCGAGATATATAAAATTATCTGGGAAAATCTCGGCATATCTGGCCACCTGCATCACCTACTATGATGCTTCGTTCTTCGCCTGCAGTGCTGGTAAGTGTTACGTTTTTACATTTAATAATTACATGTACAGGTAGTTCTGCTATAACGCGATAATTGTGTTCTTGTAAAATATCGTGTTATAGAAAATCGCGTAATAGAAATAACAGGGCTTATGGAGAAAATAGGGTTAGGTGCAGATTACTCGAAATCGAAAAAATTTAGTAGTTAGCCTAACACAAAGGATAGCACAGTCTAAATAAATGTTACATTCATATCTAATAATGAAATCATACAGTAAATTTAACACTTTACCTTGAAAAAATATGAATGTAACTTGATGGGGGAGAAGGGTGATTTTGAGGTTGATAACATCAAGCTTCTCTTCAAGTGTTATATCCTTTCTTTTACGATAATCACCGGGAATTCTATCATCAGAATGCTTTTTGGAGATATTCTTCTTTACCATATTCACAGTTAATACCACAAAATTGGAGAAATAGTAAGCAAAAATCGCGTTATAGCAAACAAGCGATCGCGTTATACAAATATTGTTCCGAATTCATAAATCGCGTTAGAGCAAATTCGCGTTATCAAAACACGCGTTATAGCAGAACTCACTGTACACAGAATTTTTTATTGTATTTTTTTTTTGTAGGAAGGGGGAGGAAGTGCTTTGATAAGTCGGAATTTGGGATAACTCGGCAAGGCCAGAGCCCCATTTGTGTCGAGTTATCAAGGGTTTATTGTATCTTAGAACTGTCTAAACTGTTGATTGCAAATATACATTTCCAATGGTTCCCTTGTGGTTCAAAAGTAAAATCCAGTAACACTTGTACTCTACTTAACCTAACTTTACATTTGTCTTGACAATTTTATGTCATTTCATGAAAAATCAAATGGTTAAGAATCTGTACAGTACAACCACAGAACTCTATTATGATCTTTATACAGTATAGGGTGATACTGTAGAGCAGGAAAAAAACAAACAGTGCTTTTGTCTCAAAATTTTAATTTTTCCAGTCACGGGTATCCCTCTCTACATGAATGTTCGCTCTGCGAATATGTGCTTGGACAAATATTCTATTCTTACACCTGTTTCTCTGTATTCACAAGCTATGGTTCCTTAAGGCACTGAATTTATATTCAATTTATTTCTTAAAGTATGCTAAATGCTAAGTTGCAGTAATTAGGTACCAAATTACAGTATATATAGGTTTTAATTTACAGTAGTTAGGTCGGTATTTTGTTATTTTTGAAGTGATTTAATTTTGTTCATGTATTGTATACATTGGGGGTAAATATGTATTTAGTGACTAAACTATTGTAGGGAAGTTCCAACAGTAGTTTGGTAGATTTTATTTGTAACTGTCCAGATCAGCCTAAATAAGGGTCTCTACATTCATGCTGAACTGTTACTGTACCTGCATAGCTGTATACAATACCGGCATAGTTTATATACATGACAATTTCACTGAATAAACACAAATATTCCTCAATATATTAATGAGTTAGGTTTCTTGAAAATTCTTTGTTAAGTAAATATTTGTATGTCAAATAATATAAAATGGTAAAATAAGATCTTGTCCAAAGACAAGAAAACATCCAATGTATACAAGTATACCTAAACAAATGAAATCAGTTTACAGACATGAAAACGACCTACCCAACTACTGTAACTTATTACCTAACTACAGTCGACCCTCGTTAATTCGAACTAATAGGGGGGGGAAGGGTGTCCGTTTTAGCCGATTGTCCGAATTAACCGATTTAGGGGTTAATATTGCATTATATTTCAAAGTCATTGTTTTCGTCACGACCTTATCCCACTTTCCACTGTAATACGTACGTAATTTCAGCAAAAATATTACATTTCCGTGAATGTATTATATCAAGCACAGTATGAATAGAATATCATTGTAATATAACATTATTTTAACCGAAAACTATTAAAAAACGAATAACATCTCAAGAACATCGGAAGCTTAGGTAAAGTCTTTTGTTTTCGTCATGTATTTTATCCTATTTTACATTGAAATATATCACGTTTCAGCAAAACTACTATTTATTTCCGAGAATATATTCATTCAGGCGCAGTTTAGGTAAAATATACGTGTGATGTAACAGTTTTTTAACTGAAAACGATTCGAAAAACACGTGCCTTCTACCCCTGTTCAAGGAGAGGACTGGGAGAAGCTGTTTGGTGCTGCAGACGATGACAAGGAAAATAATTTGGATGGATTTTAATGAAAATATTCAGAAATATGGTATCGTAGTATTTTTTCAAGTCAATTAGGATAGAATATTATTGGAATACAACAGTTTTTTAACTGAAAACCAATCGAAAAGCGATTACGGTAACATCTTTTGAACGAAAGAAAGCGAAAGTCATTGTTTTCGTCACGATTTTATCCCACTTTCCACTGTAATACGTACGTCATTTCAGCAAAAATATTACATTTCCGTGAATGCATTATATCAAGCACAGTATGAATAGAATATCATTGTAATATAACAGTATTTTAACCGAAAACTATTAAAAAACGAGTAACTTTTCTTGAACATCGGAAGGTTAGATAAAATCATTTGTTTTCGTCATGTATTTTATCCTATTTTACATTAAAATACATCACGTTTCAGCAAAACTACTATTTATTTCCGAGAATATATTCATTCAGGCACAGTTAAGGTAAAATATACATGTGATGTAACAGTTTTTTAACTGAAAACGATTCGAAAAACACGTGTACCGTCTAGCTGATACCCAACAGCTGGTGGTGCGTTATGCACCGTTGTAAACAATAGGAGGTTGAAGTAGATTACCGGGTATTATATTAAGTGTGAAATATCGAAAAGGTTTTTGTTACCGGTATTTTTTGTAGATCAATGAGAACTGTGATACCGTATATGATATGATAAGTTAGCCTGTGCTAAGAACTTCAACATAGACTACTGAAAACACATTGTAAGGTAATTTAGCCTATTGTAAGTTGGTGAGCTTCATTTGCTGAAGGAACTGCACAACCTTTCATTACTAATTGGTACATATTTTACGTTTCCATTGTTTACTGGCAGTAAATGGTAAATATTTTTCATGTCTGAAGCTGAAAGTTGCGTCCTCCCCCCACACTAGTGGTGGAGATGTTACAAATTTACCAAAAAGATGCTGGTGTTTTATCCCAGCAGTGGGTGGACCACCATTTTAGCTTTAAGTTCGCGTAGGTAATATTCCTACAAATCTATTAAAAAAAATAAAATAAAAAAAGTTCAGATTTTGTCCGAATTATCCGAAATCCGGATTAAAGGGGTCCGAATTAACGAGGGTCGACTGTACTGTATTTTAGTACCTAATAACTGTACTGTAATTTGGCACCTAGCACATTAAGAAATTTATGAAATATAAATTTAGTACATTACCTTAAGGGACCATGGGTTTTGTATAATGACTATAAGAGGTGTAAGAATAGAATATTTGTATAAGGGAATATTGGCCTAGCAAACGTTCCTGTAGTGAGGATACTTGTACACTATTAATATTATTACTATTGTTCCACCAAACTAGCAACAGTCAAGGTCCAAATATTTAGTGATAACTGAAGGAAAATATTCCCCTAAGTAGGAAAATAATTATCTTTTACTGCAAAATAATCACTATACTGTACTGTATATAAATTGATTTTATTTAATAATCTGGTGTTATTGCACGATAACATGTAAGGCATGACGGGATTAATGTGTTTTTTCACCCCAGCTGCTTGGCAAGACAAAGACACATAATATGGTAGCTAACCCCCGCTGAACATTAAAATATTTCAGTAACATTGTTTACATTGTTATTGATGAGCACCTGGTATATAAGGATGATGAAAGTGTTACACATGTAAAAGTATGTATGTTCTAAGGATTATGATATACGGTAGATTGTGAGGAAGAAAGGGTAGTTAGTGGCCAAGGGTGACAAAAAGTGAGTGTTGTGTGGGATGATACTCCATTCATTGTGAAAAAATCAGATCTTACTTTTACTTTTACCTTTTTCCTCTTCACCGCTGATTTACTCGTTAGCCGCTTGGGCGATCGGTCACGTCTCTGTTACGCATTGTTGGAAAGTACTGGGCATGCACCAGCTCCTGAATGTACCTGAACCTGCTCCAGTGTTGGTCAAGCCTGGTCTTGAAAGAGCTCACACTTGGTGCTGTCATAACACTTTCTCGTAGATTGGTCCAAGAGTTTACAACTCTCACTCCGAAAAAGTTTGCCCTCACAGTTTTCTGGGCCTGCGGCTTCATCAATCTTGAGCTATGACCCCTTGCAGGGTGAGCGTCCGCCATCTCCAAGTAAGGCACTCGACTGAGTAGTGCCCCTTGAGATGCTCAATTAGGTCGCCCCTTTCCCGTCTGTAGTATAAGCTCCAATCTCTCAGGGTAGTTGAGGTGCCGAAGTGCAGGCACCAGTCTGGTGGCCCTCCTTTGAACATTTTCAACCAACTGACAGTCCTTCGCATATCTCGGGGACCAGATGGGGTGAGAGTACTCCAGATGGGGAAGCACTTCACTCTTGAAGATCGTTACGAGGGATGGACCGTCTAGATATCTGAACGACCTTCTTATAAGACCCAATAATTTATTTCCCTGATTTACCTTTTTCTCGCAATGGCCCGAGAACTTCAGCTCATTGTCAACATTCACACCTAAGTCCCTCTCACATTGTCTCAAATAGTGCAGTTTCTTCATCCTGTTGGGACATATGATACGCTTTCTTACTGTTGGTATGCCCCAGGTGCATCCTCTTACACTTCGTGACATTGAATCTCAGCAACCATTTTTTCGACCATTCTTGGAGCTCAGAGAGATCCTTCTCCAGTTCTTCACAGTCCGCATGGTTCTTGATTTCCCAGAATAACTTGGCGTCATCTGCAAACATTTGTATGGAAGAGCATACAACGTCAGGCATGTCATTTGTGAAACAAACAAACAACAGCGGGCCCAATGCACTACCCTGTGGTACCCCGGTGGTGACAGGTACAGATGATGATTTCGTGCCATTAATCACCACACACTGCTTGCGGTCATGTAAAAAGTCTTCTATCCACGCTGGGACATTTCCCCGAATTCCTTATCCTTCCAGTTTGATTTCAGCCATTCATGGAGTACACTGTTGAAAGCCTTGGCAAAATCTAGGTATATACTTTTGTCTATATTACCACCCCGTTCCAGAATATGGGTCCAAATATCCAATACAGGTTGTACCTCTCTAGTCCGGCATTCTGTGGTCCGGAAACTCCCGTGGTCCGGAACGATTTTAGTTTGTCCAATAGGTAGATAGGCAGCTTTTTTTTTTACTTATCTGAATTATTATTATTATTACAGGAGTATTAAATTTTTGCCCCTCAGGCCCCAATGTGGGTCAGTGACCTATGCCCGGGTGGGCTAATCCCCTTAAAAAAAAAGCCGCGGGAAATTAAGGTTTGTTTACATCCGGCAGTTCGGCTGCTCTCTCTCTCTCTCTCTGCTTGTCTATACAGAGTACAACATTTAACCCTTCAATATATATGAGCAGTAAATAAGTGTTGCTTTCATATTCTTATGTAGAGTAATGACGATATGTTTTCACATGTGCGCACTTACATACGTGCAGTCTCACTTTTTTTTTTACCATTAATGGTTAGCTACTTATATTGTTCCATTTATTAACATTAAATAACATTACAGGTACTTCAAACAGCCATATTAATTTTTTTACATTAATTTTACTACAGCTAAAATCAGGGTCTTATTTTCTTCAGTTTTATATGTAGAACCAATCAGTCACTGGTTTTGTAAGCTTTAACATAAACAATGCCGGCAGCCGTCTCGTCTCCTCTAATATTCCACTTATTATTAATAAATTGTATTGTTAATTTTGCACACACAAACATTAATTCAATAAAAAGAAATTCAGAAACATTAATTAAAATATATATGAACAGTAAATAAGTGTTGCTTTCATATTCTTATGTAAAGTAATGACGATATGTTTTCACGTGTGCGCATGTGCACTTACATACGCGATTTCTCTTTTTTCTTTCCCATTATCGTTAGCTACTTCTATTGTTCCATTTATTTCCATTTATTAACATTAAATAACATTACTTAAAACAACCACATTAATTTTACTACAGTTACAGCCAAGGTCTTATTTTCTTCAGTTTTATATGTAGAACCAGTCAGTCACTGGTTTTGTCATTTCCTCGTGTGTTTTAATATTCTACGTATTATTAATGAATTGTATTGCTCATTTTGCACACATAAACATTAATTCAATAAAAAAGACATTCAGTAATAAACAATAATGAATCTTTTGTACATAAGAGAAATGACGCTGTTTACACGATTATGCCCGTCGTCTGCACGTTGGCGGGCCGTTCAAACCCGTCGAAATTCAAGTTTCCGCCGTCAAAATTTGTATTTATTTATTTTTTGTGTGTTCCAATAAAATACGTTAAGAATTAAAAACTCGCGAAATTTGAGAAGCTACTATACGACATTTAACCCTTCAATTTGTCTTTAAAGAGACCATGATGCAGAGAAAGTGGTGCTAGTGCTTCCAAGCATAAGCACAAGTCACTATCTATCCAGGAAAAGGGTGAATTTCCATGGTCCGGCACCAGTCAGGTCCCGAGGTTGCCGGACTAGAGAGGTACAACCTGTACCTTGAGCAATTGTGTTAAGCAGGAGTGCCCCGGCATAAAACTGTGTTGGCAATCCTTTACAAGGTTGTTTCATACTAGATGTCCCATCATGGCATCTCTGATAATACTCCCAAGTACTTTACATATTATGCTGGTCAGGCTCACTGGTCTATAGTTGTTCGTGGAGTAACGATCGCCCTTCTTGAAGATAGGACGCACATAAGCCACTTTCCAATCACGGGACTTTTTGTTCAACCAGGCATTTACAAAATAGGATCTTCATGGGCTCGGCAAGCTCGTTGCACAACTCTAATAGCACTCAGGGTTACACCATGTCAGGGCCAGGACTTTTATGGACCTTTAGCTTTCACAGTTTATTTCTAATAACCTCTTCTGTGAACACAATGTGGGTCAGTGCTGTGTCGAACTGTCTGTCCTCAAATGCAGGAAGGTTAATCGCACCCTCTCTTGTGAACACCGAGGAAAAGAAGCTGTTCAATGCCTCGGGTTTCCTGGTCAGAATCTGCGTAACTCCTTTCTTCAAGCCTCAGGTCTGATACTCCTACTCGCGTTTTTAATTTTGACTTTGCATAGTGGTAAAATGCCTTTGGGTTTGACTTGACCTCGCTTGCAACCAGCCTCTGCGGGAACTCCTTTTTAGCCCTTCTACACACTGCCTTTTGCTTGGTTTCTGGCTCTTGCATACATCCTCCTATCCTGCTCATCGTTTGACCCAACCCATTTCTTGAATTTTGGGGTTTTCTTCTTGACTTTGTCGACCGCCGTATGGTTCATGTTTAGGGATCCCCTCGCATTCCTTGAGGCAGCGGGTTTGGTCTTGGGTATATATTTATCGATCAAATAGGTCACTTTACTACTTATGGTATTCAGCGTAGTGTCTGCGTTCTTGTGCTTTAATGAGTCAGGCCATCTCTTCCCTCATCCCGTTGTTATTTCCATTGTAATATTTGCACCTCTGCCTGGCCGTATCTTGAACTAGGTAACAGTTAAATCTGAATGACAACACTATATGGTGACTGGTGCCAACTGGGGCAAGGTGTTCCAGTTTGGCCACCATACCCTCCTCGTTTGTTATGATGAGGTGTAGTGGCTTAGGTGTTTGCTCCCCTCTGTAAGATGTTGAGTCTTTAACTTGTTGGAACAGAAAATTGTCTCTCAGAGTTTCTACAAAAAGAGCAGCAAGGTTATTCAAGTCATTTGGGGTGAACTCGTTTCTCCAGTCGATGTTGCCATAGTTAAAGTCCCCCATGATAAGGAGGTGGCTAGGGTTGAGCATCGCTGCATTGTCAATTGAGGCTCTTAAGTTCCTTTGATTTAGTGGGCCACAGTTTGGGGATCTGTAGATACACCCGACAATAAGTTAAGTCCTTTCCCTTTAATTTAATTTTACACCACTTGGACTCTTCAAAAACATCCTCTCCCTGTACCCTCGCCTGGCTGGCTCTAAGGTTTTGCCTAGCATAGATAACCACACCCCTCTTGCAAGTTTCTTGAGAAAGGTTCGTAAATGAGTCATATCCAGCAATACTGAACTCACATTCCTCTTGGTTGATTCTCCTGTTCTTGTACAACAGTTCTACAACTCCTACAATATCTGGGTGGTGTACTTTCAGTAGTGTTTCAAACTCCTCTCTCTTATCAAGGAACGTGTCAGTATTAGTGTTTTTTTTTTTTTTACACGGGGATTAGCCCACCCGGGCGCAGGTCACTGACCCACATTTGGGCCTGCGGGGCGAAAATGTAATAATAATAATAATTCATAGTAAATAAAATTTATAATAAAAAGTAAATTAAAATATTAATGGTAATAATAATAATATCTACACTGATAATAATAATAATAAATACAAAGAAATAAAAGAATTAAAAAATCAACAGTGAGAAATGCTATTTGTATGTTGTTTTATCATGTAAGAGAAACAATTGAGACCCTACAATTGTGTGTAAATGAGGCAGAAAGACATATCAGCAACCTGGAACTTGGCAACAATTTTCATGATGCCATATGGCAGCAGGGTCTACCATTAGACAACACATTACGCTTCCATTATCTTCCCAGGCGGTAGTACTTCCCTGTGTGGTAGCTGCCTACTACCTCAGCCAGAATTTGTTCTCGGCAACTTCTCTGCTCTTAGTTGTAACTCCGGCCCCCCTCCATTCTCAAAAGCTGCAGCATTTGCTAAGTACAGGTTGTACCTCTCTAGTCCGGCATTCTGTGGTCTGGAAACTCCCGTGGTCCGGAACGACTTTAGTTTGTCCAATAGGTAGATAGGCAGGTTTTTTTTTTTTTTTTTTTTTTTTTTACTTATCTGAATTATTATTATTATTACAGGAGTATTAAATTTTTGCCCCTCAGGCCCCAATGTGGGTCAGTGACCTATGCCCGGGTGGGCTAATCCCCTTAAAAAAAAAGCCGCGGGAAATTAAGGTTTGTTTACATCCGGCAGTTCGGCTGCTCTCTCTCTCTCTCTCTGCTTGTCTATACAGAGTACAACATTTAACCCTTCAATATATATGAGCAGTAAATAAGTGTTGCTTTCATATTCTTATGTAGAGTAATGACGATATGTTTTCACATGTGCGCACTTACATACGCGCAGTCTCACTTTTTTTTTACCATTAATGGTTAGCTACTTATATTGTTCCATTTATTAACATTAAATAACATTACAGGTACTTCAAACAACCATATTAATTTTTTTACATTAATTTTACTACAGCTAAAATCAGGGTCTTATTTTCTTCAGTTTTATATGTAGAACCAATCAGTCACTGGTTTTGTAAGCTTTAACATAAACAATGCCGGCAGCCGTCTCGTCTCCTCTAATATTCCACGTATTATTAATAAATTGTATTGTTAATTTTGCACACACAAACATTAATTCAATAAAAACAAATTCAGAAACATTAATTAAAATATATATGAACAGTAAATAAGTGTTGCTTTCATATTCTTATGTAAAGTAATGACGATATGTTTTCACGTGTGCGCATGCGCACTTACATACGCGATCTCTCTTTTTCTTTACCATTATCGTTAGCTACTTCTATTGTTCCATTTATTAACATTAAATAACATTACTTAAAACAACCATATTAATTTTACTACAGCTACAGCCAAGGTCTTATTTTCTTCAGTTTTATATATAGAACCAGTCAGTCACTGGTTTTGTAATCAACGAAAACAATGCTGTGTCATTTCCTCGTGTGTTTTAATATTCTACGTATTATTAATGAATTGTATTGCTCATTTTGCACACATAAACATTAATTCAATAAAAAAGACATTCAGTAATAAACAATAGTGAATCTTTGTACATAAGAGAAATGACGCTGTTTACACGATTATGCACGTCGTCTGCACGTTGGCGGGCCGTTCAAACCGTCGAAATTCAAGTTTCATCCGTCAAAATTTTTATTTATTTATTTTTGTGTGTGTTCCAATAAAATACTTTAAGAATTAAAAACTCGCGAAATTTGAGACGCTACTATACGACATTTAATCCTTCAATATGTCTTCAAAGAGACCATGATGCAGAGAAAGTGGTGCTAGTGCTTCCAAGCATAAGCACAAGTCACTATCTATCCAGGAAAAGGGTGAATTTCCATGGTCCGGCACCGGTCAGATCCCGAGGTTGCCGGACTAGAGAGGTACAACCCGTACACTGTATTTTGCAGGGTGTGGTTAGAAATGTCATTGTTTACACGGCGCTCGCCTCCTCTCGGCTGGTAGGTGGAGCTGGTGCCACCTCCCGGGTGTGCGGTAGAGCAGGTGGAGGGTGCGCTGCTGCCCCCTGGCTTTGTGTCAGCACACTTAGTTCCACCTCCCTCCTCCTGAATATAACCCATGTACACCCGTCCCCGTTCCTCCTCGACTCCTCCCTCCTCTGCTTCAAGCCCTGCAGGAGCTTTCATGTACCGCACTTAAAAAAATTGAAATATTTTTTCAAATGTACATTTTTATACTGATTCCACAACTGATTTTTTTTAGAAATGAATAGGAAAAAATAACCCTTTAAACTTGCAATGTTCTACATTGAACTGTTACTATTATTAGCATAAATTGCTTTAGTCTATTGTATGTTTATCATTGCAGATCAAAGTGAGTGAAGTAAAGAATTCCAAACAGACCTTTGAAAATCTTACCTAACATTACCAAACATAAAAATTCTAAAACTATAAAATGCTTACCATTTTGGTGTTTATTGTGTGTTGGTGTAGTTTTTGGTGTTTAGTGTGTGTTGGTGTAGTTTTTGGTGTTTAGTATGTGTTGGTGTAGTTTTTGGTGTTTAGTATGTGTTGGTGTAGTTTTTGGTGTTTAGTATGTGTTGGTGTAGTTTTTGGTGTTTAGTATGTGTTGGTGTAGTTTTTGGTGTTTAGTATGTGTTGGTGTAGTTTTTCGTGCTTAGTGTGTGTTGGTGTAGTTTTTGGTGTTTTGTATGTGTTGGTGTAGTTTTTGGTGTTTAGTACAGTTAACCCTCACTTTACGCGGTCCCACATTCCGCGTTTCCACGTTTACGCGGTGCCCTGCCGGAACCCAGGATGCTCACATTCCGCGGTGCGTGTACCCCTTTACGCGGAGAGCGGCTGGCGAGCCGCGCCATTTTTGGATCCAAACCTCCCGCCATCCGCCATGTTGTGTAAGCGGCGCGAACATGGTGCGCACAAGGTCGCCCAGTCATCAAAACATTACCAGTTCTTCACCCGCCACCCACCACAGCCGGCCCAAGTCAGTGATAGTGATAATTATGGTGAGGATATGGACTTATATGGACTTTGGGGAGTTTGACAAAGAGGCCCTGCAAGCCTCTGTGGTGGATAGTGATACAATTGATACAAGTGACACAGGTGAGGGCCAATAATCTGCCCTCTGCCTCGGAACCAACCGCCCATCCCCGTGTGCCCAGCCATTTTTTCTACGAATGTAAGTGTTAAAAAACCTAATATTATTGATATTTCTCTTAATTATTAATTGTGTGTGCATACCATCATAAAGTTAAGATAATATTTTTACTCCAACATAGTTGTGTGTCGTCAAAAAGTGGAGTTTGGGGATCGGCCCGGACTCCATTTCAATTAATCCCATATGTTATGTTATTCACTTTACGCGGGACCCTCCGGGTTACATTAACCGCGTAAAGTGAGGGTTAACTGTATGTGGTGGTGTAGTTTTTCGTGCTTAGTGTGTGTTGGTGTAGTTTTTCGTGCTTAGTGTGTGTTGGTGTAGTTTTTGGTGTTTAATGTGCGGTGGTGTAGTTTTTGGTGTTTATTATGTGTTGGTGTAGTTTTTGGTGTTTAGTATGTGTTGGTGTAGTTTTTGGTGTTTAGTATGTGTTGGTGTAGTTTTTGGTGTTTAGTATGTGTTGGTGTAGTTTTTCGTGTTTAGTATGTGTTGGTGTAGTTTTTGGTGTTTAGTATGTGTTGGTGTAGTTTTTGGTGTTTAGTATGTGTTGGTGTAGTTTTTGGTGTTTATTATGTGTTGGTGTAGTTTTTGGTGTTTAGTATGTGTTGGTGTAGTTTTTGGTGTTTAGTGTGTGTTGGTGTAGTTTTTGGTGTTTAGTATGTGTTGGTGTAGTTTTTGGTGTTTAATGTGCGGTGGTGTAGTTTTTGGTGTTTAGTATGTGTTGGTGTAGTTTTTGGTGTTTAGTATGTGTTGGTGTAGTTTTTGGTGTTTAGTATGTGTTGGTGTAGTTTTTGGTGTTTAGTATGTGTTGGTGTAGTTTTTGGTGTTTAGTATGTGTTGGTGTAGTTTTTGGTGTTTAGTATGTGTTGGTGTAGTTTTTGGTGTTCAGATGAGGAGAGGATCCATGAACTCAAAAGTGATTTTTAACCTCTTTTTATTGGTTAGGAAAGGTTTTCAAAGGTTTGTTTGGTGTTCTTTTTAGTATTTTACCCCACATTGTAACATTTCAGTGTAGAACATTGAAAGTGTAAAGGCCTCTAATTTTTTTGCTATTCATTTCTCAAAAAAAAAAGATTTTGAATTAGAAAAATCTGCATTAGAAAAAATATATATTTCCATTTTTTTTTTTTGAGTGCAGAACATGAAACCAAAATGATCCAAAAAATCGAGAGATCTAATTAACTAAGATGGTTTGTTTAATTTGGTCTAAAAGGTGTTAATAATTTTTGAGATGATATATAACTTCCCCTATTTAGCTAACGATAAGTGATACTCTAAAAAATGCACGAGATACCTTAGAGTACTGTATAACTGTACAGTACTGTAGTACATGACTGGAGTGTGACCGCAGAAGAAGTGACCAACCTGAAATTGGTTGTTTATTTAGTTTCTGATGTTTAATACTTGGAACAAATTTTTTTTTAATAGATTGGGATCATGACAGACTGATTCTGGAATTCCTCTGCTGCACCCCCTCCCAACCACACACACCAAAAATTTATTTCAAATTGTGATAGTTGAGCCTCTTCATTACCTTCTTCAGACTTATGAAACTAGAAATTAGATTTTTTCAAACATAGGAAACAACTCCATATTTGCTTATGCACAAATATGAATGTGAGAGTTGTATTTCCACATATGTTGGATTAGCTATTTGACATAGGGAAGCAAATTTAGACGAACTAAGAAGAGTGTCTAGTCTTGCAGTACTGTACAGTACTAGTAACTTTTAATTGTAACTCACCCATCAGAAATAACCATTGTTGTGACAAACACCCCCCACTACACTACAGACATTTTTCAATAACTCTCCAAATAAAGGCAACTTGATATATGAATATAGTTTATTAACCTGTTTATACACACGACTTGCATCCCAGTCTCAAAAACAATTATACAGTACAGTGGTCCCTCGGTTAACGAACACAATTCGTTCCACAGAGTCCTTTGTTAACTGAATCCATTGTTTCAATGGGATATTGTGTAATTGGTTCCAGCTCAGAGAAAAGTACATACAAACTAAAAAAAAAATGTAGTAAAGTACACTTACTTTGAGGTGTGTATGTAGAAGGTTCCTGGTTGATGATGATGATGATGGGAATTAGAAGTGGGGGTGGAGGAGAAGGTAGAAGAGAATAGGGGTGGAGGAGAAGGGAGAAGACAATAGGGTTGCCATATCTGAACATTAAAAAAAGAGGGCATTCCCGAAGATATCCTACCCCCGCCCGGCACACACTTTGGCGCTATGTAACCTTGAAGCAGCCGTGACAATTAATTTTTCATATTTGCATAACATTAATATATATATATATATATATATATATATATATATATATATATATATATATATATATATATATATATATATATATGCTGATAACCACAAGGAAAGAAAGAAACACGAAGTTCCCAAGCGCTTTTAGTAATTCACCATCTTCAGGGGTGAGTACAGACTAGAGAGAGTAATACAAATCAAGGTGTATATATACAGAGGAGGGTGAGACCAGGTCCACAATGGTCAGGTATTAGGCCAGACAGGTAAAGATCTTGCAACTAGAATTAAACAACACAAATACAGTGTTAGGACAGGCCAGGAATCCAATGCTCTGTTTGTTCATTTGAGGGATAACAAGCATTGCATTGACTGGGATAATGCCTCCTCAATATTACCATGTAATTCAATTGATAGTAGGAACATCATAGAATCTAGTCTTATTAAACATACCGAAGCATTCAACATGAATTTGAGTAACGGCATGTACAAGCTGGACAATTTTGTAATTAAGAAGATTTGTGATCAGGTGAGAAGGCCGGGTCACTTGACCATCTGACCTGACCACCAACCGTTGTGTGCTATTTAAAGATTAGTAGGGTCATTACCTAATACCTGACCATTGTGGACCTGGTCTCACCCTCCTCTGTATATATACACCTTGATTTGTATTACTCTCTCTAGTACTCACCCCTGAAGATGTAATTCGTGTTTTCTTCTTTCCTTGTGGTTATCAGCATATATATATATATATATATATATAGTATATACTATATATATACATATATATATATATATATATATATACACACACACACAGTATTACCCCGCCTAACGCGGTTTCACTTAACGCGTTTTTTCATATACGTGGTGCCTCGCCAGAGCTGAACTTCACTTAACATGGATTTTTTCCACATATACGCGGTGAGTGTCCGGCTCCAGACGCTATTTTTAGATTTGCCCCACCCGCTACCCTGCCTGACTGCCTGTTTTAGCTCATAAAATTCATACAAATTACCCGGCCAGAATATAATTTACATTGCTGGAATTCTTATAATTTGGTGATCATTTTGAATATAAACATCATATATTTTGCATTAGACATACAAATTTTAGATAAAATGTTTTCTCTGAGTAAATATGTTATCTTTTGTGCAAAATATATGACATTTATATTCAAAATATTCCTGTCTTACAAGGAATCCAGCAATGTCAATTGTATTATCCTAACTTTAGTTTGAGGTATTATTTATTAAAATTTAGTGGTTTTCCCCAAAAAATTTCTCAGAGAGGGAAGAGCCAGCAGTGTAGTGTGAGAAGAGGGGGAGGGAGTTGAGTCCATTATTTGAATGGACATTAACTTGGCGACTGTATTTCTCTATTTCTCTTAAGTATTAATTGTGTGCATGTACCATCATAAAATTAAGATGTTATTTTACTACAACATAGTTATTGTCTTCAAGTGATTTGGTTGGCTGGTTTTGGAATTAATCCCATATGTTCTGTTGTTCATAGAGTTCACTTAACAGGACCCTCTGGGTTCTATTAGGTAAGTACAACTGTATATTATATATATATATATATATATATATATATATATATATATATATATATATATATATATATATATATATATATATATATATATATATATATATATATATATATATATATATATATATATATATATATATATATATAAACCAGTTGTACCCCCACTTACTGTGATCATAGTGAAATTTCATTTATGATGGTATGAAAAAAGTAATATAGAAGAGGTTAGGTTATATATATATATATATATATATATATATATATATATATATATATATATATATATATATATATATATATATATATATATATATATATATATATATATATATATATATACAAAAAATAAATGTTAAATGAATTATTTATGGTGCATTAGGGTACTGGTCACGTCAGACAGAAAGACGGGCTATAAATAGCCTTCTTTATCTCCCCTCCATCTCACCCTGAGCCAGAGGGAAGGGTCTTGGTAAATAACATTTGTTTGCTTATTTTCCATTTACTTGAAATAGATTTACCGAATTATTTGTTTATTTATTTAAAAGTCATTTACTGAATATTCTATGTAAAAAATAAATTTTAAATTAATTATTTATAGGAGTTACCGTAAGTATTATGATCAGTAAATATATGGTATTACTGGCCACTTCAGACACAAAGATGGGATAAAAATAGCCCATCTCCCCCTCTTCTTACAGCTGCCAATGGGAAGCGTCTTGGTAATTAAATTTGATGTTTATTTTCATTGTCTAATTTATCATGTATCAAAGTAATACAGTGGCCCCTCGGTTAACGAACTCAATCCGTTCCAGAAGGTCGTTCGTTAACCGAAACGTTCGTTAACCGAAACCATTGTTTCAATGGGTTTTTGGGGAATTGGTTCCAGCTCACCGAAAATTTCCCAACTTCAACAAAAATGGCGGAAAAATTTACTTACTTTGAGGTGTGTATGTAGAAGGCTCCTGGATGATGGTAATGATGTGCATTTGAAGTGGGAGGTGCAGGAGGAGAAGGGAGAAGAGAAGGAAGTGGAGGTGGAGGAGAAGCATTTTACTGCTTCTTGGAAGGTGAGTCACCTTCCATGAATATGTCAGGAACCTCTGGACTGACAGATTCTCCACCATGAACATCCTCTCTCCTTCTTGAAGTGGAAGGCTGAGGGCTAGCATCTTGTTCCCTCTGCCTTTTACTGAAGAAAGTGTCAATTGTGGTCTGTGGGGCATCTGTCCTCCTCACCATTAACTTATGTTTAAAGAAGGAGACCACTGAGTCCTCAACATGACACAAAGTTAGTTCAGTTTTTTCCACTTCTGGGTGCTTTGAAGCCAGTTCCCTGAACTTCTCCCAGTGGTAAATCACATCTTTCAACTGTTTAGCTGACATATGGTCATCACTTTCAATTTCCTCCTCACCACTGTCAGCCTCTACCCGTAACATCTCATCCAGTTCCTTCAAGTCATTAGGAGTAAGTTCCTCCTCATGAGACATCACAAGCTCTTCCACATCCTTCTCCTCCACTTCAAGACCCAATGACTGACCAATGGACACAATCTCCTGGTCCAACTCTGTGTCATCCTCAAATCCCTCAAAATCATGGACTACTGATGGCCACAGTGCTTTCCATGAAGAATTGAGGGTTCTATTGGAGACTTCTTGCCATGATGACACAATCAATTTTACAGCCTCCAGGACGTTGAATTGTGTCTTCCAGAACTGTTTCAGTGTTAGTTCAGGATCAATGGAAGTTGCCTGATGATGACACCTAAACATTTTCTTCATGTACAACTTCTTGAAGTTGCTGATCACATTCTGGTCCATTGGCTGTATGAGTGATGTAGTGTTTGGAGGCAAAAACAACACTTTCACAAAGTCAAATTGATACTCCAAATTTCTGGCAAGGTCAGGGTCATGACCAGGAGCATTATCCATGAGGAGAAGAGCCTTTAAAGGAAGTTTATTGGTGGTTAGGTAGCTCTTGACAGAGGGGCAAAACACATCAACAGCCCATTCATTAAAGAACTGTCTTGTCACCCATGCCTTACGGTTGGACTTCCAATAAACTCCAAGCATTGTTCTTACCACTTTCTGTTGCTTGAACACCCTGGGGTTTTCAGAGTGGTAGACAAGCATAGGCTTCAGCCGGAAATCCCCTGAAGCATTGGCACCAAGCAATAGAGTGAGACGGTCTTTCATGGGTTTATGCCCAGGTAAAGAGGCTTCATCCTTGGTGATGAATGTTCTTTTGGGCATCTTTTTCCAGAACAGCCCAGTTTCGTCAACATTGAACACTTGCTGTGGAAGATAATTTTCTTCTTCCATCAGTTTTTTAAATTCAATTAACAACTTTGCTGCCCCTTCTTTATCAACACTAGCAGCTTCACCATGCCTAACAACACTTAAAATGTCACTTCTTTTCTTAAATTTTTCGAACCAGCCTTTGCTAGCCCGAAAATCTTCAAATTCTGTTCCTGAAGAACCAGGTTGATCTGTCTTTAAATGTTCATAAATCTCCCTGGCTCTTTCACAAATGAAATCACCAGAAACTGAATCACCTTTCATCTGTTTTTCCCTAATCCAGATGATAAGTAACCTCTCAGTTTCTACGATTAGGGATCTACTTTTAAACACTCTTGTAGATTTGTCTCTCACGTTCACTTCCTTAAATTTGTCTTTTTGTGCAAGAATTGTCGACACAGTTGATGCCGACATGCCATATTCTTTGCATAGCGCATTTGATTTAATACCTTGTTCGTGTTTTTTTATTATTTCCTGCTTTATTTGGATTGAAATCACTTTTCTTGATCTCTTAGGCCCCATGCTGGATTCAAACAATGGCAACACGTATTTTTCAAAGTTAAACTAGCTGTAAATAAAGAATATTTTCTTTAAAATAACACTGCACTGCACTATATATTGTCAATATGTAAAATAATTTTCAAAATGACCAATAATTTGCTTGGAAACACAGAAAAAAAGCGTTTAGTTGAAGAGAGTCTCAAGCAAGATGTTACCTCCAGTGAAAACAGAGAGAGACTGACGCCTGTTTGCTGTGTTAAGAGGCTGGATGCCGCGCATTAAACTAGTCACTTTACCTTCAATTTTGTTCAATAATTGTTAAAATGACTAAAAAATTGAATATTAAACTTTTAAAATTATTGAATAGTATAAACTTCTTGATATTTACAAAAATAGTAAGGAATTTAAGCCCTAGAACCGATTAATGTATTGGCGGACTGATACTAAAGCTGGTTGCCCGGTCAGTGCAAGCGAAAACATGTTGAGGTCGGTTCGTAAGAAGTTCGTTAAGCGAAATTTTTTTCGTTAAACGAATTGAAGATCCTTATGGAAGGCAGTTCGTTAATCGAAATTACGTTAACCGAGGTGTTCGTTAAACGAGGGGTCACTGTATTATTAAAAATTGTTTAGGTAGTAGGCAGCTACCAAACAGGTAGATACTACCTCCTGGGAAGATATTGGAAGCATAATGTGTTGTCTAATGGTAGACCCTGCTGCCATATGGCATCACGAAAATTGTGACCAAGTCCCAGGTTCAGCGCTCACCTGACTTTCTGCCTCATTTACACACAATTGCAGTTTGAATTGTTCCTCTAACTTTGACAACACAACATACATACAGTATATTATTTCTCACTTTTGATCTTTTTTTTACTTTTTGTATTTATTTATGGTTAGTTACTTAAAATAAGGCCAATTCACTTCAAGTAATGGCATCAAATGTTACCAGCTGGTGTAGTGTAAACACTAGTGACGTCACTTAAGCGTCTGTATTTAACTGTCAGTAGTTTCAAGAATTAATGCAGTCATTTACTGAATATTTCTTGTAAAAAAATAAATTTTAAATTAATTATTTATAGGAGATAAGTATTATTATCAGTAAATATACCGATATGCATTACTGACCACCTCCACGGCTAAAAATAGCCCAATCTCGCGGTCACTTTCCCTTTTTTGTCTCCTCACTGGCAAATGGGGGGGGGGGCGTGGGGAGGGGTGTGTGATGATAGCTGTGTTTATTACAGGAGTATAATTCTCTTTTACGGTATGTTAGACAGGTTTATAATACATTTTTATTATTTTAATATACCGGTAATCTTAATTTGAATCCAGCTTGCCAAACGTAAGTTTCAGTATAAAATAATTAGTGGTAAGACCTTGTGAGTCGCTTACGATGTTTCCATCACCACTCTTGACACACTAAACCACAATATTTAAGAGGTAAGAATTTTATACTTGGTGGTTTAGACGACCCCCTAACTTTGGACAGATTTTTTTTAATGTTCAAATTCCGTCTTATAAGCCGAGATATACGGTATGCAGTACACCAATGGCATATAAATATAGCTCGTAGCCTTCTGGCACTGTGTTCATCAGTATTGCAGTTTGGTATTTATAGGTGCTTCTTTTTGAAGCAGGAAACATCTTAAAAAACCCTGAAAATAGATAGATCATATGATTTTTTGTTTTTCAGGCACGTATTACCAGGGTCCCTCATTTCTTCAGTTCCTAAAGAGGAGACTGCTGATCATGTGGCTTGGTATGAAAAAAGTTTAGGTGATGAAAGACCAGTAATTTTATACCTACATGGGAACACCTCATCTCGTGCAACTGCACATAGGATTGAACTCTACAAAGTTCTGAGGAAGATGGATTATCATGTTGTGGCATTTGATTACAGAGGTGAGATTTTTCACTGTTGGTTTTGATATACTACTGTACAGTACATACAGTATATGAGGCGTTCCGTGCGATAATGACGAGCCCGCCAAAATAAAATTTTGAGATAATTGGGATTAAAGTTTTCCGTACTGTAAATAGCCATAACTTTGCCAAATATTAACCTATCACGATGAGCGAGGTCTGATTTTAAAGGTATCCCCCCCCCCCTTTTTTTTAATACATTGATATTGATGTTTAAAGTATGTGGTGTCTATAAATATAAAAATAATAAAGAATGCAAATAAGTGTAACCCACTACTGTATACCTCATTACCCCATACTATCACGAATTATTATCCTATTTTAATGAATGTCATATTAATAAAGTAATTTTTATCACAGAATACATCCATAACCAGCAAAAACATATAAGTGGTATATAAATGAGTGAAGGAATAAGAAATATTGTACTCATGCTTAAGGTAATAATACCCAGTGGTGGGCACTGTTCCGCTAACCTGCTAACCGCTAATTAGCGAAGCTAACTTTCTCGTTAGCAGATTAGCGTTTTTGCTAACTTTGAAAACCATTAGCGGACCAATTAGCTTCCGCTAACTTTAAGTCCGCTAACAAAATTTATACATGTTTGTTCCTGTCTGTTGTAAGCGTGTGATGCCGCGACGCGTGCCTCCAACAGCCAGTCAGGCACTCTTGGCTGACTGCGTGTTAGTACGTGTAAACGTGAATGGAATTTTTCGATTATTAAAGTTTAATACTTTTTTTTACAGTAAATACAGACAGTCAGTGTATGTTGAAAGAATCATAGAATGTAATTGTAAACTAATGTATAATTTCATTTCTCATTTATTTGTTAATTTAATTAGGATTTATTTGTTAATATATTTGGCTATGCTAAGTACTGCATAAGTTCATAACCAGGATGTCATCCAAGGTGTGCGCCAAACAAAATTTTCTTAAAACTTACTTTTCATTAAAGTTTAGAGTTTTCTGTTTATTTACATGACTAAGACCAACAATAAGTTGTATATAAAAATGCACTGGTATAATGACTAAGACCAACAATAAGTTATATAAAAATGCATTGGTATAATGTGTATGTGTATGTGGGGTACTGACGGAGCCAGCTACGCCACCCATTTCACAGGTGAAATGTTAACCTACATCTATTGAGGATAAAATCTTTCACCTACAAATTGACAATAACACATTTGCTGTAATCAGACATATCTAGTTGCCTCAACAATTGCAACCCCAGTTGCAATTGGGGTTGCAATTTCAAATTCTGTGGCAATACTAAATATAGTAAAGTTTCTGGTGCACTCTAAGATTAAGAGAGAAAACGGAGGACTCAGGCGTCCTGATGTGAGAGAAAACGGACTCGTATGATGGGGGACCAAATAAAAAAAGCATAGCTACATGTTTTGTGGACTACAGTATTAAGCGTACCCTTTTCATCACTTTGTAATAAACCTAGCCATGCCTATGTGTGTTTATGATATTTACCATAACATTATATATATATTTAGTGGGTCTAAATGGTCCCAAAATGGGAAACTTGGGGTTGGGTCTTGGGTGCCTGGAATCAATTAGAATAAATCCCATAGGTTCTGTACTTTCGTTATCGGCGGGGTCCCAATTAGGCGCGATAACCAAGGGATGACTGTATATACTTGTGACACTGGCCAGTTGCTTCTGGTGTTATGGTACAGGGGTACCAAGTGACAGCACTAGGATCCCGCTTCCTCTATCAAGGAATAAACAATTAAAATTTAAATTGAAAAAAAAACATTCAAATAAATTACTATCTTACAAGAATCCCTCCAATGTAAGTTATATTCACCCAGGTCGTTTGGGTGGAAAATTATGAGAAGAGCTTAGTCACTCTTAAGTAATGATAAATAAACACACAGGCAGGCCTTCAGCGCCAACTGTCAAATCTTATCTCAAATAAATAAACAAACAAATTCCAGACATTCTGTCACCTCACCTCCTGCCCCCCTCCCCCCTACCCCTCCCCTCACCCCACCCCTCCCTTTCCTACCCCTCCCCTACCCCTCGTGTTCAAGATAAAAGATTGGTGATTTCTTTGTTTATTTTATATAATATGTCAGACTAAAGTTACGATAATATAAATTGCATTGCTGAAATTTTTGCAAGACAGAGATTAATTTGAATATAAATGTCATATATTTTGCTCAAGATATAAAAAATGTAGTACATTAGTGTACAATACTGTAGTACATTTTATAAAAAGTTTTTCAACTGTATTTTTGGGTAGATTTACATAAATTTCTTCATTTATTTTCATCCATTTACATGCACACACCATACTAAAAGAAACGTAAAATAAATTAGTGCAAAGCTGGAGTGCACATGTACTAATTTGATTACGGTACTAAAATTGTTATGTCTAGTGCGAATTACAACATGTTTATATTCAAATAAATCAGTATCTTACAAGAATCCCAGCTATGTTAATTATATTTTCCTAGGTCATATCACTGGCATTTTAAAATGAGAAGCTTAGTAGGACTGTTAAATAAACACACAGAGACCTTCGCCTCAAACTTATCACCTCAACCCCCCCACCCCCCCCCAATCCCTCGCTGGGTGGTGTAGCTGGCTCCGTCAGTCTTCCCCCCCCCCAGCCAGGGTTTTAGGCTTACAGTTTTTATCTTATATAATATCTCAGACTAAAGTTAGGAGATTATAATTTGCATTCCTGGAATCCTTGCAAGACAGCCAATAATTTGAATATAAACGTCATATATTTTGCTCAAGAGATAAAAATTGTTGTACATTAGTGTACAGTACTGCAGTACATTTTATAAAAAAGTTTTTCAACTGTATTTTGGGGTAGATTTACATAGATTTCTTCATTCATTTTCATCCATTTACATGCACACACCATAGTAAAAGAAACGTAATAGAAATAAATGACGTTAGTGCAAAGCTGGAGTGCACATGTACTAATTCTTTACGGTACTAAAATTGTTTTGTCTAGTGCAAATTATAACATGTTTATATTCAAATTAATCAGTATGTTACAAGAATCCCAGCAATGTTAATTATATTCACCCAGGTCATTTCACTGGCTTTTGAAGAGAGAGAAGCTTAGTCACCTAAGAACTGATAAATATACACGCATTAGACCTGGGCCTGTGCCAACTGTCAAACGTACTACCTCCCCTCCCCCCACGCTCCCTCCCACCCTCTCTCTCCCCCATCTGCTTGGCGTTGCTGGAATCCTTGTAAAACAGTGAATAATTTTAATATAAACGTCATGTATTTTGCACAAGAGATAAAAATTAATCACCTGTATCACATTACAGTAGTGATTTAAGAGTAAAAATGTATATGTACGTATATAGTATTCCATACACACGTAAGTATAAATAAGAAGTTTATGTGATGATCGGACAACGTCCATTTCGGTTAACGTCACGTTTTCAAGAAAGTATCTAGGACGTTAACCTGCGCATGACTGTATATGTATATAGAAACTCCTCGACTACGACAGGGTTAGAGACCCAAATCCAGGTCGTAATTTGAAAATGCGAAGATAATACCAAACTCTCCCCTTAAGAGCTTTACACACTGCCACGTGAATGAATTCAATATCTTCATTAATTAAAAAGTTACCTAATTTTGAATTTCCAAACTTTAAGAGCATTTTTCTCAGTTGTGATTTTTGGCGCTTGGCTTCCTGTCGCACTTGGTGCTCATATATAACAATGTTTTTATTTTCTACAGGATATGCAGACTCCTCTCCAGTACAGCCAAATGAGCTTGGTGTAGTCCATGATGCAAAAGTTGTGTATCGATACATAAGAGAGAGAATTGGCTCTTCACCTTTATTTGTCTGGGGTCATTCACTTGGAACTGGGTATGTACCTGAAAAGAAGATACATAGTGAAGCCTTAATGGTAAATGTTGACTGTATATATTTTCATATGTTTTTGAAAATTATTAAAGTAACCCTAATATTAGCACTAAAAAGTGATACCATTTTCTGTTTTATTTAATGTGTGTGTGTTTTTGTATGCCTTTTTATATTTGACTGAACCTGATAAAGCATGCTTAAGTTGTAAAGCATGTATATATGCATGTAATGTCTGCATTCATGTGTGCGCAAAAGTAGGGTGTAATAACTGAAAGTTGTACAGACGATCTTGGTCACTGGTAATTATTGCTCAAGGTATTATTAGTCTCTTTAGGAAGGCCAATGCTGTAGTAGAAACATTTTAGTTAGTTTGTATTAATCTGTTGGGGGTCTACTTTGTGAGATATGCAGTGAAGAGTTTAGACATACTGAACCTTTTTAATGGATGTGTGGGACTAACTGGACTCATAAATCATTATTTCAGCTGCTGTAAATGAGTTAAAAGTCCAGCTAACATGTACAGTACATCAAATATTTAGGAGGCTGCCAGTTGCATTGTATTTCTCACAAACACTAGAATTAATCAGTAGAAACTCGAGAGAGCAGTAGAGATCACCACTGTGTAGTACTTAGGTGTTGTGTACTGTACACAAATAAGTTTTATTACATTGTACCCTCATGCTCTATTTCTGAACTTCACAAGGATTGGGAGATTATTGAGGTTAATCACAGTTATGAGGGATGGGGGTTTGTTTCACTGACTTTGAACATTTTTAAATGTAATTTTCATAGTTGGATTCCATCAGTCATTCAATAAAAGACGATTAAAATCATGATGTTTTAGTACTGGGTAAATTATGCATCTTAAGTGAGACCATGCTCTAATTAATATAACTAACTAATATCACTTAATGATTATACCCTTTTTTTTTACATAAATGAAAAAAAATCATGAGATTTTTTATTAAATCAAATTTTTTCGATTTTTTTATTCATTTGATTTTGTTATTTATATATTTTTCATTATTTTTTTCTAGTACAGTAAACTGAATACTGTTCATGTCCTGTCTGTCCACTGTTGGTTCATGCTAAGAGCCACAGCCTAGATAACATTCCTGTTCATGTCCTGTCTGTCCACTGTTGGTTCAGGCTAAGAGCCACAGCCCAGATACATTCCTGTTCATGTCCTGTCTGTCCACTGGTGGTTCATGCTAAGAGCCACAGCCTAGATAACATTCCTGTTCATGTCCTGTCTGTCCACTGTTGGTTCAGGCTAAGAGCCACAGCCCAGATACATTCCTGTTCATGTCCTGTCTGTCCACTGGTGGTCCAGACTGAGTTGCCAGTGTTCCTAAAGATAGCATAGTTCAAAGCTAAATATATTACACAGAAAAATCATAATAAACTGATATTATTATGACATGACTTTAAATCCCAGCATAAAATTATACAACGAAATTCTTTTATAAACCTTAAAAAAAATTTTTCGTTAACTTTTTTATGAAAAAAAAAATAATCAAGTGATTAAATCAAATTTATTTAATCAATGCCAACCCGGGTCATATGGCATATGAAAAGTGCATATCACTGTCATGTTGGGTGTCCCAACATGATGCAGCACCACATTTGTCAGCCATCAAAGATAACAAAGGCAGCCATGTTTTTATCATGGAACTAGAATCATCATAAGCTTGGCAGTTTTCTTGGTGGTGCTGCCTAGTTCACAAGAAGGCAAGGTTTAAAGCATTTGATAATTAGTCGTCATGAAATGTGGTTGCTTTCCACTCCTTTCAAAGTACAGTCATGTCGCATCTTAAGTGCATTTAACTTGACATGCTTGGCTTTGAGGGGGGAGGGGGATAGTGAGTAGGATCGTATGGCTGGAGGACGTACTTCTATTCGTGCCTCTCTTGGCCTCAGCTGCCGCATGTACTGAGCAGGGGAGGGGGTTTGGTTTGTGTGCCTCTGCCGACTGACAATTGGCAACAATTGCTAAGGGTCGGTCAGCAGAGGCATCACATCCCAGCAGGGATGCGATGCGGTGTGTGCACCATCTTGTATACAGTAATTTTTTCTTTTTAATGCTTTCATTATTTTCCTTTAATAATCTCTGCTGAAATCAACTTGATAATCAGCAGCAAAGAGGATAAAGTAACCTTACACCAGAGGTGGTTGTGTGGTGCACATTTTAACTGAAATACAGTCGACCCTCGTTAATTCGGACCCCTTTAATCCGGATTTCGGATAATTCGGACAAAATCTGAACTGTCCATATCAAATTTCTGGTTCTGGTATTGTCCCAGTTGTAATTGGGGTTGCAATTTCAAATTCTGTGTCACTTCTAAGGAATAATGAAGTCTGGTGCACTCTAAGATTAAGAGAAAACGGACGACTCAGGCGTCCTGAAGTGAGAGAAAACGCACTCTCCTATGATGGGGCACTCAAATAAAGAGACATGGTTACATGTTTTGTGGACTACCCACTGTACAGTATCCATTTCATCACTTTGTAATAAACCTAGTCATGCCTGTGTGTGTTTCTGATAATTATCATAACATTATATATTTATATATTTAGTGGTTGTACAAACACAAGGCCTTACACATGCCACTCAGACTGACAGACTTGACAAGTTTTACCAACCATAAAGACAGTTGAAGCTTTAAACATCACTCACAATGGATCTTGAATATTCCAACTGTAATCAGACATACCTAAGTTGCCTCAACAATTGCAACCCCAGTTGCAATATCAAATTCTGTGTCACTTCTAAGGAATAATGAAGTCTCTGGTGCACTCTAAGGTTAAGAGAAAACGGACGACTCAGGCGTCCTGAAGTGAGAGAAAACGGACCCCTATGACGGGGCACTCAAGTAAACATACACATAGCTGTATAATGCAATATTAACCCCTAAATCGGTTAATTCGGACAATCGGCTAAAACGGACACCCTTCCCTCCCTATTAGTCCGAATTAACGAGGGTCGACAGTAGACCTAACCAGCAGTCGCCAGAGTGCTATTGATAAACTGCCCACTGCTTCCACACATACGATCACCCCCCACACATTATACACCCATGCTCTTCAGATTTTTTTGATAGTTTTATATTATATTTTCTTTATTTCCAAGTCACATTAGAGAATTTAAATGATTTTTAACAACTTTTAACGTCTAATTATATGTAACCATGGCAAAACACATTACCATCTCTCCAGGCCACAGCTGATTCGCATGTCAGCCTACTGACTGGTGCAACTCTCAGAAAATCAAACTTCTTTAACAATTATTCTACTCTATATAAACAATGTGGCTTAGAAATAAAGAAAATATAATATAAACTATACAATAAGAAAATTGAAGAGCATGTGTGTATATGTGTGAAAAGTGAATGTGTGTGTAGGTGGTGGGCTTTAACTACACATCTGATTCACCAACGTAGCGACCGTTTTATTGCTGCTTTTAATGAAACTATAAATGTTGTCAAAAAATCTTTACAATACTCTGTGGCTTAAAAATAGAGAAAATATAATGTAAAACAAGAAAAAGAAGAGCAAGTGTGTGTATGTGTGAGAAGTGAACATGCATGGAGGCAGTTCTAGCCAAAGCCTTGGCTATAAACTACGTGGCCGACTCGTCAGCCCAGCCGCCTCGTATATTGTTACTTGTAATGAAACTATAAAAATATGGAAAATATAATACAGTACGCCTGGATAATTCACGGATTTTTATTTCGCGGTCCTCCATTATTCGCAGATGCCATCCTGGATGTACAGTACCCAAGAATGTCTACGTGTAGTTTTAAAGTTGCTGGCATTTTTGCGGCTGGGACAGGGAGCCATTCGTTCTACAGACAGTTATTTCCTTTACCTGTGTATATATATATATATATATATATATATATATATATATATATATATATATATATATATATATATATATATATATATATATATATATATATATATATATATATATATATATATATATATATATATATATATATATATATATATATATATATATATATATATATATATATATATATATATATATATATATATATATATATATATATATATATATATATATATATATATATATATATTGTTTCTTAGCGGTGCCTTGCCAAACCTAACATTCACTTCCGCTTTTTTCTACATTACGCGGAGTGTGTCCGGCGCGACGCTATTTTTAGATTTTCGCCCACGCGCCACCCGCCCGCCCGCCTGCCTGCCTCTCCCTCCTCCTCCCTCCGCTTGGGCAAGCGGCGCGGTAAGGTTGCGCAGTGTGTGTCTTTGTTGCGTTATCACTGACGTCATATGACGTATCAGACCTGTGATTGGCCATGCATCCCTACCCTCCTCTGCTGCTAGCTGTAATTGGCTTAAAGTATTATGACGTGTCCACCCGGGGGAGGGAGGGAGGGAGGAAAGACGACGCTTGACCTAGCCGCGACAGTTTCATCCCTCAAGGCCACTCCGTGTAAACACGCATCCACCACAGCCAGCCCAAGCCAGTGATAGTGACAGTGAAGTTGACTTTGAGGGATTTGTCAGGGAAGCCCTGACAACTGTAAGTGACAGTGA
>NW_024734615.1:6629898-6679898 GCF_018991925.1 Homarus americanus | reverse complement strand
ACATTTTATCTAAAATTTGTATGTCTAATGCAAAATATATGATGTTTATATTCAAAATGATCACCAAATTGTAAGAATTCCAGCAATGTAAATTATATTCTGGCCGGGTAATTTGTATGAATTTTATGAGCTAAAACAAATATCTTCAGTTAATAAAAAAAAAATATTCTTCACGACACTATCTGTCAATCAAAGTACCCCACCTTGCCTTCCCCCTCTTCCAACCGCGCGGGCAGTCCCAAACCTCCCCCCCCACCCCCTACCAATCCTCCCTTCAAGAGATGTTGGGTGAAAAAAATAAATTTTAACATTTTGTATTAAATAATACCTCAGATTAAAGTTAGGATAATATAATTAACATTGCTGGATTCCTTGTAAGACCAGGAATATTTTGAATATAAACGTCATATATTTTGCACAAAAGTTAACATACTTACTCAGAGTGAACATTTTATTTAAAAATTTTATGTCTAATGCAAAATATATGATGTTTATATTCAAAATGATCATCAAATTGTAAGAATTCCAGCAATGTAAATTATATTCTGGCTGGGTAATTTGTATGAATTTTATGAGCTAAAATAAAAATCTTCAGTTAATAAAAAAAAAATATTCTTCACACGGTAACAGATGGTCGGTCGCCGGTCCCTCCCTCCCTCCCCCCCACCCCCCACCAACGTCCCTACTAGATAAATGTGTGGGAATACCAGACTGTTTACCTTTTTAGTAATAAATAATAAATCAGACTAAAGTTAGGATAATATAATTGATATTGCTGGATTCCTTGTAAGACCAGGAATATTTTGAATATAAATATCATATATTTTGCACAAAAGATAACATATTTACTCAAGTGTAAACATTATATCTAAAATTTGTATGTCTAATGCAAAATCTATGATGTTTATATTCAAAATGATCATCAAATTGTAAGAATTCCAGCAATGTAAATTATATTCTGGCCGGATAATTTGTATGAATTTTATGAGCTAAATAAAAAAAATTATACTTCACCGTGTAAAGGGGTACACCCACCGCGGAATGTGAGCATCCTGGGTTCTGGCAGGGCACCGCGTAAACGTGGAAATGCGGAATGTGGGACCGCGTAAAGTGAGGGATGACTGTAATTTTAACAATTATTGAACATAATTGAAGGTAAAGTGACTAGTTTTATGTTCGCCATCCAGCCTCTTAACACAGCAAACAAGCATTAGTCTCTCTGTTTTCAGTGGAGGTAACATCTTGCTTGAGACTCTCTTCAACTAAATGCTTTTTTTCTGTGTTTCCAAGCAAATTATTGGTCATTTTAAAATTTATTTTACATATTGACAATATATAGCGCAGTGCAGTGTTATTTTAAAGAAAATATTCTTTATTTCCAGCAAGTTTATACCTAAAAGATCATGTTGACATTGTTTGAATCCAGCATGGGGCTTAAGAGATCAAGAAAAGCAATTTCAATCCAATCCAAGTAGGAAATTATAAGAAAACATGAACAAGGCATTAGAACAAATGCGCTATGCAAAGAATATGGCATGTCGACATCAACTGTGTCGACAATTCTTGCACAGAAAGACAAGTTTAAAGGAGTGAGAGACAAATCTACAAGTGTTTAAAAGTAGATCCCTAAATGCAGAAACTGAGAGGTTACTTCTCATCTGGATTAGGGAAAAACAGATGAAAGGTGATTCAGTTTCTACTGAATTCATTTGTGAAAGAGCCAGGCAGATATACGAACATTTAAAGACAGATCAACCTGATTCTTCAGGCACAGAATTTGAAGATTTTCGGACCAGCAAAGGCTGGTTCGAAAAATTTAAGAAAAGAAGTGACATTTTCAGTGTTAGGTATGGTGAAGCTGCTAGTGCTGATACGGAAGGGGCAGCAAAGTTTTTAATGGAATTTAAAGAACTGATGGAAGAAGAAAATTATCTTCCACAGCAAGTATTCAATGTGGACGAAACTGGGCTGTTCTGGAAAAAGATGCCCAAAAGAACATTCATCACCAGAGATGAAGCCTCTTTACCTGGGCATAAACCCATAAAAGACCGTCTCTCTCTATTGCTTGGTGCCAATGCTTCAGGGGATTTCCGACTGAAGCCTATGCTTGTCTACTACTGAAAACCCCAGGGTGTTCAAGAAACAGAAAGTGGTAAGAACAAAGCTTGGAGTTTATTGGAAGTCCAACCGTAAGGCATGGGTGACAAGACAGTTCTTTAATGAATGGGCTGTTGATGTGTTTTGCCCTTTTGTCAAGAGCTACCTAACCACCAATAAACTCCCTTTAAAGGCTCTTCTCATGGATAATGCTCCTGGTCATGACCCTGAACTTGCCAGAAAATTGGAGTATCAATTTGACTTTGTAAAAGTGTTGTTTTTGCCTCCAAACACTACATCAATCATACAGCCAATGGACCAGAATGTAATCAGCAACTTCAAGAAGTTGTACATGAAGAAAATGTTTAGGAGGTGTCATCAGGCAACTTCCAATGATCCTGAACTTACACTGAAACAGTTCTGGAAGACACAATTCAACATACTGGTGGCTGTAAAATTGATTGTGTCATCATGACAAGAAGTCTCCACTAGATCCCTCAATTCTTCATGGAAAGCACTGTGGCCATCAGTAGTCCATGATTTTGAGGGATTTGATGATGACACAGAGTTGGACCAGGAGATTGTGTCCATTGGTCAGTCATTGGGCCTTGAAGTGGAGGAGGAGGATGTGGAAGAGCTTGTGATGTCTCATGAGGAGGAACTTACTCCTGATGACTTGAAGGAACTGGATGAGATGTTACGGGTAGAGGCTGACAGTGGTGAGGAGGAAATTGAAAGTGATGACCATGTGTCAATTGAAGAGTTGAAAAATGTGATTTACCACTGGGAGAAGTTCAGGGAACTGGCTTCAAAGCACCCAGATGTGGAAAAAACTGAACTAACTTTGTGTCATGTTGAGGACTCAATGGTCTCCTTCTTTAAACATAAGTTAATTGTGTGGAGGACAGATGCCCCACAGACCACAATTGACACTTTCTTCAGCAAAAGGCAGAGGGAACAAGATGCTATCCCTCTGCCTTCCACTTCAAGAAGGAGAGAGGATGATGCTAGCCCTCAGCCTTCCACTTCAAGAAGGAGAGAGGATGTTCATGGTGGAGAATCTGTCAGTCCAGAGGTTCCTGACATTTTCATGGAAGGTGACTCACCTTCCAAGAAGCAGTAAAATGCTTCTCCTCCACCTCCACTTTCTTCTCTTCTCCCTTTTCCTCCTCCACCTCCTACTTCAAATTTACATCATCATCATCATCCAGGAGCCTTCTACATACACACCTCAAGGTAAGTGTCCATTTCTAAAATTTTTGTTGAATTTAGGCAATTTTCGGTGAGCTGGAACCAATTACCCAAAACCCATTGAAATAATGGTTTCGGTTAACGAGCAACCTGCTGGAATGGATTGTGCTCGTTAACCGAGGGACCACTGTGTGTGTGTGTGTGTGTGTGTGTGTGTGTGTGTGTGTGCGTGTGTGTGCACGTGCGTGCGTGCGTGCGTGCGTGCGTGCGTGCGTGCGTGCATGCGTGCGTGTGTGTGTTACAGGTACTGTATTATAGAACTTTAGGAATGTCTCTCATGGGTCATTACCCCAATCCTCGCATTTCTCATGGGACGCAACCTTGCTAACCATGGGAGAATTATAGAATGTAACACCTGTAGATGGTGAGGAATTTATTGTTTACAGTACTGTACAGTATACTGCATGTCCGTATATAAAATAGTTCAAAACTACTGTTCTGTACTGTATTGATAATAGTATATGCTGTTAACACAGCATATATTTAAAAAAAAATAAATATTATATACATACTATATATACAGTATATATTTTAGAGTGTCAACACATGCTGTTGGAGATTTATGCCTAGAGGGTGACCATCCTGCTGCGCTTGTTCTGGAGTCGCCCTTTAATAACATCAAAGATGAAATCAAGTTCCATCCACTCTCATCTGTAAGTTTGAATTTTCTTATTACACCTGCCTGGGGCTTCTTATAACCCCACCCCTCCCCTGTGTTGTTAGGGTGCATGAGGATGGTAACCACACATTCTTATATTATTGCCAATGTTTTAATTTGAAGCAAATCTTTCCTATTTTGCTCGAGTCAATCTGGAGCATCATATTTTAAAATTCGCACCTAATGTTTTTCTGGGCACGCTACAGTGTCCTAAGGGCAAAGCTGTACTGTACATGTACTCAAAATAATGAGCTAAATGATTACTAGAATTTTTGTCTAGTGCAAATTATAGCATGTTTAAATTCAAATTAATCTCTATCTTATAAGAATTCCAGCAATGTTAATTATATTCTCCCATGTCAGTTCAGTGACATTTTATAAGAGAAAAACTTAGTCACTCTCAAGGACAGATAAATAAATAAGCACTAGACCTTGGCATCAACTGTCAAACATATCACCTCATCTCACCTCCCTCCCTGCCCCCCCCCCAGCCAGTAAACAGACCATTTTGCATCCCTTAATTTTAGCTGTGTTGATTTATGAGTGTTTGTTTTAACATAATACCACAAAAAACAATGTTTTGTTTATTCTAGGAGATGGTCTGAGATGCATCTGGGTAGACTCAGTCTTTTTAGTATTTTGTGTTTCTCTCAAGTACCAAACTAAATTATTCCATTGAAACAACACTTCGATTTAGTGCAAGTTCAGTTTAAAGCGACTCCTCTTGGAACCTTTCTCGTGTTATATCGGCATTCTACTGTATATATAATGGATCAATTGATTGACAAATAATATTCAAGTAACATAAGTGATACAAATATGACATTTAATAACTAGGGGAAAAGGTCATACTACGGGGCATTTCAACATAGTAACAGTGCAAAAAGGTAAGATTGGCTGTGAGTGAATACACTGGTCAACTATGAGTTGTTGATCATTTTTACAATGGTTGGAACTGGGCTGTTCTTATAGCGATCAGTACGTGCTTGTATGGGCTGGATGCAGTTGTGGTGTCGAACAGCAATTCGCAGACGAGGGATCTTGGGTGGTAGTAGGAGCCGGTGTTGAGGATGGTGCAGAAGCTTCTTACCAAATTTGTAGATGAGGTCGTGGTGATGATCAGAGAGAGCCGAGAGAGTAAGTGTGGTGAGCGCTTCTTGATATGTGGAGTAAGAAGGGGAGAGAATAATCTTGTATGCACTCTTTTGCAATTTTTCCAGGTGTTTCCGTTGTGTGACATTTAGGGAGGAAGATCAGGCAGGGGAGGCATAGGTGAGCTTTGGAAGTATGAATATTGAGTAAGCGTTGAGGAGCTCGGGCGCGGAAACTCCGAGGGACTTGAGTCGGCGGAGGAGGTGGAGATGAAACTAGAGGATTTGACAACTTTACTGACGTGTGTTTTCCAATTTAGTCTATCTATACTGACGCCGAGGAGCTGTGTGTGTGTGTGTGTGTGTCAAGAAAATGGGATTGTGGGAAAAGGTTTGTGGTACTAATTAAGGAGAATGTAATTGCCGTTAAGGCGATCACAGGATAAGGAGACCCAGTACGTGGACATGAAGAATATAATTCGGTCAAAACATGTCTACAATTATTACACGTAAGTAAACATCATTTTGATATCACACTAATACAATGGTGGGATCTCGTGTATGCACTAATGTTCTGTAAACAGACTTGTGTGTTAGGGTCTTAAGGAGAGAGAGGGGTGTTTTCAGTACGGCTCCAAAGCGTTTATTGCCCTCACAGCAGAGGGAACCACCGAGGTACTAGGCGCCGTCTGGTCTTTATTAACGGATCAGCAAATTCCAGCGTCTGCCTTCTGTAAACACATGACCAGCACCTCCACTCACTACACACTCACTACCTCTCTCTCCACCTTCACATCTCAGCAACCACCGAAACTTAAATATCTCCTGGTTCTTCTCATGGACGGTAACAGAGAAGTAAAGGGTAAAGGGTAGGAAGTTATAAAAGGACAACAGGAGTACAGGGAGATTAGAGAGAAAGCAGTTAGAATGGTGAGAGAATAATGAAGAAGAGAGGAGATGAAAGATCACAAATCAGGTTGACTGAAGGTTTTACAGAGTTGTTGATTTGGATGCTGGAAGGAACTGAATTTTATACATGGTGTACTGTACTGTACTAGGGAAGCTTATGTTGATTGTACTGTAGGTCATTTTGGTCAGTAATTTTGACCTTTTCGGACAGTAACTTCCATATGAACTTCTTCTCGTACATCACAATATTTAAAAGGAGTATAAAAAGTTTCTATCTTCCTACAAACTATCTTTTTTCAGTTTTTTCGCAAGATGCCGAAGTTTGAGTGGTTGTTCTTGAAGCCTTTGGCAGCATCAGGTATCGACTTCTGTAGTGATGCCCACATTGCCCATGTTCAGGCCCCAGTCCTGATATTACATGCAGAGGATGATCTGGTTGTGCCCTATGCATTAGGACAGAAGGTCAGTAATTTTGTGATCACAGCTATACAGTATTCTTATAAAGCTTTTTTTTTAATATTTGACAAATCATTCTTTCTTCTTTATCATTATTTAAAAAATAAATAAATGATGTAATACTGTACAGTAGACCCTTGCCATTCGTGGGCTTGTGATTTTGATAATTCGTGGAAAGCAGATGGTGGCTAGCTTGTGAGCCTTTGCCCGCAGCACAATGAGTCACCCATTCACCTGCAGCCTCTCCTATCCCTCTGTTCACACCTGTGATGCAGCATGTCATGTTGTTCTCTAAAAAATTTAGTGTTTGTATGAAAATGGCCCCTAAAAGACAGCTTAGTGTCAGTGCTAGTGGAGTGAAACGTAAAAGGCAGAAGTCAATCATGACCCTGACAAAGAAAGTTGAATTATTATACAAGTTAAAGGAGGGAATGAGCACTGCCACGGCTGGTCGGTTGTTTGGTATAGGTAATGCACTAAGGTAGTATTAAGTTGATATTCTCAGTTTTGCCTATTCACACCATTCCTTGGAATCTAACCCCCACGAATAACCAGGGTTTACTATTTGGAATCGCAGTAAAATATGATGTTTTAGATCATTGTGACTCCTAATTTATTAACTTTTTAGCTAGATAGCCTCCTGTTCTGGACAAACCTTATTTTAAGGTTTAGTCCATTATGCCTCATGTCAATAATAGCTGGGGACTGTTTTTTTTTTTCCATTCATCCCTCCCCATTGTGCCAATCACCCTCAGAAGCAGGATATTAGATACAAAGGTTTCATCTTTTTTTTTTAAGCTTCTAAATTTAATTCCTACAGGTACCAGTATACTGTATACATACAATTAGATAATGTGATTTTTTTTTATATACGTAATATAAAGTGGATCTTCGAATGCCATTTTGTCACAGGAACCTAGTGCCCTACAATATATTTCATGGTACGTCTGGCTGTGCCTTAGTAGGGATTTTTTTTGTCCATTGCCCAGGTAAACAAGCACCCTATGAGAGTTGTCCCATATAAAAATGATGGGAGTACAGTATTTAAAAGAAGGCTACTCCTGTAATTTTTCCTTACCTTACCCTTCCCCAGTGATACAGCAGAAACCACCAGGAATATAGTAGAACGGCGATTTAAAGCGATTCAATTTAAGATTATTGATTTAAAGCTACACCCACAATTAAGGACAATGTTTTAATTTAAAGCAAATCTTTCCTATTTTGTGCGAGTCAATCTGGCGCATCACATTTAAAATTTTGTTCCTAATGTTTTTCTTGGCTCGCTACACTGTCTTAAGGGCAAAGCTGTACTCAAAATAATGTACTAAATGATTACTAAAATTTTAGTCGAGTGCAAACTACAGTATAGCATGATTATATTCAAATTAATCACTATCTTATAAGAATTCCAGCAATGTAAATTATATTTTCCCCAGTCACTTCTGTGACATTTTAAAAGCAATAAACAAAAACTCACTCCAAAGAACATAAATAAATAAATACTTCACTTGACCTTTGGCGCCAACTGTCAAACATGTCACTGTCACTAAAACCCCTCCCTCCCTCCTCCCCCTCCCAGCCAGGGTTTGGTGGTTTTAGGCTTAAAGTTTTTATCTTATATAATATCACAGACTAAGGTTAGGAGAATATAACCTGCATTGCTAGAATCCTTGTAAGACAGCAAATAATTCGAATATAGACATCATATATTTTCCACAAGATATACAAATTTTAGTCAAATGTACTAATTAAGTACAGTACTGAAATTGTTTATGTCTATTGCAAACTACAGTTGTACCCCACTTAACGCGGTCAATAGAACCCAGAGGGTCCCGTGTTAAGTGAAATCCGCGTTAAGTGAACAACAGAACATATGGGATTAATTCCAATAGAAACCGGCCCGACCCCCAAACTCTACTTTTTGAAGGCACATACCTATGTTGTAGTAAAAATAACATCTTAATTTTATGATGGTACATGCACACAATTAATACGTAAGAGAAATAGAGAAATACAGTCGCCAAGTTAATGTCCATTCAAATAATGGACTCGACTCCCTCCCCCTCTTCTCACACTACACTCCTGGCTCTTCCCTCTGAGAAATTTTGGGGGGAAAACCAGGTATAGTAATAAATAATTCCTCAAACTAAAGTTAGGATAATATAATTGACATTGCTGGATTCCTTGTAAGACCAGGAATATTTTGAATACAAATGTCATATATTTTTCACAAAAGATAACATATTTACTCAGAATAAAATTTACATCTAAAATTTGTATGTCTAATGCAAAATCTATGATGTTTATATTCAAAATGATCACCAAATTGTAAGAATTCCAGCAATGTAAATTATATTCTGGCCGGATAATTTGTATGAATTTTATGAGCTAAAACAAATATCTTCAGTTAATAAAAAAAATAAAATATTCTTCACAACACTATCTGTCAATCAAAGTACCCCACCTTGCCTTCCCCCCCTCTTCCAACCGCGCGGTCAGTCCCAACCCTCCCCCCCACCCCCACCAATCCTCCCTTCAAGAGTTTTTAACATTTAGTTTTAAATAATACCTCAGATTAAAGTTAGGATAATATAATTGACATTGCTGGATTCCTTGTAAGACCAGGAATATTTTGAATATAAATGTCATATATTTTTCACAAAAGATAACATATTTACTCAGAATAAACTTTACATCTAAAATTTGTATGTCTAATGCAAAATCTATGATGTTTATATTCAAAATGATCACCAAATTATAAGAATTCCAGCAATGTAAATTATATTCTGGCTGGGTAATTTGTATGAATTTTATGAGCTAACACAGGCAGTCAGGCAGGGTGGCGGGTGGGGGGTGGGGCGAATCTAAAAATAGCTCTCGAGCCACTCACCGTGTATATGTGGAAAAAACCCGCGTTAAGTGAAAGTTCAGCTCTGGCGAGGCACCGCGTATATGGTAAAACGCGCTAAGTGAAACCGCGTTAGGCGGGGTAATACTGTATAGCATGTTTATATTGAAATTAATCACTATCTTATAAGAATTCCGGCAATGTTAATTACCTATATTCTCCCAGGTCAGTTCAGTGACGTTTTATAAGAGTAAAACATAAACTCCCCCTATATGACACATAAATAAATACCACTAGGTAACTGTTGTCTGGCTCCGGCTCAGCTGTCATCATAAATCGACTCTCCTCCGACTTCCCATAAGAGTGACTGGTTTTTAAGCTTTAAGTTTTGATCTTATAAAATGTCAGACTAAAGTTGCAGAATGTAAATTGCATTGCTGGAATCTTTGCAAGACAGTGAATAATTTTAATTCAGACATCATATGCAGTATTTTGCACAAGAGATAAAAATTTTAGCCCTTTGTAATAAAATTACTAATTACACTAAAATTTGTATGTCTCTTGCAAACTATAGCATGTTTATATTCAAACTAATCACTTTCTTATAAGAATTCCAGCAATGTTAATTATATTCACCCAGGTCAGTTCAGTGACATTTTATAAGAGAAAAACTTAGTCACTCTTAAAGACAGATAAATAAATAAGCACTAGACCTTAGCATCAACTGTCAAACATATCGCCTTACCACCCCTCCCCCCATCTTCCCATCAGCTGATCGCTAGTAAACAGACCATTTCACATCCCATAATTTTAGCTGTGTTGATTTATGAGTGTTTGTTTTAACATAATACAGGTTGTACCTCTCTAGTCTGGCAACCTCGGGACCTGACCGGTGCCGGACCATGGAAATTCACCCTTTTCCTGGATAGATAGTAACTTGTGCTTATGCCTGGAAGCACTAGCACCACTTTCTCTGCGTCATGGTCTCTTTGAAGACATATTGAAGGGTTAAATGTCGTATAGTAGCTTCTCAAATTTCGCGAGTTTTTAATTCTTAACGTATTTTATTGGAACACACAAAAAAATAAATAAATAAAAATTTTGATGGCGGAAACTTGAATTTCGACGGGTTTGAACGGCCCGCCAATGTGCAGACGACGTGCATAATAGTGTAAACAGCGTCATTTCTCTTATGTACAAAAGATTCATTATTGTTTATTACTGAATGTCTTTTTTATTGAATTAATGTTTATGTGTGCAAAATGAGCAATAAAATTCATTAATAATACGTAGAATATTAAAACACACGAGGAAATGACAAAGCATTGTTTTCGTTGATTACAAAACCAGTGACTGACTGGTTCTACATATAAAACTGAAGAAAATAAGACCTTGGTTGTAGCTGTAGTAAAATTAATATGGTTGTTTTAAGTAATGTTATTTAATGTTAATAAATGGAACAATAGAAGTAGCTAACGATAATGGTAAAGAAAAAAGAGAGATCGCATATGTAAATGCGCATGCGCACACGTGAAAACATATCGTCATTACTTTACATAAGAATATGAAAGCAACACTTATTTACTGTTCATATATATTTTAATTAATGTTTCTGAATTTGTTTTTATTGAATTAATGTACGTGTGTGCAAAATTAACAATACAATTTATTAATAATACGTGGAATATTAGAGGAGACGAGACCGCTGCCGGCATTGTTTATGTTAAAGCTTACGAAACCAGTGACTGATTGGTTCTACATATAAAACTGAAGAAAATAAGACCCTGAGTTTAGCTGTAGTAAAATTAATGTAAAAAATGAATATGGTTGCTTGAAGTACCTGTAATGTTATTTAATGTTAATAAATGGAACAATATAAGTAGCTAACCATTAATGGTAAAAAAAAAAGTGAGACTGCTCGTATGTAAGTGCGCACATGTGAAAATATATCGTCATTACTCTACATAAGAATATGAAAGCAACACTTATTTACTGCTCATATATATTGAAGGGTTAAATGTTGTACTCTGTATAGACAAGCAGAGAGAGAGAGAGCAGCCGAACTGCCGGATGTAAACAAACCTTAATTTCCCGCAGCTTTTTTTTTTTTAAGGGGATTAGCCCACCCGGGCATAGGTCACTGACCCACATTGGGGCCTGAGGGGCAAAAATTTAATACTCCTGTAATAATAATAATAATTCAGATAAGTAAAAAAAAAAAAAATAAATAAATAAAAAAAATAAATAAAAAAAAAAATAAAAATAAAATAAAATGCTGCCTATCTACCTATTGGACAAACCAAAATCGTTCCGGACCACGGGAGTTTCCGGACCACAGAATGCCGGACTAGAGAGGTACAACCTGTACTACAAAAAACAATGTTTTGTTTATTCTAGGAGATGGGCTGAGGTGCATCTGGGTAGACTCTGTCTTTTTAGTATTTTGTGTGTCTCTTAAGTACCAAACTAAATTATTCCATTGAAACAACACTTCGATTTAGTGCAAGTTCAGTTTAAAGCGACCTCTCTTGGAAAGTATCTCGTGTTATATCGACGTTCTACTGTACGTACAAGTTCCTATATCATCATTGGCTAAATTGTAGTTATTCCATAGGAAATTGTTCCTAAAATCCCATTTTCAAGCAGAGCTTCCCTCCCTTCTCCCTTGGGTAGTGGTTATTCAGAGGGAATCTAAAGTAAAATGGGAAATTGGTTGTGAAATAATGATGTTGACCAGGGATAGGAGGGAAGTGGACTGACTAGGTAGACATTTACTTTTAATTAAACCTGCTTTTTAAGAGCAACCTTTGTAAATCCAATCTCTCTTGTCTTTAGGGAATAGGTTTGATGGGAAAAGAAAGCCTATTCAAAGCTCATTCCTCAGGTCCACATGGGCTATCATGTGATGAACAATACCCACAGATAAGGCTTGTGCAGTGACAAGAGCTGCCTGGCCATGTTCTCATACCAGTAAATAGGACCTCAGAGTCAATATACTATTTTTAATAAAAAATTTTTTTTTTCCAATAGCTCTATGAGACAGCCCTGAAAGTGAGACCGAAGGGTGCTCCACCTGTGAAGTTTGTAGGCTTTGCCGCGAGTTGTGGATATTCTCATAAATATATATACCAAGCTCCTGAACTGCCAGACATTCTCAGGTAGGAATCAAAATACTAATATTAAATCTGTCATGTTTCACTGAAATATGGAAATGATTTTTATGGTTTGTTAGTTTTCATTTTATGGATTTTATGATAGGGATTGTGCAAATGGTACTGTAATACAGTATGTTAAGCCAATTAGGTTCATGATATCCGCCCTCTTTTGACCATACTGGTTAGACTACAACAGTACCTTATCTTTTAACAGAATGTAAGACTCTTCATTTTCAAAATAAAAAGATTCCAAAGGAAATCCATGGTGTTATTCAAGACGAAAACCACTGAATCATAATGATTTCCCTTGTCAAATTATTCTCTGGTTCACCCAACCATAGAGAATAGGCTCACTCCTGTTTTCACCTCTTAGCTCTGTCTTACTGCTATACCAACTTGAACTAGACTAGCTCTTTGCAGCTCCTGTATGTGGTCAAACATGATAGGATGAATTAAAGACTAAATTACACATTATGGACCGGTTACTCATTCCTAATTATAAAACTGGTTTTCAGTATCAGTCCTTCATTTTTTCTTCTTCTTTTCAAGGGAATTCTTCCATGAAGCTGGAGAGACCAAGAATTAGATTGTAGCAGAAGAGCCAAGGTAATATAAGCTGCAGTATTTGCAAATATAGTACAGTACATTGTTTGTCTTTGTGTGAATAGGTCAGTCAAGACATGTCCCATGTCCTGTCCTCATGCTTGTTTGATTTTTTTTCATTCATTTGAAAACAGGGATGGTTTATTTATACTGTACTGCATTGCTAGTAGCCTAAAGAGCTAATAATTAAGTTTAAGCAAATTTTGAAAGGCAAATATCCCAATACCATAAAAATTTAATAACAGTGGCAGCCATTGCATTCAAGAACAATGCTGCAGCACAGTACAGTACAGGTGATGACAAGAAAGGTGGGTTGTCAAGACTTTACTGGCAGACCGGACATACCAAATAAACACAAAACCTTAATATCAGATTCATTCATGATGATGATGATGCATATTTATAGACAAGGAGCATTTTTTAAGAGTTGATATTCTAAAATTATTTGGTTTATGAAGGCATTTTACTACATCCCTTCACTGCTGCTCAGCCCAGATGCCAATGAAAGAGAAAATTCCTCCTGGAAAACCATTAAACCAATCATCATACATGTGTATGACAGCAATAGTACAGGTAGATGTTAAATGTGGTGATTAGAAAATATGAATGAGCATTAATTTGTTGGATGAACTCACACTGCTAAGCAGTTCTTTGGCTGGGCCCCAAGAGTCAGCCAGGGTTGTTGTGTTATTGCTAGTTTTCAGTAAAATTCAGTTAACACTTTACCATCTTGTACTTTGTCTTTTTTTTTTCCCGCTTGGAGTAATTGCCATACAGCATGCCTTTAAATTTGCAGGGGTTAGGTTCTCAAAATGGTCACGAATAATATTTGCTGACCTGGGGGGGGGTACATTTTTACTTGTGTGCAAAGAAATGCATATTCCCTTTGTGTTTGCCCTTAGGAAAATTATTTATTTTACCTGCATTGTATATATATTTGTGTACACACACACACACACACACACACACACACACACACCTTGACCACCGAAGGGTCAAGACGTACCTGGCGTTCCTCTCGGAGCAGCCAGGTCAACTGTTAAGTTGGCCCATACCAACCCCCTCCCCTGAACCCTCCTCCCCACCGGAATATCAACAAGTTCTCGCCAGAAGTTACAATTTCATTTAGGAAAGGAACGGAACCAGTGTTAAACCGAGGTGAACAGTGGTGAACAGTGCTTAAGTCAGTGAGAACAACTCAACAATAACAGTCACACCCAAGTTAACCTTCACACAGTGAGGTCCCAGGTACCCAGTGATAACGGCCCCCGCGAGACCCAACAACAACCACCGATGTGTTAATCCGTCTACGATAGGAAGGCCTGGGATCAAACCTCACTCATATAACACCATCTGTGAGGGAATTACTACACCACATGTCCCTCATCACACCATCTGTGAGGGAATTACTACACCACGCGATGCCCCTCATAACACCATCTGTGAGGGAGTTACTACACCACGTGAGGCCCCTCATAACACCATCTGTGAGGTAATTACTACACCACGTGAGGTCCCTCATAACACCATCTGTGAGGGAGTTACTACACCACGTGAGGCCCCTCATAACACCATCTGTGAGGGAATTACTACACCACATGTCCCTCATAACACCATCTGTGAGGTAATTACTACACCACGTCAAGTCCCTCATCACACCATCTGTGAGGTAATTACTACACCACGTGAGGTCCCTCATAACACCACCTGTGAGGGAATTACTACACCACGTGAGGCCCCTCATAACACCATCTGTGAGGGAATTACTACACCACGTGAGGCCCCTCATAACACCATCAGCGAGGGAATTACTACACCACGCCAGGTCCCTCATAACAACATCTGAGGGAACTACTACACCACGTGAGTTCCTCCTAACACCATCTGGGAGGGAGTTACTACACTACGAGTTTGCTGTTCAACACCTACATTAATCTGTATGTTCACTGTATGTTCCTTTACCTTTCTCTAATGAAGGCTTTTGTTAAACCACCAATGTATGTAATAAGTCATTTATGTCCCATGTATATTTTCAGCCTTCGGGCTGCAGAATTTTTTCAATAAACCGTTAATTATTATTATTACACACACACAAAACCACAAAACACATACAGTACAAATAAATAATAATGGGAAAATCCTCTCAAGTAATCAGAAACAAGACAAAAAAAAATTAGAAAAAATGTGAGTCGACCCTCAAGTTAACTTCTTGCTTTGTTATTGAAGTTAATAACAAAGCATGGAGTCGACTTGAGGATAGAACTCTCACAATTTTTCTAAAGTTTGTTGTCTTGTTTCTGATTATTTGTGAGAGGATTTTCCCATTATTATTTATTTGTATGTGTTTTGTGTGTGTGTGTGTGTGTCTGTGTGTCTGTCTACACACACAAACACATATACAATACAGGTAAAAGAAATTACTGTCTTTAGAATGAATGGCTCTCTGTCCCGGCTGTGAAAATGCCAGCAACTTTAAAACTACCCTTAGACATTCTTGGGTACTTCCAGGGTGTCATCCGTGAATAATCGAGGTCTGCGAATTAAAAATCCGCGAATTGTCAGGGCATGCTGTAATTTGCCACATCAACGAACTTAAGAAGACTTATTGTCAGTTAGACCTTAAATACAGTCGACCCTCGTTAAAACGGACTAATAGGGGGGAAGGGTGTCCTTTTTAGCCGATTGTCCGAATTAACCAATTTAGGGGTTAATATTGCATTATACAGCTGTGTATGTTTATTTGAGTGCCCCGTCATAGGAGTCTGTTTTCTCTCACTTCAGCACTCCTGAGTCGTCCGTTTTCTCTTAATCTTAGAGTGCACCAGAGACTGTTATATCTTAGTAGTGACACAGAATTTGATGTTGCAACTGGGGTTGCAATTGTTGAGGCAACTTAGGTATGTCTGATTACAGTTGGAATATTCAAGATCCATTGTGAGTGATGTTTAAAGCTTCAACTGTCTTTATGGTTGGTAAAACTTGTCAAGTCTGTCAGTCTGAATGGCATGTGTGAGGCCTTGTGTTTGTACAACCGCTAAATATATAAATATATAATGTTATGATGATTATCAGAAATACATAGGCATAACGAGGTTTATTACAAAGTGATGAAAAGGATACTGTACAGTGGCTAGTCCACAAAACATGTAACCATGTCTCTTTATTTGAGTGCCCCGTCATAGGAGTCCATTTTCTCTCACTTCAGGACGCCTGAGTCTTCCGTTTTCTCTTAATCTTAGAGTGCACCAGGGACTTTGTTATTTCTTAGTAGTGACACAGAATTTGAAATTGCAACCCCAATTGCAACTGGGACAATCCCAGAACCAGAAATTTGATATGGACAGTTCAGATTTCGTCCGATTTATCCGAAATCCGGATTAAAGGGGTCCGAACTAACGAGGGTCGACTGTATATGTAAAAAATATCATTTATTTATAATTTGCTTGCTCCTTTTGCTACAGAATTTATTGCTATTCCAGGGAGGTTAATTTTGTGATGTCTAAGAAGCAAGCCTAATTTTACATAATTCAAGAAACCAGGCCTTGATAGAAAATGTAAGCCAAATTAAAGGTCAAATTTTAACCTGTCTTTGCTGTTGAGAATTATGGAGTATGCTATGCTAGACCAATTGTTCTCTCCAATGAAACAAAGTAGGTTGAGTCCATCAATTTACTTAACCTATAGAAAAAACATCAACAGAAACAACCACATGGAAGATTTATGATGATTTTGTAGTTAATATGTGTTTGAGGAATTCATCCTTCTTGGTTCTTCTTGATCTCACAGCTTTTGATACTGTTGATCATCAAGTATTGGTTGGTGATCTCTTAACTTTTAGTAAATGAGTCTGCTGTATCTGTACCTAAGGCTTACAATATCCATCAGATCATATCCAATGCACTGTATCTTTCCAGTTGGAGTACCATAGGGAACAGTTGGGTCCAATTTTGTTTATCATATACACTTGTGGTTTTGTCTCCTCATTGGAAGGTGAGGCTGTTGGATGAGCGAGGTATGACAAGTTATAATGCGGTGTTTCAGGATTTGTAGATGGTAAATTTAGTGGTGCACATTTATCATGCAGAGTTTCCTCATAAAAATCACATAGTTATGAATATTTTTAGAAACTAAAATCATCTTGATAGAATTGTGTAGGAGTGTAAGCATACAAAAACAAGGTGAATATAGGCAAAAAAAATTTTTTTTATTGTTTTGCATCACTGAACTAATAATTTACAAATCTCATAGCATGTCACATTAACAAGTACAGTACCATGTGTAACCATTTGTTTCATAGAGGAGGGTGTATCTGACTCATGACTTGTCAGTCTACCTATACTGTAATGTTAGTTTTTTTTTAACTTGGACCTTTTATTATTTATTCTTTTCAACAATAAACAAAACTTAAAACTTATTGTTATAATGCTATTTCCTACTTGTGATGCCACAAAAAAAAAACAACAATAACAAACTTGTTTCATCAATTGAAGTGGCTGGCTTAAAGTGGTTGGCACATACAGTTTAGCTATTTTATAACAAGTACCATATACTATACCTTGGTAAACAAGTTGTATCATGAAAATATGTAGAGTAACTGTTCATTATTTTAAACATTCCTTTTGTATTGAATACTTTTTATATGAAGTTAATTGAAAATTTTCATGTTGCTTGAATTGTTCAGAACCATAAACCATATGTGCTAAGACAACTGGCCAAGGCCAGGAGGGTTAGTATGAACAATTACAGTGTTGGACGTTCGTACAGTACTAAAATAGTGCCACTAGCTCAAGCAATTTAGTGCAGTGCAGTACCAGTTATTGTCCAGAAAAGTAGATGTAGAAATTGGTGCACAGGCCTATGCCTTCATCCAGCATACTCTTAAAATAAAAAAATAAAATATTCAACATACAAATACAGGGCATCCTTGCTTAACGTCGGGCTTACGTTCCTGAAAACGTTACGTTATGCGAAACAACATTAAGTGGATCAATTTTCCTCTTAAGAAATAGATAGAATATGGGAGTTATGTTCCCCAGCCTCCCATTGCCCCATGAAAAAAGTTACATATACAGAAAATCATTGCCATTTTTATAGAAAATAGTATACAGTCAACCCTCACTTTATGCGGTCCCACATTCCGCGTTTCCACGTTTACGCGGTACCCTGCCGGAACCCGGGATGCTCACATTCCGCGGTGCGTGTACCCCTTTACGCGGAGAGTGTTCGGCTCGACACTATTTTTAGATTCGCCCCACCCGCCTGCTCCTGCCTCCTCCCGCCTCTGCAAGCCGCGCGGTAAGGTTGCGCAGTGGATGTCTCTGTTGGGTTATCAGTGACGTCATATGACGTATCGGACTGTGATTAGCCATGCATCCCTACCTCCCTCTGCTGCTAGCTGTAATTGGTTTAAAGTAATATGATGTGTCCACCCGGGGGAGGGAGGGAGGGAGGAAAGACGACGCTTGACCTAGCCGCGGCAGTTTCATCCCTCCAGGCCACACCGTGTAATCGTGCATCCATTGTTCTGTAAAATGGCTTCCGCCGGACCACCACCCCCAGAGAGAAACCTTTCCTTGCCTGGACCCAGCCGCCCTAAGCCCAAGAAGACACGACGTTCCTTAAGCTACGAGGTGAAGTACAAGATCATCCAAGAGTTAGAGAAAGGAACAAGACAGGTTGATTTGGCGCGCCAGCATGGTGTGAACGAATCTACGATCCGGACTATAAAGAAGGATGCAGCCAAGATAAAGGAGCACATGAAGATCACAAAGTCTACAGGTGCTTCTATGACCAAGTATTTCCACAACCAGGTGCTTCTCAAGACGGAAAAATTACTTGTGAGCTACTTGGTGCGTCAGGCGCGACGGAACATGGCGGTCGACACGTGAACTGTATGCTGCAGTGTCACGAAAGATGGGAATTACAGAGCCCAAACCCTTTAATGCTTCCTCTTGGTGGTTACAGAGGTTTAAGATGCAGAACAAGATCACCAATATCAACATTGGTGGTGAAGAAGCGAGTGCTGACCGTGCTGCGGCTAGGGAATTTCCTCCGTTTTTACTTGAGATTATGGAGGAAGGACAGTACACCGACGACCAGGTGTTTAACATGGATGAATCTGGTCTTTTTTGGAAAAAACTACCTTCCAAGACCTTCGTTGTGAAGAATGCCAGCAAGATTCGGGGCCGGAAGATGCAGAAGGAGCGCATCACCGTCCGGTTTACCACCAATGCCTCCGGTACCTGTAAGCTCAAGTTATCGGTGATCCACACAGCCCGCAAGCCGCACGCCTACAAGAGCATGGACATGAACAAGTTAAATGTCCACTGGCTGACCGCACGTAAGGTGTGGATGTTCTCTACACTGTCCCTCTCCTGGTTTGATGGCTGTTTCGTTCCCAATGTAAAGAAATTCTGTGAGCAACAGAATGTGCCATTCAAGATTTTGTTGCTGCTGGACAACGCACCAGGACACTTGCCGCTACTGTTAGATCGTCACCCAACGTAAAAGTGGTCTTCCTTCCTCCCAACACTACGTCTATATTACAGCCCATGGACCAAGAGTTAATCTGTAATGTAAAAGCTGCATTCTCAACTAAAAAATTCAAGCTCCTGAACGACTACACCAACACCAGGGAAGAGTTGCGTAACCTGAGTGACACCACCACCGATAGCAAGAGCGAAGACGACGAGGATCAACAGTTAGCAGAGCAAAACATACTTTTCAAACAATTCTGGAGAATATTCAACATCAAGAAAGCTGTGGACTTCTTGGTGGAGGCATGGGATCAGCTGTCTGTAGCAACTGTTCGTCACGCATGGAGACATGTGTTGCAAGGCATTCCGGCCGTTAGGCAGAGTCAATCTGTGACTGGTGAGGTTCAGACTGTTGCAATAGCAGTGGACCTTGCCAGAGAAGCTGCGCAGAGTGTTATAGCTGCAGGCTTCTCCGAGACCACCAACGACGACATCCTGGAGGTGATAAGGGATCCTGATGTGACTACCGACGAGATGGTAGATGATGATGACGTCAGTGAAGAGGCAGGTGGTGCGTCATCCCAAGAAGAACACCGCTTATCCCATAGTAATGTTAGGGGTGCCATCGAGTGTATCGAGAAAGTCAAGTTCCTCCTTTCCGACGACCCTGACGCAAACAGGTATGAAATCTTCACTACCCAGCTGTTGCAGACTATGGAGCCCTACTTCAAGGTTTATCACGACAACATAAACACCAGCCGTCAGCAAAGCATAACAGAGTTCTTCGCCCGCAACCCACCACAGCCAGCCCAAGCCAGTGATAGTGACAGAGGTAGAGACAGTGAAGATGACTTTGAGGGATTTGTCAGGGAGGCCATAACAACTGTGGGTGACAGTGATAGTGACTCACCTGAGGGCCAGTAGCCTTCCCTCTGCCTCGGAACCAGCCTTCATCCCCGTATGCCGACCCATCTCTTCTACTAATGTAAGTGTTCAACCTAACTTTTAGTTTTCCTAACCTAACCTTTATTTTTCCTAACTTAACCTTTATTTTTCCTAACCTAACCTCTTCTATATTAATTGTGTGTGCATACCATCATAAAGTTAAGATAAAATTTTTACTACAACATAGTTGTGTGTCGTCAAAAAGTGGAGTTTGGGGGTCAGCCCGGTCTCTATTTCAATTAATCCCATATGTTATGTTGTTCACTTTACGCGTTTCTCACTTTCCGCGGTACCCTGTGGGTTATATTAACCGCGTAAACTGAGGGTTGACTGTATAGAACTACAGTACTAAGTATGTATTGGTACTCATCGATGGGCGGAGGTAGTAGAGCAAGTGTGTGGTGGGTAGTGGAGCGAAGGAGGAGGATGGTGGGAGCGGAGGAGAAGGGTGGGAGCGGAGGAGGGCGGGAGAAGAGGAGGGTGATGAGCCACTGAGACTCTGCGGCTGCCTCCTCCTCCTGCTCTCACTGGGGTTCCTCCTCTGCTGTTTGCTCCTCCTCCGTTGTTGGCGGGAATGTCTCGGCAGCAACCGTATCTGAACTGGCAGCTTCACCAATCATCTTTATGTTGTAGAAGTTATACCGACGCTTAGATTGTTGAAACCAGCCTCAGCTGGCCGTAAAGGTCTCTTCCTTTGATCCTTCACCCTCTGTTTCCTTCATGTCGTCAAACAAGGATCTGGCTTTGTGTTGGATAACCATAAGGCTCACAGGGGCATTGTGTTGATTCTGGTCCTCCATCCACATTGCCAGCATCTTTCCACCTTCTCTATCACAGTGCTTCTAGTACAAGTTGTCTTAGTAGCACTCGGAGAAGTACCACTTCCAGCACTAACCTTAATCTTGTCAGCGTTGGTCCAGATAGTACGCACCATTGTGGGGGTTAGACCAAGCACAGTGACTATGTCCACAGCCCGTTCCCCTTTTTCAAATCGGGTTAATACATCCATTTTCGTAGCCAGGGTAATGGTCTTACGTTGCCTCTTCACTACACTAGCATCAGTAGCACTTGATGGGCGCTTGGAAGCCATTTTGAATGGTTATAGTACAGTTTTAGAGCAAAAGCACTTGAGCACACACGAATGATGTGAATTCATAACAGAGACTGGCTTGGCGTCGCTTTGGGACGCTGTGACGTTCTGCGAGCGAGGCCAGTGTGCCAAGCCGAGAGAGCGTAGCGCAGCCAGACAAGAGCGGGAAATGCTCCGTAGAAAGTAGTCTGTGATGACGGAAAACAACATAGCATCAGATCACCGGGACGTTAAACGAATTTTTGGTCTCTAAAGTTCAGCGACGTAGTACCGAAACAACGTAAAGCGGGACGACGTTAAGCGAGAACTTACTGTAATTGCTGTGGACTATGGAAGGTTGTGGAGGTGAAAATACATACATTGCTCTATTTTATAACATATCTGCTTGATAACTTGAATTGTGAAAATTTGCTAAGTAAATGCTTAGAATTTTAAACATACCTTATCTTAACTGACTTAGCGGACCAGTACCAACCACCTCAACCAATGCCTCCTATTGGGTGTAGCACACACTTATCAGTGCTCTGGTCCCCAGCTGCCACTCCCACTCAAGTACAGAGACCCTACATCAAGACCTACAGGCCAATTACTGACTCTGCAGTGCGCCTCTTCGGGCAGTGGATAGTTCACCATCCCTGGACTGAAGTACTTAGCGTGGATGACATGGAAACCAAATGGATAAATTATACCAACGCCACCACGGAAGCTCACCACCACTTCTTCCCCGAGAAGTCCGTCAGATCTCACCCAGCTGACTTGCCCTGGATCACACCTCGGATCAAAAGACTTATGCAACAGAGAGACAGAGCCTTTCATCTCAATGACCACATCCGCTACAGGTCCCTTCGCAACCGAGTCATCCGCGAAATACGCACTGCAAAGAAGTCCCACTACCCAACCAAATTACAACACCTGAAGCAGACCAACATCAGTCAATGGTATGGTAAGCTTAAAGAACTCTGTGGACTAAACAATAAGACACACCCCCTCCCCTTCCTTAGCCATCTCACTAATGTTGACGCAGCTGAGCAATCAAATAACCATTTCGCTACTATATGCCAGACGCTCCCCCGGCTTGACACAACCACTCTCCCTGCTTACCTACCAGCCCCCCTTCCCACTGACTTAGTAGAAGAATTTGAAGTAGCAAAACGCCTGGACAAACTAAAATTAAAACGCTCTACCACCCCCATTGACTTACCAATGAAACTCTTCAAGGAGTTCTCCCCGGAGCTTGCTAAACCCCTATGCTCCATCATCAATGCTTCTCTCAGTCAAGCCAGATGCCCAGCTGACTGGAAGACCTCTTATGTATCACCAGTGCCCAAGTCAACCAGCCCACAATCCTTAAATCAGCTACGACCTATTGCAATCACCCCAATACCCAGCCTAATCTGTGAAAGTTTTGTGTTCGACTGGGCTTATGCTGATATTGCAGGAGTCGTAGACCCTCAGCAATTTGGCAATATGAAAACTTCCTCCACCACTCACTGTCTTGTCAGCTTCCTCGATTACATATACCGCCATCTCGAGAAACGAAAAACGTCTGTAGCTGTCACCTTCATTGATTTCACTAAAGCATTCGACCTCGTCGACCACAATATAATCATCAACAAAGCTATTGACCTCGGGCTTCGGAGAAGTTTTATACCATGGCTTACAGACTTCCTCAGTGACTGACACCAAGCTGTACGCTTCCGAGGGGCTGTCTCCACCTTTCAGTCACTCACCTGTGGCGTCCCCCAAGGCACCAAGATGGGACCACTCTGCTTCCTTATGCTCATCAATGATGCCCTAAGAGAAACCCCTGCTCGCTGGAAATATGTCGACGACTCCACCATTGGGATCAGCGTCAACAATTCTGCTCCCGACTATACCGCCCTTCAGGATTTATTGAACAGTCTCCAAAACTGGGCCACCAACAACCATGTCACCATCAACCACACCAAGACCATGGTTATGCACATCAACCTCTCCTTCGACATTGTCCCACCTCCTTCCATTACTCTAGGTCCGAACACACTCCAGGTTTTAGATTCCACGAAGCTCCTCGGCGTCACCATAGACAACAAACTAAATTGGAAACCACACGTCAGTGAAGTTGTCAAATCCTCCAGTTTCCGTCTCCACCTCCTCCGCCGACTCAAGTCCCTCGGAGTTCCTGCACCCGAGCTCCTCAGTGTTTACACAACATTCATACTTCCCAAGCTCACCTAGAAAAAGTGCAAAAGGAGGGCATGCAAGATTATTCTCTCCCCTTCCTACTCCACATATCAAGAAGCACTCAACACACTGACCCTTTCGACTCTCAATGACCATCACCATGACCTCATCTGCAAATTTGGTAAGAAGCTTCTACACCGTCCTCGACACCGGCTCCTACTACCACCTGAGATCCCTAGCCCGAGAATTGCTGTTCGACACCACAACTGCATCCAGCCCATACGTGCACGAACTGATCGCTATAAGAACAGCCCAGTCCCAACCATTGTAAAAATTATCAATAACTTGTAATAAACCAGTGTATTCACTCCAAGTAAATACTACTTCTTGCACTGTCACTATGTTGAAATGCACTGTAGTTTGAGCTTTTCCCCATCTAGTTATTATATATCTTATTTGTATCACTTATGTTACTTGTATATTATTTGTAATTCGAAACCCATTCCCCAAATATGTAACTGTATATTTTCAGCCTTCTGGCTGCCAAGCTCTTTCAATAAACCGTTAATTATTATTATTATTTATTATTATTATCTGAAGTTTTAATTACAATCATATGTACCAACTATTGGGGTAACAGTTTAGAATTCTCCCACAGTTGGTAAGGACTGGGGTTTAATGAGAAATGAGTGGTTTGAGAAAGACCACTATAGTTCTGCAATGTGTGGCTCAAGGTTAGAAGTAAGGATTGTACTGTACAGGGTGTATGCTATACTTCATTAGTTTTCGCATACCGTATAAAAATACTGTACATCACAGTACACTGTGCATGTATTAAAATATTAAAATAGATAAAAATGAAATGGATCGGAACCTCCGATTGGTCTCGATGCTCTCCCTAGCAGTGCAAGTATGCATATGAAGACATTATACACTTCAAGGTTTTCATAAACAAAAGTCTGTATGAATGATATATCAAAAAGAAAAACAAAGTGAAACGAGATAATACTGTACCAGTACATGTAAGAGCTAGGTCTGTTAGGTTCGATCTGCTTCATACATCTGGCAGCCGCTTGTACAGTAGAATTGGGATATATCGCGAGATAGGGGTCTAAGGATGTTCGCTATATACTAAATTGCGATATATAATTACTTGTAATCAATGGGGAAAATAGGGTAAGGTTCTGGAGGCCAATAAAAGTAACTAAACTTGACATAAAATGGCACAGTCTAAAGTTAGCAGAATATAAATTGCATTGCTGGAATCCTTGTAAGACGGCAAATATGCATCAAATATGAAAGATAAATAAATACCATCAGGTAACCATTGTCCTCCCGCCCCAGCTGTCATAATACATCACCTCCCCCCTCCACTTCCTGTAAGATTTAAAGTGGTTTTAGGCCTAAAGTTTGATCTTATAAAATGCCACACACTAGAGTTAGCATAATATAAATTGCATTGCTGGAACTCTTACAAGACAGCGAATCATTTGAATATAGGCATCATAAATTTTGCACAAGAGATAAAAAAAAATTTCAACTGGTATTTTTTGGGGTATTTAGGGGATTCTTAGGAGTGCTTCTGACTTTATACAGCTTTTGGCTTTATGTGAAGTCCCAGGAACATACCCCACATAAGCTGTGAATCTACTGTAAATAAATTTATTGCTAAATAGTCTCTCCTCGACTTATGACGGGGTTCAGTCCCGATGACCAGGTCGTAAGTCGAAAAGGCGAAAATAATACATAGAAATTCTAAAATGGGTGTCTCTTTTTCTTCTCAGCACCACGAGAACTCTCACTTTAACGCTTGCCAACCATTTTAAAGGGAATTACAAACGAAAAATTTTTCAGTACACAGCACGATCACTAACGTCGGGACTCGAAAATACGTAATGTGAAAAATATTTTATACGACCATGTCCGTCGTATGTCTGGATTGTCGTAAGTCGAATATGTCGTAACTAAGGGAGAGACTGTATATTGGAAAATTACGATACTTTTGGTGGTAGTGATAAATTGAAATATTTCCTGCCCGATATCCCTCGCAAAATAAAAAAAATATTGCTATAATACAGTATAGGAAAATGTTGATAATTTTGGTGGCCACGATATAAAAAAATCGTTATATAAAGTTGCTATATATCCCGAACCTACTGTACTGTAGCTTTATAGTACGTAGTCTGAAAGTATTTTATCAGTGAGTGTATAGATACTTTTCAGCAATTTGCCACAATGAAAAGGGTGTCTGCACCCAGCCCATGAGAGGGGAGTAGCTGCTGCCCCAAGCCCTCACAGTGCTGTCTGTGACCGTGACTTGCCCAGGCAGTAGAAAGTCTTATAGCATATACAGTACTATCTCCATTAGATGCAATCCCTCAAACCCGGAATTCTCTGATAGCCGGAATTGAAATTTTCTCAGAAAATCATTCCCAAAGCTGAAATTTTCCAGAAAATTCTGGCTTTGGGAACATTTTTCCGAAGGGCACATTTTCCGGAAAATTCCGGGGATGGTGGAGGTTTTTTGGGGGTTTGAAAGATGAAAATCAGGCGCATTTTCTGGAAATTCCGAGAAGAATTTTCCGTTAACCGTAAAATTCCGGGGATGGGGGATATTTTTCCGGGTTCGAGAGATGATGTAATGGGCAATTTCTGGAACTTCCGAGAAAATATTTCCGCTACCTGTAAAATTCCGGAGATGAGGGATTTTTTACGGCTTTGAGAGAGTCGTCTCATTACCCGGAAATCTCTCATTCCCAGAAGTGCTCTGCACCAATTGTTCCGGCTAATGGGGATATCACTAATATGAAGGATAAAATATAAACAGATTATTTAGAAAGGTTAGAGAAGGAAGAGGATCTGGGCATGGTAGATGATGATGAATTGTCGTTTGAGGAACATATACTGTACAGTAGAATGTCGATTTAAAGCGATTCAATTAAAGATTATTGATTTAAAGCGACACCCACAATTAAGGAAAATGTTTTAATTTAAAGCGAATATTTCCTATTTTGAGCGAGTCAATCTGGCGCGTCCTATTTTAAATTTTGCGCCTAATGCTTCCCACCAGATGTGTCTCTGGGCATGCTACATGGCTGCCCGCCACCCTCTCACACCCTCCCACATCCTCAGTTCTTGCAGTGACGCTCTAGTGAACGGACACTATCTCCTTCTACCACGTGCATCAACCATCGCCACTACATCATTAACTACCCGAAAGGCCAAGAAATCAAGGCAAGCAATTACACTGGAGCAGAAAAACAAGGTGCTGGAAGCACTGTAGCGTGGAAATGGTGTTTCCCGCGTGTCAGATGCATCCACAGCCACAGCACTAGACAGTGATGTGGATGATGAGCTGGTCGAGTTGGGCTCTGCATCTTCAGAGGATGAATTGCCTAACTGAAGTTGAGTGAAAATCAATTTTTGATAGCATAAAGTATTTAAAAAATAAGATGAGAGGAAAGTGAGTGCTGGGTGAGTCAGGCGGGTGGTGATTGGCACCAGTGCGACCACCCTCTCACATCAGCTGATCGCTAGTAAACAGACCATTTTGCATCCCTTAATTTTAGCTGTGTTGATTTATGCGTGTTTGTTTATTCTAGGAGATAGGCTGAGGACAAACTATACACTGTACGAGGTCTGTCCGGAAAGTATCCAGCCATTTACTATTAAAAAAAATATTGCTTACCTAAGACAATGGCACCTTAGTCCCCTTCAAGGTACTCCCCTTGGGACCTCACACACTTCTCCCAGCGTCCCTTCCACTTTTCAAAACGGTCTGCAAAGTCCTCTTTCTGGATCTCCATCAGCTGCCTCGTCTCATTCTCCTTAATCTCGTCTAGGCCAAACAATAATGAAGGAGTACTGCATCGAAGTTTTTCGCCGGCTGAGGGATGCGGTAAGAAGAAACCACTGTAGCTGTGGGCAAGTGGTGACTGGCAACTTCATCATGACAACATGCCTGCCCATTCTTCACGTCTCGTGCAGGTTTTTTTGGCAAAACATCGCATCACCCAGGTCTCTCAACCCCTCTACAGCCCAGATTTGGCTCCCTGCGACTTCTGGCTTTTCTCAAAGCTAAAATCGCCGTTGAAAGGGAGGAGATTTCTGACCGTGGACGAGATTAAGGAGAATGCGACGAGGCAGCTGATGGAGATCCCGAAAGAGGACTTTTCAGACTGTTTTGAAAAGTGGAAGGGACGCTGGGAGAAGTGTGTGAGGTCCCAAGGGGAGTACCTTGAAGGGGACTAAGGTCCCATTGTCTTAGGTAAGCAATATTTTTTTAATAGTAAATGGCTGGATACTTTCCAGACAGACCTCGTATATATACAGTATACATATACGTACACAGAGAATAAAAACTTATCTTTTTGTAGTAATGTATAGACTTAAAATTCAGAAGAGGACAGTTTACGGTTATTCTTTTTTATAAAGGACAAGCGGGTCTAAAAAAGGACAGACTGTCCTTAAAAGGCCAGACCTGGCAACCCTGCACGGCAGCTCCAGCGCGACCACCCTCTCACATCAGCTGATTGCTAGTAAACAGACCATTTCACGTCCCATAATTTTAGCTGTGTTGATTTATGAGTGTTTGTTTTAACAATATACTACAAAAAACAATGTTTTGTTTATTCTAGGAGATGGGTGGAGGTGCATTTAGGTAAACTCTCGGTCTTTTTAGTATTTTGTGTTTCTCTCAAATACCAAACTAAATTATTCCAATGAAACAACACTTCGATTGGAACGTATCTCGTGTTATATCGACGTTCTATGTACTGTACTGTGAAGTGATTTAGACAAACCACATGATAGACCTGATCCAGCAAACATTCCCGCCATGCTGGGCTAGAAGTTTCCTGAGATGGCCGTGTATAACCTGAGGATACTTATAACTGGATACCATGTTGGTAAAACTATGTACATAATATAAAATGTGGATATTCAAAACCATTTATTTTTCATAAACCATGGGTTTATAAAAAAAATAAATGTTGTTTTATATTTATTGCTTTCAGTTTTAAACAAGTGATCAGTAGAGCAGTAATGAATGTGTCTTCATTTTAATTATTTTTTGTAGACTTTAGTTTAGATCATTGAAGGCTATTACCTAAATGAGGTGCCTATCTTAAAAGGAACTCTGTGAAAGGGAGATACTGTATAATATTAAGGTACGTTATGTACTTGATCCATTGGGTTTACTGTAAAGTACTGTATACAATACTCCTTATAGTGACATCAAATATCTATGGATCCAATATTTTAAATCCACTGTACTACATACGTAGCTGTATTTTTGGTATAAAATATGTAGAATTTATAGTACGGCAAACATTTCATATTTTCTCCCAAGTGTTTGTCTCTTGCAATTTGAGTTTAGAAGGTCAGTGTACTGGGATGGAAGGTAGAGTGTACCACTGTGAAAAAATCTTCATTAAACCAGAATTCCAATTGTTCTGGGCCATCCTATGCAATAATTAGTTTGAAAGAACAATGCATTATCGTAGAATAATCATGACCTCAGATGTCCATTATAGCTACTGTTATAATGAGTTGCATATTAAATAGTGTAAATATCATTTAAATTAGGGAAAAAAGAAAAATCATGTCTTTCTTACATGTACAGTACACTTTCCCAAAAAAGTATTGGTCCCTTTTCTCAGACACAATGTGTCACAATGGACAAATATTTCAGATCACTAATTGTGATTCCTGTATTATGTTGGTTGGCCTGCCTTCCTAGTATCTGTGAGGTTGCCAGTTATTATTTCTAGCATTTGTTATAATTATGATGAATCACTGTGCTCCATCTTCAGTAGAATAATATAATGATATTAATGTAGAGAAAATGTATCGACAGTAGTCAAATAGTCGGTGTTTTCTGCTGAAAATCCTTGAGCAACACAAGTACCCGAGACTCGTTGGAAAATACAGCTTACTCCGACAGACATCGCCTTGTAGTGTGTATCAGATAATGTTCCGTTGCCAACACAAATCATGAGATGATGTTATATTTATAATTGTTATCTCATCAATTGAGGTAGAAATATCAAAATGCAGTAAATCATAATGTCATTGTAAATTGGATATTGCATAATAATACAGGTTGGACCCCGCTGTATTAGCCCCCGTCTTATAGGCAGAAGTATTTATATAAATGGGTTAATTACATTATACTTATATACTCTATCACCCTGTAAGTTTCCACTAGCTATAAGGTAACATGTTCAGAGCATGTGATAAGGTGTGCCCTCAGGAAGTCACGTCACTTGGTGCTGAGTTAAGCATTAAGTAGCTGGTTCTCTGGCCACCTATTGCGGGCAGTACAGTAGTTTGATATCACTCGCTAGAGGAAGACGTTATTTAGAGCCATCATGGATGGTTCCGTCTTCCCTCGAGGGAGGACGTCGGATATATTTCTGTTCTTCCCTCGATGGGTCCCTACTCACCTCACTCGACTATCTCATCAACAGGACGTACTTAGCAGAGTTATTTAACATAGCCTCTGTCCTCATTTAACGCTCATAGCTACAGTGGTTAAATTATGGTGATAATCATTTTTGAAAGTGTACATACAAACCTTTTGTAATAAATACAAACAAAGGAACATATTGGATTTCACTACAGAAGATCCAATAAACTTTGATCTATATTTTAGTATATCTAAAATATAAGGTAACGTGCTTCACAAGTGATTGTTACGAGTGGTGACAACCCAGGAAGGTTGTTACATATATGACAGTTTCACAAGTAACTGTTACATTCACAGTAAGTCACCTCAACAGATACACAGCTGGTAAAGGTAGAGATATTATGTTCTTCCCATTACTGTGGCATACTGTTAAATCTGTTAATGAGAAAGCATTTTTTACACCACTAATCAGGGACCCGATAGTCCGGCAGCTTCGATGGTTCGGGACAATGTCATAGCTCACTTCTAATGGCTGTTGCCAACATTTTACCTTTAAATACTTATAATTTACCCCTAAATATGCCTCCCAGCAGACCAACAAGCAGTGGAAGTGGTTGTAATGTGGTGAAATGTAAGCATGTGACATTAACTCATTTAAAAAAGATGTCTATACTGAAGAAATTAGACACTAATAGTACATTTTATGCATTATTTTGCCTTTTTTTAACCTCGGTTTCAATGGTTTGGAATTTTCATTAATCCGGAACCGGTCTGGTCCCAAGCTTCCCAGATTAGCGGGGTTCAACCTGTACACCTGTAATTACTATACAGTCTCTCTTCGACTTATGACGGGGTTCTGTCCCGACGACCAGGTCTTAAGTCGATTTGGTCGTAAGCCAAAAAGGCGAAAATAATACATAGAAATTAAAAATGAAATACAGTACAGTAAAAGTAATCAATAATGAAAAATGAATAAAGTGTTACCTTTAATGTAGTCAGCTGAATGCACATGGGGCCTCAATAATTTTTTAATTAAGCATGGAGACGACATTAATTGGATGAAGCAGAGGAGGAGACAGGGCTGGGTGGGTCATCAAGTTCACTTTCTTCAGACAGGCTAACATACTTGCTTGTTGAAGGTATTGGATCATCTTTAGGGAGTGAAGAGGCAGCAGTGGTTGGGTGTGAGGAAACAGCAGTGGGGGATTTCTTAAAAAATATGTCCAATTTAGACTGCACAGTTTGCCTTTTCTTTTCATTGTAAATCTCCCTGTAGCAAGCAAGTGCATCTTGGATCAGTTTGTCAACTTTTGCAAAACGCTCAACATTTTGATCCATTTCTTCAAACATTTGCATCCCCTTATTAATAGTAGCAAATGCCTTTGCCATTAGTCTCACTGAAAACTTTTTGGGGGGTGCAGGTTCTTCTTTTACATTTTGTCTCTCTTCTTCCTCTGCAAATTTCTGTGCCTCCAGTTCAATAAAATCCTCGTTAATTAGCTCTTCTGCTACACTTTCCACCAACTGCTCAACATCTTCATTATCAATTTCTAACTCCAGATGTTTACCCAACTTGTTTACCCTATCTTGTTACTAATCTCAGAAATTGCTTCATCTTTATTAAATTCTTTGAAACTGTTCACATATCTTTTCAGGACCTTCTTCCATATTCCATTCATGCACTGACCTGTAACCTCATGCCATGCTGCAGCTATGTTCTTTGTACGTACATTGCAAAATGTTGTAGTCATACGTAAATAATACGCTTTAAAAGCAGCAATGACACCTTGATCCATGGGTTGGATGACAGAGGTAGTGTTAGGTGGAATGTAGACTACCTTAACATCAGGGTACAGGTCATCCAGGTGTTGTGGGTGTCCCGGAGCATTATTTAAAATTAATAAAATCTTGAAGGCAACCCCTTGTTGCAGACAATACTTTCTTTTTTTTTTTCTTTTTTTTTAAGGGGATTAGCCCACCTGGGCACAGGACACTGACCCACATCAGGGCCTGGGGGGCAAAAATGTAGTAATAATAATAATAATAATAATAATAATAATAATAATAATAATAATAATAATAATAATAATAATAAAAAGAACCATAAAGAAATACAAAAATGAAAAAAAGATCAATAAGAAGAAACAATATATGAATGTTGTGTTGTCAATCGTAAGTGATACAATTGAGACCCTGCAACTGTGTGTAAATGAGGCAGAAAGTCAGATCAGCAACCTGAGGATTTGGTCACAATTTTTGTGATGCCATGTGGCAGCAGGGTCTACCATTAGACAATACAGGTACATTATGCTTCCAATATCTTTCCAGGTGGTAGTACCTCCCTGTTTGGTAGTTGCCTAATACCTACTATCTACCTTGGCTTGTGGAATGAAACAACTTACTAGGAACCAATCCTCAAACAGTGCTAGGGTCATCCATGCTTTCTTATTACTACAATAAAACACTGGCAGTGTGTGCTTGCTGACATTTTTAAAAGCCCTTGGGTTCTCTGAATGGTATATCATGAAGGGTTTTACCTTGAAACCTGCTACATTCCCCCTCAACAGAAGTGTGATTCGGTCGTTGAATGCCTTGAATCCTTGTGGCTGTATGTCCGTTCAGGCATGCTCCTCCAGAATGAGCCAGTTTCATCCACATTAAATATTTGCTCAGGCAAATAATTTCCCTCCACGATGACGCAATCTAGCTCCTCCTTAAAAGCTTCAGCAGTACCCACATCAGCACTTGCTGCCTCTCCACTCACCTTTACACTGTGCAAACTGTAACGGTTCTTAATCCTTTGGAACCACCCATGACTTGCTGTGAAGTTTTGGTCGCAGTCATCTCCTGCCTGCTCTTTCAGGTTTTCTAAAAGGCTTCTTGCCTTAGCCTGTATGGTTAGAAGGCTTAAGGGTACTCACTTTTGCAGCTGATCCTCCATCCACATCACAAGTAATATTTCCATCTCATGAAGAGGACCTTGTCTTTTTTTTGTTATTATTGTTCCCTTTATAGGTGCTGATCCTTTCACTACCTCACGAATTCGTTCCTTGTCTTTCAAAATTGTTGATATTGTCGAGTGAGAGAAGCCAAGGTCGCGTGAAATGGTTGCTACCGTTTTTTTCCATATTCATATTGCATTATTATTTTCATTTTCATCTCAAAAGTAATTGACTGTCTCTTTTTCTTCTTAGCACCACGAAAACTTACTTTTTCGCTTGCCAGCCGTTTTAAAGGGAATTACAAACGAAAGTTTTGTCAGTGCACAGCGCGATGTGAAAAATATTTTATACGACTATGGCTGTCGTATGTCCGGGTTGTTGTAATCCGAATATGTCGAGAGTCGAGGCGAGACTGTATTTGCACATGAATGTAATGTCAGACCATAGTATTTCATGTTTCGTTTGAAGTGATTCCATTGTAACATCGGTTCATGAAAACATGGTAACGTTATATTCCTATTTGGCAACCCATCCTCTGGGGCTGAAATAGTACAATATCTAAGATGCATAAATCAGCAGGGTATATTCGTTTTCCATAAGGTATCACAATTCATCCTATTTCACTACATTATGTAGAGAATAAGTGGTATACTGCAGATATCATGGTGATTACCAGGTGCAAGAAGAAAGAACAAAAGGTGCAACTCACAATCGGAAATACCAACCGAACCGAGACCACTGTTCACGCATTATTGTGTTCATTTCCAAATACATGAGGCGGGGGATACTTTTGGGGGAGAATATACTTGCAGTACGGGCAGCACTTGATTTACAATTTTGATTTACAAAGGTTTTTAGGGAATGTAACCCTCTTGTAAATCAAGGGATGGCTGTACAGTATATAGGCAACTACAGTTTTACCCCGCCTAACGCGGTTTCACTTAACGCGTTTTCGCATATACGCGGTGCCTTGCCAAAGCTGAACTTTCACTTAACGCGGATTTTTTCCACATATACGCGGTGAGTGTCCGAGACGCTATTTTTAGATTTGCCCCACCCGCCACCCTGCCTGACTGCCTGTTTTAGCTCATAAAATTCATACAAATTACCAGGCCAGAATATAATTTACATTGCTGGAATTCTTATAATTTGGTGATCATTTTGAATATAAACATCATATATTTTGCTTTAAACTTACAATTTTTAGATAAAAATTTTTCTCTAGGTAACTATGGTATCTTTTGTGCAAAATATATGACATTTATATTCAAAATATTCCTGGTCTTACAAGGAATCCAGCAATGTCAATTATATTATCCTAACTTTAGTTTGAGGTATTATTTATTAAAATTTAGTGGTTATCCCACACATCTCCTTGGGACGGTTGGTGGGGGGTGGGGGGGAGGGAGGGACCGACCGACCATCTGTTACCCTGTGAAGAATTATTATTTTTTTTTATTAACTGAAGATATTTGTTTTAGCTCATAAAATTCATACAAATTACCCGGTCAGAATATAATTTACATTGCTGGAATTCTTATAATTTGGTGATCATTTTGAATATAAACATCATAGATTTTGCTTTAAACTTACAATTTTTAGATAAAAAATTTTCTCTAGGTAACTATGGTATCTTTTGTGCAAAATATATGACATTTATATTCAAAATATTCCTGGTCTTACAAGGAATCCAGCAATGTCAATTATATTATCCTAACTTTAATCTGAGGTATTATTTAATACTAAATGTTAAAAACTCTGGAAGGGAGGATTGGTGGGGGGTGGGGGGGAGGGTTGGGACTGACCGCGCGGTTGGAAGAGGGGGGGAGGCAAGGTGGGGTACTTTGATTGACAGATAGTGTTGTGAAGATTATTTTTTTTTTTATTAACTGAAGATATTTGTTTTAGCTCATAAAATTCATACAAATTACCCGGTCAGAATATAATTTACATTGCTGGAATTCTTATAATTTGGTGATCATTTTGAATATAAACATCATATATTTTGCTTTAAACTTACAATTTTTAGATAAAAATTTTTCTCTAGGTAACTATGTTATCTTTTGTGCAAAATATATGACATTTATATTCAAAATATTCCTGGTCTTACAAGGAATCCAGCAATGTCAATTATATTTTCCTAACTTTAGTTTGAGGTTATCCCACACATCTCCTTGGGACGGTTGGTGGGGGGTGGGGGGGGGAGGGAGGGACCGACCGACCATCTGTTAGCCGGCTGTGTAGTGTGAGAGGGGGAGGGAGTTGAGTCCATTATTTGAATGGACATTAACTTGGCGACTGTATTTCTCTATTTCTCTTAAGTATTAATTGTGTGCATGTACCATCATAAAATTAAGATGTTATTTTTACTACAACATAGGTATGTGCCTTCAAAAAGTGGAGTTTGGGGGTCGGGCCGGTTTCTATTCGAATTAATCCCATATGTTCTGTTGTTCACTTAACGCGGATTTCACTTAACGCGGGACCCTCTGGGTTCAATTGACCGCGTTAAGTGGGGTACAACTGTACAGTACTTGTGTATGGGGTTTAGCATACATCTGAGGAGTAGAGGCAGAACTCTTCTCCTTGCATCAGGATCTGGGTGGTTATTGGCAGCTACATCAAGGTTTGCATTGAAGTGACCTTTTGGTTGGTGGTTATGGTGAATTTCCTCAATTTACAAGACACTTAGGGATTTAGGTTATTTGTAATAAAGATTTAACTTATGTATGTTGTAGGTTCACATGTAAATCACATGTGGATGTTGTATGTACTGGTACTTTATTTATAATCGAGTCCAGCAGCGCCCGAATATTATGGATTATAATATTAAATAGTAGTGCAAGTAAAAAGGGAAGGAATTAAGGGATTTCCAGACTGTGGTAAATAAAACACTTGGTTGCTACATCCAAGCTTTACTTGACTCATTTCACTACATATTTGAAATAACACAAAAGCAAATGTTGTAACAATTCAAAGAAGAAACAACAATGTACATAATATAATATGGTGGTTTTATCCTAATGATGATGTAAACGCCGACACAAAATACATAGTCAGATCAACTGAGATCAGAGCTTGAGCTGCTAGACGCTAGCAATCTAGACAATCAGACGACAGAGCAAGTACGTGAAGCACAATAAATGCCGCAAGTATACAATAAACTAAATGAACTAATATGATACTTATAAACAAGAACAAAATAATATTACAGTATTTTTCCTCCTAGAAAACGTACACTAATAGTATGTAAACAGCAGATAACTCAAATACATACTTGTCATCAAGATACTAATTTACTTCAATACATAATCTTAATCCCAGTCATAATGATTGGGAGGCTTTGGTACTCGAGTAGACCTTCTGGGACTCACCGGGGAAGGTGGAACATCTTCATTGGGTATTTCACACAGTAAGTCACGACCTTGACTACTTGGTGTAGTGAGGAATCAATCATTCTCGCCCTGTTGTCATGGACTGATTCTTGTGATCAGACTCGACATCATGCTGCTTCACAGGAGTTGTCAGACTCGTTTGACCTGGGGCCAAATCACGGACAGATATCTAATGCTAGCTTATGTTGGGTTTACATCAACGAGCTCAAATTGGTCTACTAGAGGTTTAATCTTGCTAGACCAGACAACATGTCGAAGCAGCACTGATGGCAGTGAGTTAAGCGTCGTTGAAATCCAAAAAACCGCTCATGTGGGGCTGTATTAGTTGAAGTAGACAAAAGTGATCTAATTGAGTGTAGTGCATCTGGAAGCACCAATTCCCAGTGTTGATCTGCTAGATTGTGTGACTTCAGTGTTAGACGAATAGCCTTCTATATGATACCATTGAACCGTTCGACCTGTGCATTCCCTGTGGAATGGTAGGGTGTTGTCCTGCTTGTTGCGACACTCTTTTGAGAAAGGTGTGTCTAGAGCTCCCGGGACATAAAGGAGGTACCTCTGTCTGAGTGGATAAAGTTAGGCATTCCATAAAGGCTAAATATTGTTTCAAGGCATTTGATCACAGTCGTCGTGTGCATGTTAGGGCATGGGAATGCAAAGGGGAAGTGTGAGTACTCATCAACGGCTTTAAACATATAAGGATTACGGGTCGCTGATGGTAGAGGCCCCTTGCTATCGATGCTGAGCTGCTCCATAGGCTGAGTAGCTTTGATGAGTGTCCCTTCTGATGGGCGGTAGAACTGGGGCTTCAATTCTGCGCAGACTTTGCAAAATGCACATGTTCTTTTTACGTCTTCTGTTGAGTATGGAAGGTTTCTTGATCTCACAAAGTGTAGGAGCTGAGTCACTCCAGGATGGCAGAGTCCATTATGGATTTCAGTGAGAGTAGATGCAGGCAATGTTGAACAGCAAAGTGCTCTGGTCAGCGTAGCAGAAGCCACATTTTCTTTTCTGGGGCAATACCGTATGGTGTAGCTGAAGGATGCAAGCTCCAACCTCCATTCTTGGATTTTATTATTCTTTACTTTAGTTCGCCTTCTGCTGTCTAGCATAAATGCTACGGTGTGTTGGTCAGTGATCAGCACAAAATGACGCCTGGCTAGGAAATGGCTCCATGTACGCACTGCCTCTATAATGGCAGTAGCCTCTTTCTCTACAGCTGGGTAATGTAACTCACTTCCCTGCAAAGTCCTGGACATGAATGCAACAGGACGGCCACCTTGGTTCAAGACTGCTGAAATAGCTACTTCTGAAGCATCGCACTTCACTACGAATGGCTGGTCCTCATCGACATCGTAGAGTTGCATCCACAAGTCGCTTTTTTAAGAGTTCAAATGCTGTCAAGGCTGCTTTGCCCAGTGGGAAAGTCTTACTTCTTACCAAAGGTTGAATCATGTCTGAGAAATTGGGGATCCATTTGGCATAATAGGCGAACATTCCCAGTGCCCTCCGCAGAGATCCTACGTTTGTGGGTGGCAGCAATTCTTGGAACGGACACATCCTCTCAGGGTCTGGCTTTATGGTAACACTCCTTACACAATAGCCAAGAACATTGATGGTGGATACTAATTTCATGGGTTTAGATTCATTGAGTGTCAAGTTTCTGCGCTCAGCGACTTTTAGATATTTCCGAAGATGTTCGTTGTAATGTTGTCCAAGTATGGGAAAAATATGCTTGAGATTTTCTTCTTCCACAAGCTTGTCCATCAAAAGTTGAAAAAAAGCAACTCCATTTGTGAAACCAAATGGTATTCTACAGAATTGATAGTCTCCTATCAGCTTCAAAAGCTGCATACTTCTTGTCAGATTCTTTGATTTGAACTTGGTGATAGGCACTTTTCAAGTCGAATGTAGAAAACACTAATTGGCAAGATTATTGACCATGTCATCTATACTCGGCAGTGGATAAGCATCCAGTTCCGTATACTGATTAATGGTCTGAGAGTAATCAATACAGAGTCTCTTCTTGTGTCTGTTAAGAGGATCTTTCACCACAACCTGGGTGTGCCATGGAGATGAGCTTGCTTCAATGATACCTTCTGACAGTAAGCGAGATGTTTGTTGCTTAATGAACAAGCGGTCATCCTTACTGAAGCGCCGCGATTTGGTTGCAATGGGTTAACATTCTGGTGGCAGGTTTGGAAAAAGTGATGGCTCATCCATCAAAGCTACTGAGAGTGCACAGACTGAACTGAATTGGTACCAGCAACTGTGAGCTCTGGTTTATATCCTCCATACTCGAATTTTCAGACTTTTGTGTTGTTTCTGAAAGTCTTGGCCCAAAAGCAGGTCACAACACAAGTCTTTTAATACTCCAAGGCTGGTAAATGTATACGTTTGGCCATTGAGCTCCAAAGTTACATTAGAAAACCCTGAAGATATGGTGCTTAATGACATTGATGCCACAGAGATCTCCTTGACTGATGGAGACACTGTCAGATTAAATTTTTTTGCAGTGCTTTCACTTATAAAACTATCAGAGCTACATGAATCAATTAGTGCCTTCAGTTTATGTCCATTTACTGTGACTTCAGTGGCTGCATGTGAGAGGCTCTGAGGAAATGCAGTTGTAATAGCAAGAACAATAGGATTGTACAATGTAGCAGTAGTACTCACGGATGTCTTTGACCGACAGGCTTTAACAAAATGCCCTTTCTTGCTGCAAGTATGGCAGGTAGCATCACGTGCCGGGCACTTGTTTCTAATGTGAAACGCACCGCCACAGAAGTAACATTTCTTCCTAGCAGTGTAGACAGTGTATGATCCTCATGGGGTAGTTCTTCTTTTGTCTGGGGTTGCTCAGGTACAACTAGTGCAGCAGTGTGGCACTTGGTGATGAGTAAGCATCAGCATTACGTTGGGCCAGGTCAAGTGAGTATGCTTGATTATAGGCTCAGTAAGCCAAGTGTCTTGTTCTCCAGAAGACATTGCCAGATGAGTGGTGAGGAAATACCATTGATGAAGGCATCATGGATTAATTCTTCACGTTACTGTTCCGCAGTAACTGGTTTCAAGTTACAGTCTTTACTGATTTTGCGTAGTTCTCTTAGAAACTCATCAAGGGTCTTACCAGGCTGCTGCCACCATGTAGCTAAAAGGTGTCTTGCAAATGTCTCGTTGGGAGTTTTCACACACACTTTTACTAGCATAGGTATGGCATTTTCAAAGGTTGGACACTCCTCAATAAATTCATAAACAGTATGCGATACACTGTTCACCAGAGTTCTGAGTTTGTCAGAAGCATTTTCTCCACACTCCTCAATGAAGTTTATGAATGTGTGATGCCAGTGCTTCCACTCCTTGGCTGCTGTAGGCAAGTTAGGATCAATATCCAGACGTGTGGGTTTTAGTAGCTTCTCCATGGTAAGCTTAGATGAGTCAAGTAAATTGTGGTAAATAAAACACTTGTTTGCTGCATCCAAGCTTTACTTGACTCATTTCACTACATATCTGAAATAACACAAAAGCAAATGTTGTAACAATTCAAAGAAGAAACAACAATGAACATAATATAATATGGTGGTTTTATCCTAATAATGAAATAAACGCCGACACAAAATACATAGTCAGATCAACCGAGGTCAGAGCTTGAGCTGCTAGATGCTGGCATACTAGACAATCAGACGACAGAGCAATAAATGCTGCAAGTATACATTAAACTGAAATGATACTTACAAACAAGAACAAAATAATAATACAGTATTTTCTTTAATGTTATTTTAAAAATATCACACATCCTACCCACGAAGTCAGCAGCTGACCAAATTACTTGAAACTGCCATACCTCTCGAGTTTTGCTAACTTAAATTCAGCTTTATTATAATAGACTCCTGTCGAACTGTCAATGAATGCTCTCGGTCCTTCTGTTTCAAGTGGTGAAACCATTCCTAAAAGGAGGAAAGTATCTTGTTAAGTCAGAACAGATATACATACAGTCCTATTTTCTTTACATACAGTAGTCTTGAAATTGTCACATTTATGGGGTCCCTAATTACAGTATGTTTGAAGGATGTTTTTTATTGATAGAAAACATATTAACAGGAAATTGGGTAAAGAAAATCTTTCATATTAACACAATATTTTATTCAAGAGCTTTATTCTTGTTTGTAATTGTTGTGCACTGTTGTATTGTTGAACCTTATTTTTACTACAGTTTTACCCCGCTTAACGCGCTTTCACTTAACGCGTTTTCGCATATACGCGGTGCCTTGCCAAAGCTGAACTTTCACTTAACGCGGGTTTTTTCCACATATACGCGGTGAGTGTCCGGCTCGGATGCTATTTTTAGATTTTGCCCACGCGCCACCCACCCGCCCGCCTGCCTGCCTGCCTCTCCCTCCTCCTCCATCCGCTTGGGTAAGCGGCGCGGTAAGGTTGCGCAGTGTGTGTCTTTGTTGCGTTATCACTGACGTCATATGATGTCTCGGACTGTGATTGGCCATGCAGCCCTACCCCCCTCTGCTGCTAGCTGTAATTGGCTTAAAGTATTATGACGTGACTACCCCGGGGAGGGAGGGAGGGAGGAGAGACGACGCTTGACCTAGCCGCGGCAGTTTCATCCCTCAAGGCCACGCCGTCAGCAAAGCATAACCGAGTTCTTCGCCCGCAACCCACCACAGCCAGCCCAAGCCAGTGATAGTGATAGTGAAGTTGATTTTGAGGGATTTGTCAGGGAAGCCATGACAACTGTAAGTGACAGTGATATTGATTCACCTAGTAATGGTGATTCACCTAGTAATGGTGATTCACCTGAGGGGCAGTAATCTGCCCTCTGCCTCGGAACCAGCCTCCATCCCCGTATGCCGACCCATCTCTTCTACTACCGTGAGTGTTCCTCAAAAATTTTCGTTTTTTAACCTATTCTTTATTTTTCCTATGTTAACCTTTATCTTTCCTAACCTAACCTCTTCTATATTACTTGTTTTTCATGCCACCATAAAGTTAAGATAGAATTTTTACTACAACATAGTTATTTGTCGTCAAAAAGTGGAGTTTGGGGGTCGGGCTGGGTTCTATTGGAATTAATCCCATATGTTCTGTTATTCACTTAACGCGGTTTTCACTTAACGCGGGACCCTCTGGGTTCAATTGACCGCGTTAAGTGGGGTACAACTGTACTTATGATACCGGGTATACAGCATTATGATATCAACCAGTTTAAGATAAATGCCTTGTACTGTACTTTAATTGCCATCACTTTGTACACTTATTGATGAGAAATATGTTAATCTTGTGGGAAATAGTTAGAGACTAGCTATTGTATAGTAGCTAAAACTACTATCTGTGCATAATTTGTGGGAAACAATAGGAGACCATGGACGATAAATTTTGGTAAATGAGGTCTGTCACTGGTCACATGTAAAATTTTGGAGCATATCGACCCCCACCTGCACAGATACCCGGTTGTTTTAGCTACTGTACAGTGAGTTATATTATTTATGTAAATTTGTACAGTATTAATTTTAATTATTGACTTTTACCAAGTATAGATTTGGTAATGATTCAAAGTACTGTTCTGTACTCCTAAAAGTTTTTACTAATTTCAAAGAGCTGTAAACCATTACAATAGTATTAAAATGTATTTAAATGCTTTCACATATTGATTTCTAAGTCATATATGTATCTATTACTACTGTACTTGATGAAAGCCATTTCTACCATAGAGAGGACAGTGGTGAAGAATTTCATTAAAAAGTGTTAATCACAATCTTTGCTTGTTTAAGTATTGAATAATCCTTAAGACTTTTCACACGTTTAACCAAAAATTCTTCCTATTTTGTAGCTATCGCACAAGTAAACCAGAGGCTCTTCTGTTGGCGTCTCAGCAAATGAAGCTGTTAGTCTGAAAAAAGAGGATCCTACACTGAACATTTAAGTTAACTCAGGAAAGTAGGATTAATAGATGGGTAACATTTCTTTGAATTAATTTAGTTTATACATTTATAGTAGTATTTGTAATTTCCTATTTTCTTTTACTTATAAATTTTCTAACTATTCTCAGGTTTTACTTGAATTACCAAGGTAATTTTTTGGCATAACTATTTTCACATTTCAATATCATATCCAGTACTGTATTATCATGCCCGGTGCTGCTTCTGGTGTTACAGATAACTTATTAAGTCTTACCTACACATATGCTGAGATGGATATCGACAGCAATGTCTGCCGAGATGTTGTATCTTCACCTCTCTACATGGGAAATAACTAATTTGATAAGGTTCATAGCATTTAGCGTTATGAAAATATTTGTTTTTTACTGATACAGTTAAATATGTTAAATAATACAATAGTATTTCCCTTCAACGCTTCTTAGAGAATATGAGATGTTCGCTTTACTCCAAACTAAATGTTATTTTATCCAAAATACATTCAGGGGTAATATTACAGTAGTTTTAGTGTTACTATATGGACTAAGTATTCAACACATCAAAATATCAACTTTACTCTGCCTTATTGCTTCATATTATTTCTCCTTTTCATAGAGTTCCATCTAAGTTAGGCACCTCATTAACCTAATACAGTACTGTAGTCTTTAATTGTCTACCCCAAAAATAAAGAGGAGTTATCTAGCATATGATGCATCCATTACTCCCCACTAATGATTAGTTTCTTTAAAACCCTTGAATGCTTCACATTTAGTTACCGTAATTGCCCACATATAAGACGCACCCCTATTTTACAAGGAAATTTTGTGGATTTTTTTTTAGTTTGTTTTGTCATACAATTATTGACAGTGATTTTAAAGTGTTTTTTTAGGGGAAAACATATGATTTTGTGCATGTAAATACAATATACAGTAAAGCATCCGATAACAACGGTTCGACCAACAACTTTTCATATTTAAGACCCAAGTTAATTTAGGACCCAATTCAATTTACGTCCTTATTTCATTCGTATTTACGACCAAAATACAATAAAAATAAAATTTAATTAAATTTTCATATAAATAATAACTAAATCCCGATATGCATTATAAAAAAAAATTTACTGTAAAAAATATGAAGAGCGCCGTGCGCAAAGAAGCTGCCCTGCTAATGAGTGGTAAACAACAGTTGGCGGGCCTTTTGTTTTCACGCTTCTAGAACAGGGAGAAAACTTTGAAGTTTCTTAAAGCATTTTTGCATACCTATTCAACGAGAGCAAGTGATGGTAGTGTTGTTTCAAAAGCTAATAAAAAGTGTATAAGCTTAGCCGAGAAACTAGATGTGTTAATACGACATGAAAAAGGTGAGAGGTCTGTGGCTATTATATGGAGCAAGCAATGAACTACTTGCCCTCCTTACATCAAAGAAACATTTTCCTCCATTGCCTGATATTTAATTTACATAAGTTCAGGACTTTGCAATATTTAGCATCAGGTAGAGCAATGGTACACCCCTCAGAGTCATCTTGACAGGATCACATGAACTTTTTCCAGTCAGAGAGAGCAGTTTTCTTTCCTCCTCATTGTTTTGCTTAATTATCAGTGTTTGCTGGGCACGTCATGAAGTAAGGTGACAACTTGTAGCGGGTTATCATATGTACAGGAATTCTATGTACAGTAAGAGAATTAGTGTTCCTGAATTAGAAAGTTAATCATAGATCTGTTATTGTATGTTGTCATGAATGCGTAGAAGAATTATTAACACACACGAGGTTAAAAACTATTATTTCGAGTGATAAAACACCCCAAGTGAAGATTTGAACATCAACAATTCCTAAAGACATAGTAGTGGTGTTGTGCAGATTGTATGGGTTCACTTTATTTGGTTGTACAGTAATTGAAACAAATATTTGATGATATTAAAATTACTGTACAGTATTAGCATTGTGGTCAAGCACAGATGGCTTCATCCATAATTTTGTCTTATTACTTTATTTATTTTTTTCATCATCACTGAATTGTTTGGGAGACAATACAATATTTGGCTTCATCTCAGCATACTCATTATATCAAAGCAAAATACCTCAGGTAGTCATAGGTTTAACTTATTTTTATTGTAAGAGTAATTTCAGTTTACTATTAATTTACAGCAAAAATTATTTTAGTTCCTTTTGTTAGGATACTATTGTATTTACTCTTATAATGTACTGATGCAATTCCCTAATGTGACGAAGAGTCATATATGATTATTTTTTAGCTCTACATATCAAAGCATAATTTTTTCTGTCATTATCACACTACCATGTATAATACTTGATATGCTTTGAATCATTTCCTTGCATTTTTTAATCTCTCTTATATCCATGTCGATACTGTACTCATTTAAAGTGCTTATAAGTATTTCTTGTTTTAACTACTTTAAGGTTTTGATAGCAGTTCTTTGCTTAATATTGACAATAATGCATTTAGAATGGCTGTACAGGGGGCCCCCTAAATTTGTGGGGGGTTAGGTTCTCCAATCCGCGAATAACATTTGCGGATTGGGAGGGGAGGGGGGGGTAGGGTACATTTTTAGTTGTGTACAAATAAATATAAATTCCCTCTGTGTTTGCCCTTAGGACAATTATTTCTTTTACCTGTATTGTATATATGTGTGTACACACACACACACACATACAAATAAATAATAATGGGAAAATACTCTCACAAATAATCAGAGACAAATTTATTAAAAATGTGAGTCTACCCTCAAGTCCGTCCTTTATTAATTAAGTAATAAAGCACGGCCTTGAGGGCAGACTGTCACATTTTTAATAAATTTGTCTGATTATTTGTGAGAGCATTTTCCCATTATTATTTATTTGTATGTGTTCTGTGTGTATGTGTCTACACACAGACACACATTTACAATACAGGTAAAGGAAATTACTGTCTCTAGAACGAATGGCTCCCTGTCCCAGCAGCAAAATTGCCGGCAACTTTAAAACTACCCACAGATATTCTTGGGTACATCCAGGGTGTCATCCGAGAATAATAGAGGAATGCGAAATAAAAATCCGTGAACTTGGGGAGTCCCCTGTACAGTACTTGAGTTTGCTTATGTATATTTTATCAATGTATTTCATATGAGTGAGTAATAATTGCTTAACTGCAGTTTGTTGTAATACTCGACGTCAAATGTGTTGAGTGTTATTTAAAAAAAACTTATTTAAAGGAATTTGAGTGGTGGAAAAAATCAGCAGTGGCGTGTATTTCTTTCTTTTTACTAGACTGACATACGGTACGAATTTCACAGAATAACAAGAACTTACGATGAAACCAACATATCTTAGTGCATTAGATAAAAGTATTTTTCAGAATTCTACATTTTTTACAGAAATAGTTAAGGTGGCATATTGAAATTAATAATTGTAGTAGAGAAATGAGTCATAATATTATATTCTGTTAAAGTAAAGTTTGAAGGCAGAAATACTAAGAATTTAATGAAAAAAAAAATCCATGAAAGTAAAGCTAATCACTGTCAGTTACATATCTTTAAAATACAGGTACTGTTATGAAAGCAATTCATTTAGATAAGGAAATTTTATTGCTGTATTGTTTTGTACTGTACTGTACTGCACTGCACTGTACTGTACACATGATTCCATAAAAAAATATGTTGCTTATATGGTCAATAGGCAAGTCCTTTTTCTATAGCTATAAAAAGTAGACATTTGTACATCCAATATAGTGATTAATTTAACTCGACCATTCTCTGTCATCAGTTTAAAGGCAAAACTGAACACAGAAGGACAGTGCAGATACTAGTAGTTGTATTATTTTGGTGTAGGCAGCTATCAAACAGGGAAGTACTACCGCCTGGGAAGATATTGGAAGTATAAGGTGTTCTCTAATGGTAGACCCTGCTAATCTGCCTTTCTGCCTCATTTACACACAATTGCAGGGTCTCAATTGTTTCTCGTACTACAGTAGAACGTCGATATAACATGAGGTACGCTCCAAGAGAGGTCGCTTTAAACCGAATTTGCACTAAATCGAGGTGTTGTTTCAATGTAATAATTTAGTTTGGTACTTGAGAGAAACAAAATACTAAAAAGACTGAGAGTCTACCCAGCTGCACCTCAGCCCATCTAGAATAAACAAAACATTGTATTTTGTTGTATTATGCTAAAACAAACACTCATATATCAACACAGCTAAAATTATGGGATGTGAAATGGTCTGTTTACTAGCAATCAGCTGAAGGGAAGATGGGGAGGTGAGGTGATATGTTTGACAGTTGTTGCCAAGGTCTAGTGCCATTTATTTATCTGTCCTTAAGAGTGACTTATAAGTTTTTTCTTATAAAATGTCACTAAACTGATCTGGGAGAATATAATTAACATTGCTGGAATTCTTATAAAATAGTGATTAGTTTGAATATAAACATGCTATAGTTTGCATTAGACATACAAATTTTAGTTCTAATTAATTTTATTACAAAGGGCTAAAATTTTTATCTCGTGCAAAATATGTGACGTTTATATTCAAATTATTTGCTGTCTTGCAAGGATTCTAGCAATGCAAATTATATTTTCCCAACTTTAGTCTGTGACATTATACAGTGGTCCCTCGGTTAACGAACACAATTCGTTCCAGATGGTCATTCGTTAACCGAATCCATTGTTTCAATGGGATATTGGGTAATTGGTTCCAGCTCACTGAAAAGTACATACCGTATATCTCAGCCTACAAGGCGAAGGGGTGTATAAGACAGCCCCCAAAATTTCCATTTAAAAAGTAGCTTTTGAGCCCTATTCGCTGTATAAGACCAGTACCCCAAATGTGACACTTACCATTGGAAGCTTACTGACTCAGTAGTCCTTTACCAACCATCCCATTGACCAGTGCTGTTTACACATCCTTGGTTTTTTAAAATAAGGCCAATTCACTTCAAGTAATGGCATCAAATGTTACAGGTTGGTGTATGTAAACACTAGTGACTCACTTAAAAGTCTGTTATTTAACTTGAACTAATGTTGGTGTCGAATACAATTGTTTCATTTACTCGAAATGGATATACCGATTTATTTGTTTATTTATTTATTTATAACATACTGTAATATATTAAACACACTGCAAGTATTTTCTTTAATTTATAAGCTTACTTCAACCAGCTACAGTATTCTAATTCAAAAGTGTTTCATTAGGATTTGAGTGAAAAAGAATACTGTACATACTTACTACATACATTTATTACACAAATATATATATATACAGTAATACCCCACTTAACACAGTTTCGCTTAGCGCCATGATTTCACTATACACGGTGCCTCGCAGAGCCGAACTTTCACTTCACACTTAACGTGGGTTTTTTCCACATATACGCAGTGTCCGGCTTGAGAGCTATTTTTAGATTCGCCCCACCCCCCACCCTGCCTGCCTGCCTGTTTTAGCTCATAAAATTCATACAAATTACCCAGCCAGAATATAATTTACATTGCTGGAATTCTTACAATATGATGATCATTTTGAATATAAACATCATAGATTTTGCATTAGACATACAAATTTTAGATATAATGTTTACTCTTGAGTAAATATGTTATCTTTTGTGCAAAATATATGATATTTATATTCAAAATATTCCTGGTCTTACAAGGAATCCAGCAATGTCAATTATATTAACCTAACTTTAGTTTGAGGTATTATTTATTACTAAAAAGGTAAATATTCTGGTTTTCCCTCACATCTGGTAGGGAGGAACCGACCGACCATCTGTTACCTTGTGAAGAATATTTTTTTTTTTATTAACTGAAGATATTTGTTTTAGCTCATAAAATTCATACAAATTACCCGGTCAGAATATAATTTACATTGCTGGAATTCTTATAATTTGATGATCATTTTGAATATAAACATCATAGATTTTGCATTAGACATACAATTTTTAGATGTAATGTTTACTCTGAGTAAATATGTTATCTTTTGTGCAAAATATATGACATTTATATTCAAAATATTCCTGGTCTTACAAGGAATCCAGCAATGTCAATTATATTATCCTAACTTTAATACTAAATGTCAAAATTTAGTTTTTTCACCAAACATCTCTTGAAGGGAGGATTTGTTTGGGGGGTTGGGTTGGGACGGACCGCGCGGTTGGAAGTGGGGGGAGGCATGGTGGGGTACTTTGATTGACAGATAGTGTCGTGAAGAATATTTTTTTTTTTATTAACTGAAGATATTTGTTTCAGCTCATAAAATTCATACAAATTACCCGGCCAGAATATAATTTACATTGCTGGAATTCTTACAATTTGGTGATCATTTTGAATATAAACATCATAGATTTTGCATTAGATATACAAATTTTAGATATAATGTTTACTCTGAGTAAATATGTTATCTTTTGTGCAAAATATATGACATTTATATTCAAAATATTCCTGGTCTTACAAGGAATCCAGCAATGTCAATTGTATTATCCTAACTTTAGTTTGAGGTATTATTTATTAAAATTTAGTGATTTTCCCCACAAAATTTCTCAGAGAGGGAAGAGCCAGCAGTGTAGTGTGAGAAGAGGGGGTGGGAGTTGAGTCCATTATTTGAATGGACATTAACTTGGCGACTGTATTTCTCTATTTCTCTTAAGTATTAATTGTGTGCATGTACCATCATAAAATTAAGATGTTATTTTTACTAGAACATAGGTATTGTGTCGGAAAAAGTGGAGTTTGGGGGTCGGGCCAGTTTCTATTGGAATTAATCCCATATGTTCTGTTGTTCACTTAGCGCGGTTTTCACTTAACACGGTACCCTGTGGGTTTTATTGACCCTGTTGAGCGGGGTACTACTCTGTGTGTGTGCGTGCGTGCGTGCGCAGTTGGGTCTCACATTACGCGGTTAATGTAACCCGGAGGGTACCGCGGAAAGTGAGGAACGCGTAAAGTGAACAACATAACATATGGGATTAATTGAAATGGAGTCCAGGCCGATCCCCAAACTCCACTTTTTGACGACACACAACTATGTTGTAGTAAAAATATTATCTTAACTTTATGATGGCATGCACACACAATTAATAATTAAGAGAAATATAAATAATATTAGGTTTTTTAACACTTACATTAGTAGAAAAGATGGCTGGGCACACGGGGATGGGGGGTTGGTTCCGAAGCAGGGGGCAGATTATTGGCCCTCACCTGTATCACTGGTATCAATTGTATCACTATCCACCACAGAGGCTTGCAGGGCCTCTTTGTTAAACCCCTCAAAGTCCATATAAGTCCATATCCTCACTATAATTATCACTATCACTGACTTGGGCCGGTTGTGGTGGGTGGCGGGTAAAGAACTCGGTAATGTTTTGATGACTGGGCGGCCTTGTGCGCACCATTTTCGCGCCTCTTACACAACATGGCGGATGGCGGGAGGTTTGGATCCAAAAATGGCGAGGCTTGCCAGCCGCTCTCTGCGTAATGGGGTTCACGACTGCAGAATGTGAGCATGTTAGGTTCTGGCAAGGCACCGCGTTAACGGTGAAACGCGGAATGCGGGACCGCGTAATGTGAGGATTGACTGTGTATATATATATATATATATAT
>NW_024734615.1:6617753-6627298 GCF_018991925.1 Homarus americanus | reverse complement strand
ATCTAGTTTAAGAATTTTATCAGAGAGAGCAAAAATTTTATCTTTTGTGAAAAATATATGATGTGTATATTCAAAATATTCCCTGTCTTGCAAGGAATCCAGCAATGTCAATTATATTATCCTAACTTTAGTCTGAGGTATTATTTATTGCTAAACATGTAAGCCTACTGTTTTCACCCAAACATTTCTCAGAGAGGGAGGAGCCAGCGAGCGTGGGAAGAGGGGGGGGGGGAGTTGAGTCCATTATTTGAATGGACATTAACCGGCAACTGTATTTCTCTTAAATAATAATTGTGTGTGCATACCATCATACAATTAAGATGTTATTTTTACTACAACATATGTATTGTGTCGGAAAAAGTGTAGTTTGGGGGTTGGCCCAGTCTCCATTTCAATTAATCCCATATGTTCTGTTATTTCGTTTACGCGTTTCTCGTTTTACGAGGAACTCCACGGGTTCAATTGACCATATAAATGAAGACTACAGTAATACCCCGCTTTACGAGTTTCTACATTTATGCGGTACCCCGCCAGAACTGGAATTCCCGCTTTACGGGGTGCATCTACTCATATGCGCTGAGAGCGGCTGGCGGTCATCTTGCGCCGCGCCATTTTTGGATTCAAACCTCCCGCCATCTCTCCTGCCATGTTGGGTAAGCTGCGCGAGTAGGTTGCGCAGTGTATGTCTGTGTTGCGTTGTCGGTGACGTCATATGACGTTTCAGACTGTGATTGAGCCACGCATCCTTACCTCCCTCCCCGCGAGCTGTGATTGGTTTAATGTAATATGACGTGCCCTGCCGCGGGAGGGATGAAGCCCCTTGACCTACCCGCGTCAGTTACAACTCTCCCGGCTACACCTTGTATATCGGTAACTATTGTTCCACAAGAATGGCTGCCACCGGACCACCACTACCACAGAAAAACCTTGCATTACCTGGACCCAGCCGCCCTAAGCCAAAGAAGATGCGACGTGCCCTAACCTATGAGGTGAAGTACAGTACAAGATCATCCGAGAGTTGGAGAACGAAACAAGACAGGTTGATTTGGCGTGCCAGCATGGTGTGAACGAATCTACGATCCGGACGATAAAGAAGGATGCAGCCAAGATAAAAGAACACATGAACATCACATCTGCAGGTGCTTCAATGATCAAGTATTGCCACAACAAGGTGCTTCTCAAGATGGAGAAGTTACTTGTGAGCTACTTGATTCGTCAGGCAAGACGGAACATGGCGGTCGACACGCGGACATTGCAGGACTACGCCCGTGAACTCTACGAATCATTGGCGCGAAAGATGGGAATTGCAGAGCCCAAACCCTTCACTGCTTCCTCTGGGTGGCTGCAAGGGTTTAAAAAATGCAACAAGATCACTAACATTAATATTGTTGGTGAAAGAGCGAGTGCTGACCGTGCTGCCGCCATGGATTTTCCTCCATTCTTACGAGAAATTATGGAGGAAGGACAGTACACCGACGACCAGGTGTTCAACATGGATGAATCCGGGCTGTTTTGGAAGAAATTACCTTCCAAGACCTTTGTTGTCAAGTTTGCCAGCAAGTGTCGGGGCCGGAAGTTGCAGAAGGAGCGCATCACCGTCCTGTTCACCACCAATGCCTCCGGCACCTGTAAGCTCAAGTTGTCTGTGATCCACACAGCCCGAGCCGCACGCCTACAAAAACATGGACATGACCAAGCTAAATGTCCACTGGCTAACCGCACGTAAGGCGTGGATGTTCACTAGTCTGTCCCTCTCCTGGTTTGACGACTGTTTCGTTCCCAATGTTAAGAAATTCTGCGAGCAACATAATGTTCCATTTAACATTTTGTTGCTCCTTGACAATGCACCAGGACACTCACCCCTATTGTTGGATCGTCACCCCAGTGTAAAAGTGGTCTTCCTTCCTCCCAACACTGCGTCGTTAATCCAGCCCATGGACCAGGAGTTGATATGCAACATGAATGCTGCATTCTCCACAAAGAAGTTTAAGCTCCTGAACGACTACACCAACACTAAGGATCAGTTGCGAAACCTTCTGAGTGGCACAGATAGCGAGAGCGAGGACGAGTATCCAGAAGAAGAGTTGGCGGAGCATTAAGTGTGAGTAAAATAGTTTTGGAAAATGTTTAACGTCAAGAAAGCTGTTGATTTCTTGGTGGAGGCATGGGGGCAGCTGTCTGTGGCAACGATTCGTCACGCGTGGTGGCATGTGTTGCAAGGTATCCCTGGTGGGAGGCAGAGGCAACCTGTGGCTGGTGAGGCTCAGTCTGTTGCAGTGGCAGTGGACCTTGCAAGAGAGGCTGCACAGAGTGTTACAGCTGCAGGCTTCTCCGAAACCACCAACAACGACATCATGGAGGTAGTCAGGGAACCTGAGGTGACTGCCAACGAGATATTGGAAGATGATGACGTCAGTGAGGAGGCAGGTGGTGCGGTAGCACGAGAACAGAAGTTAACACAAGGTGATGTAAAGGATGCCATCGAGTTTGCCGAGAAACACAAGCTCATCCTTTCCAAAGACCCTCTCAATCACCGATATGAAGTCTCCAATAACCATCTCGACCAAACTTTGGAGCAGTATATCAAGATGTATCACGACCACATCAACGCCAGCCGTCAGCGTAACATCACCGACTTCTTCGCCCGCAACCCACAACAGCCAGCCCAAGTCGGTGACAGTGATGGTGACTTTGAGGGGTTTGTCAGGGAGGCCCTGACATCTGTGGTGGATAGTGATAGTGATTTACCTGAGGGCCACTAATCTGCCCTCTGCCTCGGAACCAGCCCCCATCCCCATGTGCCCAGTCATCTCTTCTACTAATGTAAGTGTTAAACCTTGATTTTTCTTTTACCTGGTACAGTACACCTAGACCCCGACTTACGACTACGTGGACTTACGACCGTCGGGACTTACGACCGCCTCAGATATAGATAAAAAAATAAAATAAATAAATAAAATAAAAATTTAAATGACACACGCATTTTCTATACCGAAACGTTTCCAGTTAATGTAGTCTCCATGTATAATTAGAAAATTATGGGGGCCCCATGTGCATTCAGCTGACTACATTAAAGGGTAAGTGCTCAGTCACACTGTATCCATTCCTTATTATTTATTACTTTCACTGTACTGTATCCATTCATCATTATTCATTACTTTTACTGTACTGTATTTCATTGAAGATTTTTTATTAAAAAAAAAAAAAAAAATAATTTTTTTTTTTTTTTTTATCTATGTCGGACTTACGACCTGGATTTGGGTCCCTAACCCCGTCGTAAGTCGGGGTCTAGGTGTATATTATTCTCTTATTGATATTTCTCTTCTATATTATGTGTGTGTGCTTACCATCATAAAATTAAGATGCTATTTTTACTAGAACGTACGTATTGTCGGAAAAAGTGGAGTTTGGGGGTCGGCCCAGTCTCTATTTCAATTAATCCCATATGTTCTGTTATTTCGTTTACGCGTTTCTCGTTTTACGCGGACCTCCACGGTTTCAATTGACCGCGTAAATCAAGACTATACTGTATATCAGACCGTTAAACACATGAACCATGCATTGGTTGACAAAGGTAAGAAAAAATCTCAGAACTTCAATATGTTGGGTTATGACAAACAATGAGCAGGACAGGAGGATGTATGCCAGGTCCAGGAACCAAGCAAAGTCGGTGTGCAGGACTGAAAAAGAGTTCCAGAGGCGGATATGTAGGCATATCGGATCTGAGGCTTGAAGATGGTAGTCACGCAGATTCAGACCAGGACAAGGCAGAGGCATTAAAGAAATTCTTTCCTCAATGTTCATAAGAAAGGATGCGAACAATCTTCCTGTGTTTGAGGAAAGACAGTTCGACACAGCGCTGACCCACATTGTGTTCTCAGAAGAGGTTACAAGAAACAAATTGTCAAAACTAATGGTTCATTAGAATCCCGGCCCTAACATGGAGCATCCCAGAGTGCTCAGAGAGTTGTGCAACGAGCTTGCTGAGCCCCTTAAGATCCTGTTCTGTAAATGCCTGAATAAGCAAAAGGTCCCCCAATGACTGGAAAATGGCTTATGTGAGTCCTATATTCAAGCAGGGCGATCGTCACTCCATGGATATTTATAGACCAGTGAGCCTGACCAGCATAGTAGTAAAGTACTAGAGAGCATTATGAAAGATGCCATGATGGAACATCTACTAAAAAACAACCTTGTAAAGGACTGCCAACACAGTTTTGTGGGAGGACGCTCTTGTTTGACACAATTACTCATGGTGCAGGATGTTTGGATTCAAATTTTGGAAAATTGGAAATATCGACAATGCAGTACAGTATGTCCTCGTTTAACGTTGCCCCATGATTCGGATAACGTCCCGTCGTTTCAGTATAACGTCGTCACAGACTACTTTGTATGGCTCATGACCCCTTCTCATCTTGGCGTGCTATGCTTTCACCCGTGGAGAATCACAGCGTCGCCAAGCATTGCCAGTCTTTGTTAGGCTACCACAGAGTTCGTGCGTGTTTAAGTGTTTCTGCTTTTAGTATTGTATTCTAACCATTCGAAGTGGCTTCCAAGCACCCATCAGTGCTACTGATGCTAGTGTTGTGAAGAAGTATTGTAAGGCCATTAGCCTTGCTACGAAAAAGGAGGTTTTAAACCGGGAGGAGGAGCCACCCGCCGGGTTTCAGTGACTCGCCACCCTCCTCCTCCACTCCACTACTTACCACACACTTGCTCCACCACCTCTGTCCATCAGTTAGTACAATACAAAATGATTTACTTTATTTATATATACAACTCCTCTCCGACTTAAGACGGGATTAGGGACCCAAATCCAGGTCGTAAGTCGAAAATGCTTAAATAATACAGTATTACCCCGCCTAACGCGGTTTCACTTAGCGCGTTTTCGCATATACGCGGTGCCTTGCCAGAGCTGAACTTTCACTTAACACGGATTTTTTCCACATATACGCGGTGAGTGTCCGGCTCGAGATGCTATTTTTAGATTTTGCCCACGCGCCACCCGCCCGCCTGCCTGCCTGTGCTCCTCGCCTCTCCCTCCTCCTCCCTCCGCTTGGGCAAGCCGCGCGGTAAGGTTGCGCAGTGTGTGTCTTTGTTGCGTTATCACTGACGTCATATGACGTATCGGACTGTGATTGGCCATGCATCCCTACCCCCCTCTGCTGCTAGCTGTAATTGGCTTAAAGTATTATGACGTGACTACCCCGGGGAGGGAGGGAGGGAGGAGAGACGACGCTTGACCTAGCCGCGGCAGTTTCATCCCTCAAGGCCACCCCGGGTTAACGCGCATCCATTGTTCCGTAAAATGGCTTCCGCCGGACCACCATCGCCCCCAGAGAGAGACCTTTCCTTACCTGGACCCAGCGGCACTAAACCAAAGAAGACACGACGTTCATTAAGCTACGAGGTGAAGTACCAAATTGTTCAAGATTTGGAGAAAGGAAGACGGCAAGTTGATCTCGCGCGCCAGCATGGCGTCAACGAATCTACGATTCGTACGATCAAGAAGGATGCAGCCAAGATCAAAGAGCACATGAAAATCACAAAGTCTGCAGGTGCTTCATCTATCAGGTATTGCCAGAACAGGGTGCTGGCAAAAGTGGAAAATTTGCTGGTGAGTTATTTGGTGCGTCAGGCGCGACGCAACATGGCGGTGGACACGCGCTCAGTGCAGGAGTACGCACGTGAGCTATACGCAACAGTGTCACGTAAGCTGGGAATTGCAGAGCCCAAACCCTTCAATGCTTCCTCTGGTTGGCTGCATAGGTTTAAGAAGAGGAACAAGATCACCAACATCAACATTGGTGGTGAGGAAGCGAGTGCTGACCGTGTGGCGGCTAGACATTTTCCTCCGTTTTTACGTGAGATTATGGAGGAAGGACAGTACAGTGACGACCAGGTGTTTAACATGGACGAATCTGGTCTTTTCTGGAAAAAGTTACCTTCCAAGACCTTCGTTGTCCAGTCTGCCAGCAAGGTAAGGGGTCGGAAGTTGCAGAAGGAACGCATCACCGTCCTGTTTACCACCAATGCCTCCGGTACCTATAAACCAAAGTTATCGGTGATTCACACAGCCCGCAAGCCGCACGCCTACAAGAATATGGACATGAACAAGCTTAATGTCCACTGGCTAACCGCACGTAAGGCGTGGATGTCCTCTTCTCTGTCCCTCTTCTGGTTTGACAACTGTTTTGTTCCTGACGTGCAGAAATTCTGCGAGCAACAGAATGTTCCTTTCAATATTTTGTTGCTCCTTGACAACGCACCTGGACACTCGCCCCTACTTATGGATCGTCACCCCAACGTAAAAGTGGTCTTCCATCCTCCCAACACTACGTCATTAATCCAGCCCATGGACCAGGAGTTGATCTGCAATGTGAAAGCTGCGTACTCTGCAAAGAAGTTCAAGCTCCTGAACGACTCTACCAACACCAAGGATGAGTTGCGTAAGCTGGGTGACACCGACAGCGAGAGCAAAAGCGACGAGGACAAGGAACAAGAGGTGGCGACTCAAGAACTTCTCGTCAAACAATTTTGGAAGAAGTTTAACGTTAAACAAGCTGTAGACTTCTTGGTGGAGGCATGGGATCTGCTGACTATTGCTACGATTCGTCACGCATGGAGACATGTGTTGCATGGCATACCAGGTGAGAGGAGGAGTGAACCTGTGACTGGTGAGGTTCAGACTGTTGCAGTAGCAGTGGACCTTGCCAGAGAAGCTGCGCTCAATATTACAGCTGAAGGCTTCTCCGAGACCACCAACGAAGACATCCTGGAGGTGATCAGAGATCCTGAAGTGACTGCCGACGAGATGTTGGAAGAAGGTCACGTCAGTGAAGAGGAGGAAGAAGGTGCGTCATTCTCCGAAGAACACAGTTTAAGTCATAGTGATATTAAGTGTGCCATAGTGTGTGCAGAGAAAATGAAGTCCGTCCTTTCCCGCGACAATGACCGCTATGAAGTCTTCCATACCCGGCTGGTGCAGGCTATGGAGCCGTACATCACGGTGTACCAAGACAACATAAACACCAGCCGTTAAAAAAGCATAAACACCAGCCGTCAAAAAAGCATAACCGAGTTCTTCGCCCGCAACCCACCACAGCCAGCCCAAGCCAGTGATAGTGACAGAGGTAGAGACAGTGAAGATGACTTTGAGGGATTTGTCAGGGAGGCCATAACAACTGTGGGTGACAGTGATAGTGACTCACCTGAGGGCCAGTAGCCTGCCCTCTGCCTCGGAACCAGCCTCCATCCCCGTACGCCGACCCATCTCTTCTACTAACGTAAGTGTTCCACCTAACTTTTAGTTTCTCTAACCTAACCTTTATTTTTCCCATGTTAACCTTTATTTTTCCTAACCTAACCTCTTCTATATTACTTGTTTTTTCATACCATCATAAAGTTAAGATAAAATTTTTACTACAACATAGTTATGTGTCGTCAAAAAGTGGAGTTTGGGGGTCGGGCCGGTTTCTATTGGAATTAATCCCATATGTTCTGTTGTTCACTTAACGCGGTTTTCACTTAACACGGTACCCTCTGGGTTTTATTGACCGCGTTAAGTGGGGTACAACTGTGTGTGTATATATATATATATATATATATATATATATATATATATATATATATATATATTAGGGTGGTCCAAAATATCACATATTTGTATACGTTTTCTCCACAAGGTTTATTTTTGTCCATTAGGTACAAAATGCATCCCAGAAAAAAATTGGATCATTTAAAGCATATTTAGAGGTCAATCCAATGTCCTCTTTTTTTCCATTTAGTATGTAATAAGGATTTTTCGGGGCTAGATAAACACATTATAAACACATTGTCTTTATTCAGCAAAATACAATTATAAGTTTTACAAATTACAAACTAAATAACTCTAGAACACCAATACACATTCTTTATTTGTATCCCTTCATCATAGCAGCTTTGCTTGCCGTTGGTAACTTCTTGCGATGAGCTGCAACAACCTGTAAAAGGTACTGCTTTTGGTCCTCATTTTGCGTTATAGACTCATTATAACGCTCTTTGAGAGCAATTGCCCTCTCTGCGCTGTCATTCACCACCTTCATATTTATCGCACGATCTCTCATTGTGATAAACACTTCATCGTCTTTCCATGTTTTGGGATCCTTACTCAAGAACAGTTGTGCTCTTTCTTTGCCATCTAGTGTAAGAACATCAAAAATATCTAATGCACGCTCAGTAACAAATGAGGCCACATTACTGATAGGAGTTTCATCAGATAGGACAATACGCCTTGAAAAGTCCTGTTTCTTTGGGCACTGGAAGTTTTGTACCATATTCTTCTTGGTTTCAGTATCGATCCTGTCATCAAATAAGCTTAGACCGATAAGATGTTCTGATAGATACCAGAGATGTCGGCTAATTGCTGCTTGTGCTGCGTGTGCAACTTTCTCATGAGGATATTCCTTTAAAACCTTCATTAGCTGCAAATCATTGAATGGAGCTCGAACAGCCATTGGTGCTTCATGCCAGAATCTCTCATACATTATGCTCACAAACAAAGCCAGTTGTGTGATATTGTTTTCTTCCCGTGTTGATAATGTGAATTGATGTTTGAACAGATAGATTTTGAGAGCATAGATTCCTTTTGCCATCCATCTTGCATGGTGTGTAGGACCAGGAACTCGAAAGGAAACCTTACTACTTGGCAGTCCACCAAGAAACAAAAGAGCTAGTTCTAGAAACTCCCTATAATCATCTCGTGGCTGATTATCCTGCAGGGCTACTGGCAAATATTCAAGCAACTCCTTCCTTAGAATTTGAAGCATTGGGTCCTCAAACATGCTTTCTGGTGCTGGAATGAAGTCATTGAGCGAAATGGACCTCCACTGCTTTTTGAAGCGCTTAAACAGAATAGTCTCAGGACTTCCAGTTGACCCACAGATCAAACTGAAGACTTTGCAAATACACACCTTCTCCTGCAGAGGTTGTAACTCAACTGAGGAGCTGCCAAAGTGGCTCAGACCTGCGCACTCACTGGAACCAGATCAGTGTTGCCAACATCCTTACAAAATCTGTAACTAAGTCTAATTATTTCTAACAGGTAATAATTGCCTGCCATTCATATGCCATGACACAAGATGGAAACCTGCATAATATACTATTTAGATTGATAATGAAATAATTGTAGAACTGATGAGATATAAATGAAATAAGTAACTTCATCTGATTAATGGTAACCCTTGTCTGTGTTTCCTGTTTCAACCTGTCATTGTCAGTCCCTATGACTCAATACTTGACTCTTTGCCCTTTCCAAATAGGCAACTTGGCTATATACATTGAAATATACCCAATATAATGTGTTGTGTATATTAAGACTGTATCATGCGGACAAGAAAATTCAGTCCTACACTACAAGTATAATATGCAAAATGGATTGACCTCTAAATGTTAATGAATATGGATAAAATTTTACAGACCTTATCTATGAACCAAAAGGACAATTTTAAGCCTTGTGGAGGCAATATATTACTACTTATATTTTTTACCATATAGTTTTGGACCAC
>NW_024734615.1:6413380-6615880 GCF_018991925.1 Homarus americanus | reverse complement strand
CTTGGTTATCACGTCTAATTGGGACCACGCTGAGTGCGTGATAACGAAAGTACAGAACCTATGGGATTTATTCTAATTGGATCCAGGCACCCAAGACACAACCTCAATTTTCCCATTTTACAACCATTTAGACCCACTATAGATATAGATAATGTTATGGAAAGTATCTGAAACACACATAGGCATGGCTAGGTTTATTACAAAGTGATGAAAAGGGTACAATAAGGAAGAATACATTTGTTACTGGGAATGTTACTGTACTTACAGACTTGAGCTGGTCTTGAAGGAAGGGATTCCGAGGCTAGAGGGTAGAGAGTTAGTGGTCCCCACCCGGCACTAACTCTTCGAGTAACTTATCGTCCTCTTGAAAACTCTCAAAGTCAGCTTGACGTAGTACAGGTGGCTGAGGTGGCTGCTGTTGTTGATGAAAGAAGTCTGTAATTTGTCTCTGCCGCAATGCGTTGTGGTGATGATTTAGCTGGTCAACATAAGGCTGGAGTGCTCTGCCTATGATACCGGACACACTTTCACTGTCGCCGTCGGAGGGAGGGTGCTGTTCGATGAGGTGTTTCAACAGTTCACTCACCTCAATGATCTCCCTGACTTTTGACATGAGCTGTGCGACGGATTGTGCTTCTGGGCTGTCTTCCTCTGCCTGCCTGCCTGTCTTCCTCCATATTATCCTCAACTGTAGGCATAACAGGTTCCAATAAGAAATTGGTTTCCAATCTTGCTACAGTCCTTGATCTCTTTTATTTTTTGCACTAGCTGATAAAGACAAAAAAGTAAAGTTTTATGTCAAGATCCACACTACTATAACCAGTTTAAAAATAATTTTCCATTAATATACAGTGGTCCCTCGGTTAACGAGCACAATCCGTTCTAGAAGGCTGCTCGTTAACCGAAAAACTCGATAACCGAAACCATTGTTTCAATGGGTTTTTGGGTAATTGGTTCCAGCTCACCGAAAATTGCCTAAATTCAACAAAAATGGTAGAAAAGTACACTTACTTTGAGGTGTGTATGTAGAAGGCTCCTGGATGATGATGGGAATTAGAATGGGGGTGGAGGAGAAGGGAGAAGAGAAGGCATTGGGGTGGAAGAGAAGTCACCCCATGGCGCCATTTCACCCATAAAATTTTAGTTCTCTTGGTGTAATTCAAGATTATTTTCTTTAAATCAACACTGCACTGCATTATATATTGTCAATATGTAAAATAAATTTCAAAATGACCAATAATTTACTTGTAAACAGAGAAAAAGCATTTAGTTGAAGAGTCTCAAGCAAGATGTTACCTCCACTGAAAAGACACAAAGACTGACGCCTGTATGGTGTGTTGAGAGGCTGGATGGCACGCATAAAACCAGTTTCATTACTTTCAATTATGTTCAATAATTGTTAAAATTACTAAAAAATTTAATATTAAATTTTTTAAATTATTGAATAGTATAAACTTCTTGATATTTGCTAAAATGGTAAGGAATTTAAGCCCTAGAACCAATTACTGTATTGGCGGACTAATACTACAGCTGGTGGACCGCCAAATACAAGCGAACACATGTTCAGGTCGGCTCGTAAGAAACTCGTTAATCGAGGGATTGCTTGTTAACCGAAGTTAAGAATCTTATGGAAGGTAACTCGTTAACCGAAATCTCGTTCACCGAGGGACCACTGTAATAAGAAATTGCAAAACTTTTGACAAAATCTTGCAGGGAATCTTCCTTAGAGACAGTGCGAGTCTACGTGTTAACAATTCCTATTAAATACTGCACAGTACAGAGCAATTTAGGCCTTGTTATGAATTTTTACTTTAAGAACTTTCAACATCAGAAATTGTCAGTAATACGTGTAAACAATTCCTATTAAATACTGTACAGTACAGAGCAATTTAGACCTTGTTATGGATTTTTACTTTAAGAACTTTCAACATCAGAAATTGTTAGTAATTATGCAACATCTAAGTGAACATTAGCTAAACTGACCTTTTCTAGAAAATTCTAAAGAAACCCCAAGATCAGTGTTCCTAGAAAGGCCATTAAGGAGTGTTTATACAACCGGATCCTGAGAACTATTCCTCTATTCTATGTGACTAGGCTCTCTTACAGAGACTTCCTTGAAATGGGGCTCTGAAAGTATTAGCACTAGCTTCAGGTAAAGAATCTCTTGGACTTCGTTCTGTTAAAGGGTGCCTAAGTCAGATTTGATCATAAACTAACAACTAAAATTGAGACTGAAGTGTAGCCATAAATACAATAAGTTTTCAGTTTGTAAAGTAAAGAATAACAAACATCTTTTTGTCTGGTTTATACTATCAAATCCTATTTAAATATTGCTGAGCATCTTCAGAATATTCAGAGATGTAATTTGCAAGGCTCCAAAGCATAGAAATTTAACTTGATTACCAGACTAATTGAACTTGCTCAGCTGTATTGCACTGTGTAGCATGAGCACATGACTAAGAGGGTTATTGCTTTGTCTATGTCCATTCTGAGGCCATTTCCATCCCCGTGAAGTGGCATATTCCTCAGCAATGACCTTCATCTCAAGGTACCTTAATGATAACCTCCCTTACACAGTGTGGCTTTTGGATGTAATTAACATTAACCCCGAGTTGTTTTTTCTTTTCTAAAGTATATTATGTACTGGCTAATGTCCTAATAAGGATACATTCATCAGTTTAGTCAAAATATGATGTTCACCTCCCAATTCTTGATGGGTTTTATATCCCACAAATTAATCGACATGGGTGGCACTGTCAGTGGAACTTCAGTATGGAAGCTAGTTCTCCATCACTCATCTCGGCCTTTAACCTTGAAATGGGACTTTAAGAGTCGAGCCTTTATGTATATTGAAATTTTCATTTATATGCTTCCCTCGTTTGAGTGATTTTGGCATTATATGAGGGCTCAAAACCCTCCGAGGGTAAATGGCGAGGAATTTGAGGCGAATGTAATGGTTCATCAGGGGTCTGTTTATCATGGTGCTGGAGGCAATTTCGTGAAACTTTAGAATCGGTCTGCCCTGGGTGTTATTGTATGCTGATGTCTTAGTATTTAAGAGGCATTGGAAAAAATTTAAGTGATGAAAGGGTGAAATAGAGTCAAAGGGCCTGGGAGTCAATGTGGTGAAAACAAAAATATTGATTAATGGCATGGGTAAAGGACCTGTGGTGGAAAATGGCCATGTGCTGTCTGTAAGAAAGGTGTTGGCAGCAACTCAACAATGTGCAGCAAGTGTGGAGTTAGGTACAGAAGAGATGTAGAGTAGATAGCAGAATGCAAGTTGTTGCAGATTTTAAATTAACTGTATGCCATAGTAAGGCTGGAGAAATTCACCATTGGGGATATAGCACTGGACTGCATCACTGAGTTCTGTTACCTGGGTGAAATACAGTAGTGCTGTCATGATGTATGGCAGTGAAACATGGGCAGGTAAAGAGGATGACATATATAGGTTTGAATGAGCTGAAATGAATGGTGAGGTGGATATGTAAATTGACATTGAATAATGGGGAACCCTATTCAAAGTGGGGATTGAGAGTACTATTGACAAAGGTTTGTGTAGAGGTCAACTGAGATGGTTTGGACTTGTGGAGAGAATGGAAGAGACCAATAAGTCAAGAGATGCATAAGTCAAAATGTAGAGCGGAAGAGTGCCAGGGGCAGGCAAGGAATGACTTGGAAAGAGCTTAAGAACCTCAAAAAGAGAAGCTGCAAGAAACTGTTCAGATAGAAATCTGCCATCAGGTAATCATGGCTAACCCACACAAGCCTGGAAAATAGCCACAAAACATTGATGATGATACTGTTAATGCAAAATTATAAGACAAAATGTGCAGGCTTTGAGAGGTTATGTTGGAAAGTCTCTCTCTTACATAGATATTGCAAGCATGTAAAATTAAATACAGTACAGTACATCCAGGCAATTTGCAGATATTTATTTTCTTGGATGACACCCTGAATGTACCCAAGAATGTCTGTGGGTAGTTTAAAAGTTGCCAGCATTTTTGCGGCTGGGACAGGGAGCCATTCATTCTAGAGACTGTAATTTCCTTTACCTGTATTGTATATATGTGTGTGTGAGTGTAGACAAACACGTACAGATAAATAATAATAGCTGGAAAATCCTCTCACAAATAATCAGAAACAAATGTAGTAATAAAAACGTCGAGTCTACTCCGTGCTTTATTAATAACAAAGCACGGAGTAGACTTGAGGGCAGACTCAACATTTTTAATACTATTTTTTGTTTCTGATTATTTGTGAGAGGATTTTCCAGTTATTATTTAATTGTATGTGTTTTGCACACACACACACACGTAAAAGAAATAATTGTCTAAGGGCAAACACATCAAGGGAATATACATTTCTTTGTACAGAAGTAATAATGTAACCTCCCCCAGTCAGCCAATGTTATTCAGTTTGGCAATTCGCGGTCATTTGACAACTCTACCCGGCAAATTTTTAGGCCTACTGTCAATAAATAGGGTAAAATATACAGAGTGAATTTTTTTTTTTTTGAGTTGGAAAATCGCCCATGGTATTAATGATGTAGTTCTATAAAGAGAATCATGTGATATCTTCAGATTTGAAAAAGTTTACTAAGTAAATTTTTAACTTGAAATCTTATGAAAATTCAGTATTCTAATTCTTACCAACACCACTAAGAAATATTTAAAGCAATATATCTGTATTAATTTATTAGGATGAAAAATGATCCAGAATAGTGAAACCAATGATCTTGACATTATTTATTAAATTCTAATATTCTTTAGAAACAAAAATCACCAAATACAAAAACCGGTTTTATCACATTACTTAATTCGGGTGTTGCTGCACAACTATAGAACATAGTTTTCTTGCTTCTGTTTTCATCATCACCTCCTGCTGACCACCTGAGCCTTGATGTAGCCTTCCTCCTCTCCTGGTTGTACACGTGACTGCCATTCGGCCACTTGCTGTACACAACGCCTATACTCTGGGTGTGCGAGGGCCAGGCAGGACATGCATGGGGTTGTCCAGGAAAGCTCTGACTTGAAACATTGGTGAGGCTGCAGGTAAGGGGGCTCTACTGCCAGCCTGATGTTATCCAGATCTATGAGATCAGTGAGGGTCTTGGCACTTAGATTGGGATTCAGAGCCTTTCCAACCCTGAAGGAACTGGCCACCAACTGATTCACACGATCCTCTCATAAGTCTCATATCCAAAGACTTTTTGACGTTAATTTTCTCCTCCTTTATCTTATCAGAAGCATTGTCTGCAGAACTGCCTCGATGAGCATACCAAGATCTCCCCAGTCTGCTCCACACCTGAACAGTCCTTCCTTGGCTGGGACTCCTCAGAGTCTGCTGGAAGAGAACATGCCCCTCGACCTTTCGAGAACGATGACTTGACCTTGGTGTTGGAACCACTTGCAAGTAGACACTCACTTATGAATTGGACAATAAGTCTCAGGTTGTGAAGCTGGTTCCTTTCAGTTTATGATGAGCCACTCCAAATTCTAGTAGAAACTGAGAGCCGCTAGAGCCACCTAGAATGAGACTGACCTATCTGCAGGTAAGCAAGTCTATCAGGCATGGACCCAGAAATGTAAATCATGTAACCATAGTACTGGTCAAAATGGTGGTCACAATGAGTATGTGCTCAACGAGTGGAGGCCAACGGTGATTTTTTTTTCAAAGCTCGGATTTATTTCAACTCAGTGGTGAGTCCAGCATCTTGCCAAGAGGACGCAGACCATCTGTTGTCAAGAGTACCATCCAGCTCCTGGATCAGATGTCTGAGTGGCAACTCGCTGGTGTGGAGGTCACAAACAATCCAGACCAGCTTCCTCCCACCTTCCGCCATTTATCCACTGTGGCGACTTCTTGCCACCCCAGGTTCAGAAAGCAAAGGTCCCTCCAATGGCCTGCAGGGTCTGGTTATTCACGCTCCTCTCTGAGCTTTCAGTTCACAATGTTATCTGCCACTATTCAGCTTTATTTCTGATGTCATCTTTCTGGAGTGAATGCCACAAATACTCCTCCTGGCTCACTGCAGCAGGAGTAGTGTTCTCCTTCACCATGGCAGGGAACAACTTGTCAGAATCTCCAACTTTCTGCGAACACTCCTTTAGTGTCATCCCTTCTCCTGGCCAAAGAACAAACAATTGATTCCCATTTTCTTATCCCCTTATCAAACTCCTCTTCTAGGTTACTGACGTTTCTCCTGAGCTCTCCTTACTTTGTTATGATCTATCACCAGGTGAACATCATCAGGTGTTATCAAACCACCGCTAACCAGGCAGCTGTTGCTATTCTGCAGTTTCTGAGACCAGTGTGGTGTCAAAGATGCTGGCCAGAGCTGCCTGGATATCTTTCCTATTTCTGAATCTATGCCTGGAAGGTTTGGGATCACATTTTTTCAAGTTGGGGACAAACTCACCATTCTCCTGGTCAGCACTCGGATCAGCCATGGGGGAAGTCATTAAACTTCAATCAGTTTGACTCCAATCATCGGCCTTTTTTTACCTCAACCAGCCTTTCTCTGCCAAGTCTCTTTTTCCTCGGGTAACTCTTTTCTCCTCTTCTGTCTCTCTCTGTGGCAGCCTCCTCTGTCTCTTGGACCTCGAATATCTTGGCTAGAAATCATGAGAGCCCCTACACGCCAGTCTTCTGTGCTTTGACAAAGCCAGTCTGATCACAGAATCTCTAGTTCACGCCACAGAGATGTGGGCCTGATTTCCACAGTCACGACGATCCAAACTCAGACAGAGAACAATTGGGCACTTGTAAGTAATTATGTCAAATAACTGGTCCAGTTGCTTGCTAAAGCTTGGGTTCAACTGTGGAAGCTTCCCACAAGAGAGATATTCTCGCCTTCAACTGGCTGCTAGTCTCTCACTAATCTTCTTCTGACTTGTTATGACTGGAGGCTTGAACTGAGCGTTAGCCAGAGTGTACTGTGCCAAGACAGCTTTGGTCATATCACTGGCAATGTCTTTGTTTGTGTAAGATCTTTGGTTCTTTTCACTGATTTGCCTGATTAAAACACCGTATCTCAAAGCATCTCTCAATGTAGGCAACTCCGACTCCAGGAGCTCTCTCCCAGACCCAAGATAGTGACTGAGATGGCTGATTTTGGTTCCTCGTCCTGACACAAGAAAAATATCGCAAATATTATCAACTTATAAATGTACCAGAATCTGAAACAGAAAAAATATTGTTAGTTGGGTTGTTAAAGAATGAAGTCAGAAAGCAATGTTCACTATTTAATTGTAATGCACTAATGCAGCTGTACGTTAGATTTTCGATAAATTTCACGATAAAATTTACCTAGCAAAAGGTTGCAAAATATTGAAACTGAAATTATTTTGTTTATATACACTAAAATCTACCAAAAAAGTGATGGGCCATTAGTTTTAGCTGATCTTCCCTCCTATGACACACCCTACTACTGTAATCAAGTTGTTACTGTAATTTTATGGATAATAAGCCCATGAGAGTGCATATAAAGTTAGTAATACTGACAGGATGTTACGTACTGTAATTTTCTTGTGCAAAACCTCAGTGCTTTAGAGTGAAATGGAACTTGTACATTTAAGGGTATATATAAATTAATATATGTATACAGGTACTCCCCGACTTACGTCCGACTCGACTTACGTCCACCCGAACTTACGACCGCCTCAGTCGTACTAAAATTATGTATTTTTGAGTCCCAAAGTCAGTACTGTACACAGACAAAATTTTCATCTGCAATTCTCTTTAAAATGGCTGGCAAGCTTAAAAGTGAGTGTTTTGTGGTGCTGAGAAGAAAAAGACACCCAAATTTTCGGAGTGTTATTTAAGCATTTCCGACTTACGACCTGGATGTCGGTCCCAAGTTGGGGAGTACCTGTATATGCTTTGATAGTTCAAGTGCTAGTTTTTTTTTTTTGCAGATGATGCTCAACACATTCAAAAAAAAAACAAAAAAAAAAACAATTGTTTGTTTGATGTAATAAAAATAAACATGAAATATTTTTATGGTTTTCTTCTTTGAACACCCCTTTCTGTTGAGGTTCAAATGAAAATGGCTCTTCAAATATCCTGTTGAGGAATAACAACTTCTGAAGCCAAAGGTTATGTAGTCATAGATGATAATTGGTACAGTTATTAAATACGTTTATCCTCTTCACCACTGATTGGCTCGTTAGCAGCTTGGGTGGTCTGTCACGTCTGTTACACACTGTTGGCAAGTACTTCCTCCTGAATGTATCTGCACCCATGCCAATTCTCACTACTAAAAAAATGGCTATCACCATTTTCTGAACTTGTGGCTTCTTCAGCCTTGAGCTGTGACCTTGTGGGGCGGGTGTACGCCAGCTCCAGGTATGGATACTCGACTGAGTAGTGCCCTCTGAGATGTTTATAAACTCCAATTAGGTCACCCCTTGCCCGTCTATAGTACGTATAAGCTAGGAAGTTGCAGGCATTCTAATCTCTGAGTAATGGTGCTGTAGTGCCCTCCTTTGGATATTTTTAATCTGACTGACAATCTCTAGCGTATTTCAAGGACCAGACGGGGAAGCACCTCTCTCTTGAATAGCATAATGAGGGACAGACCATTTAGGTATCTGAATGACCTACTGCAATATATTCTCGATTTAACGGAATCCGATACTGTATAACAAACTTGATTTAGTAGAAGGAATTTTTTCTGTTATTTTAACTCAAATTAGTGAACTATAGTATTTCCACATTAACCTGGCCCATAAGCCATTCCCCTTTTTTTATACTAATAGCTGATTAGTTCATAGAAAATTCAAACTAAATGTGTTCACAATTGGTAAGCAGACCTGATATTATCTAAAATAATGTTAAATATCTGAACTATCAAAATGCACTTCAGAGAGGATGTTAGAGAATTTTAAATATTTATCACAAAAGGTCGATATAAATGTGGGCTTATACATGCGCATATCAAGAAGCGCTCAACACACTGACCCTTTCGACTCTCACTGACCATCACCACGACCTCATCTGCAAATTTGGTAAGAAGCTTCTTCACCATCCCCGACACCGGCTCCTACTACCACCTGAGATCCCTAGTCCGAGAATTGCTGTTCGACACCACAACCGCATCCAGCCCATACGTGCACGAACTGATCGCTATAAGAACAGCCCAGTCCCAACCATTGTAAAAATTATCAATAACTTGTAATAAATCAGTGTATTCACTCCCAGTAAACACTACTCCTTGCACTGTCACTATGTTGAAATGAACTGTAGTTTGAGCTTTTCCCCATCTAGTTATTACATGTCTTATTTGTGTCACTCATGTTACTTGTATATTATTTGTAATTCGTAACCCATTCCCCAAATATGTAACTGTATATTTTCAGCCTTCTGGCTGCCAAGCTCTTTCAATAAACCGTTAATTATTATTATTATTATTATTATTAAGACGCTCAGGGGAACCAATCAGCTATTTGTACCTACAGACGAGGGGCGTGGCTTATGGGCCAGGTTAGCGTGGAAAGGGTATAGAACATAAGAATGGAGGAAACTGCAGCGAGCCTATTGGCCCATACTGGGCAGTCCCACTTAACATCCAGCCCCTATTGCTAATAGATATCCATCCAACTTATGTTTGAAGCTATCCAACGTATTCGAGTTAATGATGATATTTGGCAATTTGTTCCAGTCGTCCACTACAGTACTCTATTTCTAAACCAATGTTTACCTATTTCGCGCCTAAATCTAAATTTGTCTAATTTAAAACCATTGTTACGAGTTCGCTCTTGGTTGGATAGTTTGAGTACCTTTGTAATGTCCCCTTTGTTTAGCCCTGACTTCCATGTATACACCTCGATCATGTCGCCCCTCACTCTACGTCTCTCGAGGGAGTGCAAATTAAGATGCTTTAACCTGTCTCTGTACTCAAGGTTCCTAATGCCCGGTATTAGTCTTGTCATTCTCCTCTGAATTCTTTCCAAGGATTCTATATCCATTCTGTAATACGGTGACCAGAATTGAGCTGTGTAATCCAAGTGAGGTCTCACAAGCGCAAGATATAGTTTTAAGATGACCTCGCTTGTCTTGTAACTAACACTCCTTTTTATGAACCCAAGTACTTTATTAGCTTTGTTTCGAGCAAATACACATTGTTTACTTGGCTTAATATTCCTACTTATCATTACTCCTAAATCTCTCGCAGTCGGATTTCTCAATAACATTGTTGTTCATCTGGTTTCCCTGTTTACATCTCCTATACTGAGTACTTTACATTTGTCCACATTGAATTTCATCTGCCATTTTTCAGACCATTCAAAAAATTTGTTTAGATCTTCCTGTAGTTTTGCGGAGTCCTCGTCATATTTAATTACACGTCCTATTTTAGTGTCATCAGCAAATTTGATTATGTTGCTGTCTACGCCAATATCTATGTCATTTATGTATATAATAAATATTAATGGTCCAAGTACTGAGCCTTGGGGAACTCCACTAGTGACGTTGCTCCAATGGGATTAAGTGCGTTAATGCTCACTCGCTGTTTTCTGTCCTGTAACCACGCCCTAATCCATTTTAGAATATCACCTTTAATGCCATGAGCCTCCACTTTTCTTATTTGTCTTTCGTGGGGGACTCTGTCAAAGGCTTTGCTAAAGTCGAGATATACCACATCATAATTGTGCCCCTCATCCACCGATTCAAAAACTGATGAAAAGAATGTTAATAGATTAGTTAGACATGAAGACCCGCTTGTGAAGCCATGCTGGGAATCATTGATCAACTTGTGCTTCTCCAGGTGATTTCGAATAGAGTTTGAAATGATTGCTTCCAGTAATTTACCTACAATTGATGTTAGACTCATTGGACGGTAGTTAGAGGATAGTGATCTACCTCCCTTCTTGAAAATCGGTATTACATTCGCTATTCTCCAGGATTCTGGTACTACACCTGCTTTTAAGGACATGTTAAACAACTTTGCTAAGAGCATACTAAGCTCTTCCTTACATTCCTTTAATACTCTGGCAAATATCTCATTGGGACCTGGTGACTTATGAGGCTTTAGTTTGTCTATTTGCTTACTAACATCGTTACTAGTCACTACTATCTCACATAAGTTTATTTTCTTCACTATCTCTGTTTAGAGTCGGAGTTTCGGGTATCATGTTTAAATTTTCGGTGGTGAAAACTGTTGAAAAATATTTATTCAGATTATTGCTCATTTCTCCGTCATTATCAGTTAGCTCGCCGGTATCTGACCGTATTGGTTCAATCTTTTCTCGTGTTTTAGTTTGATACATTTGATAGAATCCCTTGGGGTTTGACTTTGCCTCCCTTGCTATCTTCAGCTCATTATTCCTCTTGGCTTTTCACTAAATCGAGATTAATTACGTTAATACGTTCACATCTATGGAGACACCTCAGACACGTGATATGTACATAGAAACATTGTTCATGGCTTACCTTAAACTAGGGGGGTTCAGTGTTTGTTTTCAATTTTTTCTATTTCCATTTTTTTTTTCTTCAAATTGATAGCCACATTCTTCACTTTCTCCCCCATACCACTTCCTTTCTGAGACTTCTGAGATACTTTCGGCATGATGTCTAAGCACAGTAGTTAGTTACCGGTAACTAAGAGGTAGACCAAGAGGTAACAGTGAACAACACAAGCGGTAGCGGCAGAACACATACGCCAAGTGGCGCGGAATTTAATGGAATCACGCTCGATTTAGTGAAGTATTTCGCTAAATCAAGCGAAAATAATGTTGATTTCGATTTAACGGAAAGAGGTGGCTTGAATTAGTTCATTAAATTGAGAAAATACTGTAGTAATAGTATAGTTGCTTGATTCACCTTCTTTTCATGATGGCCCGATAACTTCAATTCATTGTCAACATGCACAACCAGGTCCTTTTCATATTCAGTCTCCATTAATGCCGTTTCTTCATCCCGTTGGAACCTGTGATATGCCTCCTAATGCTGCGGGTCTCGTATCGGTCTCTTTAGTCGCCTCGAAACTCATTTACCAAGGTGACATCCCTAATACCCCATATCATTGTATCATAGCTGGATGATCGTCATACTCGATTCCGAGTGACAGCAAAGTAGTAAGTAGTAGTTACCGTTGGTATGACCAAGATGAATCCACTTATACTTTGTACCATTGAATCTTAACAGCCATTTCTTCAACCACTCTTAAAGCTGACAGAGATCCTTGTTTGGAAGAGTGTATAGCTTCTGGCATGTCATTTATGAAACAATCAACAATGGACCCATATACTGCACTGTGGTACCCTGGTTGTCATGAGTACACATGACGATTTTGTGCCAATAATCACCACACTGCTTGCGGTTATGAAAAAAGTCTCCAATCCACGCTTGGACACTTCTCTGAATCCTGTACCCGTCCAGTTTAATTCTCAGCCTTTCTTGGGCTATGCTGTCGAAAGCCTGGGCAAAATTCAGATACAGGTACTCCTCAACTTACGACAACCCGGATATACGACTGCCGTGGGCGTATAAAATATTTTTCACATTACGTTTTTCGAGTCCTGGCGTTAGTGATAGCGCTGTGTACTGACAAAATTTTTGTTTGTAATTCCATTTAAAATGGCTGGCAAGCGTAAAAGTGAGAGTTCTCGTGGTACTGAGAAGAAAAAGAGACACCCATTTTAGAATTTCTATGTATTATTTTCGCCTTTTCGACTTACGACCAATTCAACTTACAACCTGGTCGTAGGGACGGAACCCCGTCGTAAGTCGAGGAGAGAACGGCTCCTCCCCATCCTACTCGACTTATGACCACCCGGACATACGAACGCCTCAGTCGTACCAAAATTTGTTAAATTATGTATTTTTGAGTCCCAACGTTAGTGATTGCGCTGTGTACTGACAAAATTTTCGTTTGTAATTCACTTTAAAATGGCTGGTAAGCTTAAAAGTGAGAGTTTTGTGGTGCTGAGAAGAAAAAGAGACACCCATTTTAGATTTTCTATGTATAGTTGTACCCCACTTAACGCGGTCAATTGAACCCAGAGGGTCCCGCGTTAAGTGAAATCCGCGTTAAGTGAACAACAGAACATATGGGATTAATTCCAATAGAACCCAGCCCGACCTCCAAACTCCACTTTTTGACGACACATAACTATGTTGTAGTAAAAATTCTATCTTAACTTTATGATGGTATGAAAAAACAAGTAATATAGAAGAGGTTAGGTTAGGAAAGATAAAGGTTAACATAGGAAAAATAAAGAATAGGTTAAAAAACGAAAAATTTTGTGGAACACTTACGGTAGTAGAAGAGATGGGTCGGCATACGGGGATGGAGGCTGGTTCCGAGGCAGAGGGCAGATTACTGGCCCTCAGGTGAATCACCATTACTAGGTGAATCAACATCACTGTCACTTACAGTTGTCAGGGCTTCCCTGACAAATCCCTCAAAGTCAACTTCACTTTCACTATCACTGGCTTGGGCTGGCTGTGGTGGGTTGCGGGCGAAGAACTCGGTTATGCTTTGCTGACGGCTGGTGTTGATGTTGTCGTGATACACCTTGATGTACGGCTCCATAGCCTGCACCAGTCGGGTATGGAAGACTTCATAGCGTTCATCGTCATTGTCGCGGGAAAGGACGGACTTAATTTTTTCTGTAAACTCTATGGCACACTTAATATCACTATGACTTAAACTAGGTTCTTCGGAGAATGACGCACCTTCTTCCTCCTCTTCACTGGCGTGTTCTTCTTCCAACATCTCGTCGGCAGTCACTTCAGGATCTTTGATCACCTCCAGGATGTCTTCGTTGGTGGTCTCGGAGAAGCCTTCAGCTGTAATATTGAGCGCAGCTTCTCTGGCAAGGTCCACTGCTACTGCAACAGTCTGAACCTCACCAGTCACAGGTTCACTCCTCCTCTCACCTGGTATGCCATGCAACACATGTCTCCATGCGTGACGAATCGTAGCAATAGTCAGCAGATCCCATGCCTCCACCAAGAAGTCTACAGCTTGTTTAACGTTAAACTTCTTCCAAAATTGTTTGACGAGAAGTTCTTGAGTCACCGCCTCTTGTTCCTTGTCCTCGTCGCTTTTGCTCTCGCTGTCGGTGTCACCCAGCTTATGCAACTCATCCTTGGTGTTGGTAGAGTCGTTCAGGAGCTTGAACTTCTTTGCAGAGTACGCAGCTTTCACATTGCAGATCAACTCCTGGTCCATGGGCTGGATTAATGACGTAGTGTTGGGAGGAAGGAAGACCACTTTTACGTTGGGGTGACGATCCATAAGTAGGGGCGAGTGTCCAGGTGCGTTGTCAAGGAGCAACAAAATATTGAATGGAACATTCTGTTGCTCGCAGAATTTCTGCACGTCAGGAACAAAACAGTTGTCAAACCAGAAGAGGGACAGAGAAGAGGACATCCACGCCTTACGTGCGGTTAGCCAGTGGACATTAAGCTTGTTCATGTCCATATTCTTGTAGGCGTGCGGCTTGCGGGCTGTGTGAATCACCGATAACTTTGGTTTACAGGTACCGGAGGCATTGGTGGTAAACAGGACGGTGATGCGTTCCTTCTGCAACTTCCGACCCCTTACCTTGCTGGCAGACTGGACAACGAAGGTCTTGGAAGGTAACTTTTTCCAGAAAAGACCAGATTCGTCCATGTTAAACACCTGGTCGTCACTGTACTGTCCTTCCTCCATAATCTCACGTAAAAACGGAGGAAAATCTCTAGCCGCCACACGGTCAGCACTCGCTTCCTCACCACCAATGTTGATGTTGGTGATCTTGTTCCTCTTCTTAAACCTATGCAGCCAACCAGAGGAAGCATTGAAGGGTTTGGGCTCTGCAATTCCCAGTTTACGTGTCACTGCTGCGTATAGCTCACGTGCGTACTCCTGCACTGAGCGCGTGTCCACCGCCATGTTGCGTCGCGCCTGACGCACCAAATAACTCACCAGCAAATTTTCCACTTTTGCCAGCACCCTGTTCTGGCAATACCTGATAGATGAAGCACCTGCAGACTTTGTGATTTTCATGTGCTCTTTGATCTTGGCTGCATCCTTCTTGATCGTACGAATCGTAGATTCGTTGACGCCATGCTGGCGCGCGAGATCAACTTGCCGTCTTCCTTTCTCCAAATCTTGAACAATTTGGTACTTCACCTCGTAGCTTAATGAACGTCGTGTCTTCTTTGGCTTAGTGCCGCTGGGTCCAGGTAAGGAAAGGTCTCTCTCTGGGGGCGATGGTGGTCCGGCGGAAGCCATTTTACGGAACAATGGATGCGCGTTAACACGGGGTGGCCTTGAGGGATGAAACTGCCGCGGCTAGGTCAAGCGTCGTCTCTCCTCCCTCCCTCCCTCCCTCGGGGTGGTCACGTCATAATACTTTAAGCCAATTACAGCTAGCAGCAGAGGGGGGTAGGGATGCATGGCCAATCACAGTCCGATACGTCATATGACGTCAGTGATAACGCAACAAAGACACACACTGCGCAACCTTACCGCGCGGCTTGCCCAAGCGGAGGGAGGAGGAGGGAGAGGCGAGGAGCACAGGCAGGCAGGCGGGCGGGTGGCGCGTGGGCAAAATCTAAAAATAGCATCTCGAGCCGGACACTCACCGCGTATATGTGGAAAAAATCCGTGTTAAGTGAAAGTTCAGCTCTGGCAAGGCACCGCGTATATGCGAAAACGCGCTAAGTGAAACCGCGTTAGGCGGGGTAATAATATATATATATATATATATATATATATATATATATATATATATATATATATATATATATATATATATATATATATATATATATATATATATATATATATATATACATACATACGACGGGGTTAGGGACCCAAATCCAGGTCGTAAGTCCGACATAGATAAAAAAAAAAAATCTACAATGAAATACAGTACAGTAAAAGTAATGAATAATGATGAATGGATACAGTACAGTGAAAGTAATAAATAATAAGGAATGGATACAGTGTGACTGAGCACTTAACCTTTAATGTAGTCAGCTGAATGCACATGGGGCCCCCATAATTTTCTAATTATACATGGAGACTACATTAACTGGAAACGTTTCGGTATAGAAAATGCGTGTGTCATTTAAAATTTTTTATTTATTTTTTTTTTTATCTATATCTGAGGCGGTCGTAAGTCCCGACGGTCGTAAGTCCACGTAGTCGTAAGTCGGGGTCTAGGTGTATATAAATAAAGTAAATCATTTTGTATTGTACTAACTGATGGACAGAGGTGGTGGAGCAAGTGTGTGGTAAGTAGTGGAGTGGAGGAGGAGGGTGGCGAGTCACTGAAACCCGGCGGGTGGCTCCTCCTCCCGGTTTAAAACCTCCTTTTTCGTAGCAAGGCTAATGGCCTTACAATACTTCTTCACAACACTAGCATCAGTAGCACTGATGGGTGCTTGGAAGCCACTTCGAATGGTTAGAATACAATACTAAAAGCAGAAACACTTAAACACGCACGAACTCTGTGGTAGCCTAACAAAGACTGGCAATGCTTGGCGACGCTGTGATTCTCCACGGGTGAAAGCATAGCACGCCAAGATGAGAAGGGGTCATGAGCCATACAAAGTAGTCTGTGACGACGTTATACTGAAACGACGGGACGTTATCCGAATCATGGGGCAACGTTAAACGAGGACATACTGTACTGCATTGTCGATATTTCCAATTTTCCAAAATTTGAATCCAAACATCCTGCACCATGAGTAATTGTGTCAAACAAGAGCGTCCTCCCACAAAACTGTGTTGGCAGTCCTTTACAAGGTTGTTTTTTAGTAGATGTTCCATCATGGCATCTTTCATAATGCTCTCTAGTACTTTACTACTATGCTGGTCAGGCTCACTGGTCTATAAATATCCATGGAGTGACGATCGCCCTGCTTGAATATAGGACTCACATAAGCCATTTTCCAGTCATTGGGGGACCTTTTGCTTATTCAGGCATTTACAGAACAGGATCTTAAGGGGCTCAGCAAGCTCGTTGCACAACTCTCTGAGCACTCTGGGATGCTCCATGTTAGGGCCGGGATTCTAATGAACCATTAGTTTTGACAATTTGTTTCTTGTAACCTCTTCTGAGAACACAATGTGGGTCAGCGCTGTGTCGAACTGTCTTTCCTCAAACACAGGAAGATTGTTCGCATCCTTTCTTATGAACATTGAGGAAAGAATTTCTTTAATGCCTCTGCCTTGTCCTGGTCTGAATCTGCGTGACTACCATCTTCAAGCCTCAGATCCGATATGCCTACATATCCGCCTCTGGAACTCTTTTTCAGTCCTGCACACCGACTTTGCTTGGTTCCTGGACCTGGCATACATCCTCCTGTCCTGCTCATTGTTTGTCATAACCCAACATATTGAAGTTCTGAGATTTTTTCTTACCTTTGTCAACCAATGCATGGTTCATGTGTTTAACGGTCTGATATACAGTATAGTCTTGATTTACGCGGTCAATTGAAACCGTGGAGGTCCGCGTAAAACGAGAAACGCGTAAACGAAATAACAGAACATATGGGATTAATTGAAATAGAGACTGGGCCGACCCCCAAACTCCACTTTTTCCGACAATACGTACGTTCTAGTAAAAATAGCATCTTAATTTTATGATGGTAAGCACACACACATAATATAGAAGAGAAATATCAATAAGAGAATAATATACACCTAGACCCCGACTTACGACGGGGTTAGGGACCCAAATCCAGGTCGTAAGTCCGACATAGATAAAAAAAAAAAAAAAAATTATTTTTTTTTTAATAAAAAATCTTCAATGAAATACAGTACAGTAAAAGTAATGAATAATGATGAATGGATACAGTACAGTGAAAGTAATAAATAATAAGGAATGGATACAGTGTGACTGAGCACTTACCCTTTAATGTAGTCAGCTGAATGCACATGGGGCCCCCATAATTTTCTAATTATACATGGAGACTACATTAACTGGAAACGTTTCGGTATAGAAAATGCGTGTGTCATTTAAATTTTTATTTTATTTATTTATTTTATTTTTTTATCTATATCTGAGGCGGTCGTAAGTCCCGACGGTCGTAAGTCCACGTAGTCGTAAGTCGGGGTCTAGGTGTACTGTACCAGGTAAAAGAAAAATCAAGGTTTAACACTTACATTAGTAGAAGAGATGACTGGGCACATGGGGATGGGGGCTGGTTCCGAGGCAGAGGGCAGATTAGTGGCCCTCAGGTAAATCACTATCACTATCCACCACAGATGTCAGGGCCTCCCTGACAAACCCCTCAAAGTCACCATCACTGTCACCGACTTGGGCTGGCTGTTGTGGGTTGCGGGCGAAGAAGTCGGTGATGTTACGCTGACGGCTGGCGTTGATGTGGTCGTGATACATCTTGATATACTGCTCCAAAGTTTGGTCGAGATGGTTATTGGAGACTTCATATCGGTGATTGAGAGGGTCTTTGGAAAGGATGAGCTTGTGTTTCTCGGCAAACTCGATGGCATCCTTTACATCACCTTGTGTTAACTTCTGTTCTCGTGCTACCGCACCACCTGCCTCCTCACTGACGTCATCATCTTCCAATATCTCGTTGGCAGTCACCTCAGGTTCCCTGACTACCTCCATGATGTCGTTGTTGGTGGTTTCGGAGAAGCCTGCAGCTGTAACACTCTGTGCAGCCTCTCTTGCAAGGTCCACTGCCACTGCAACAGACTGAGCCTCACCAGCCACAGGTTGCCTCTGCCTCCCACCAGGGATACCTTGCAACACATGCCACCACGCGTGACGAATCGTTGCCACAGACAGCTGCCCCCATGCCTCCACCAAGAAATCAACAGCTTTCTTGACGTTAAACATTTTCCAAAACTATTTTACTCACACTTAATGCTCCGCCAACTCTTCTTCTGGATACTCGTCCTCGCTCTCGCTATCTGTGCCACTCAGAAGGTTTCGCAACTGATCCTTAGTGTTGGTGTAGTCGTTCAGGAGCTTAAACTTCTTTGTGGAGAATGCAGCATTCATGTTGCATATCAACTCCTGGTCCATGGGCTGGATTAACGACGCAGTGTTGGGAGGAAGGAAGACCACTTTTACACTGGGGTGACGATCCAACAATAGGGGTGAGTGTCCTGGTGCATTGTCAAGGAGCAACAAAATGTTAAATGGAACATTATGTTGCTCGCAGAATTTCTTAACATTGGGAACGAAACAGTCGTCAAACCAGGAGAGGGACAGACTAGTGAACATCCACGCCTTACGTGCGGTTAGCCAGTGGACATTTAGCTTGGTCATGTCCATGTTTTTGTAGGCGTGCGGCTCGGGCTGTGTGGATCACAGACAACTTGAGCTTACAGGTGCCGGAGGCATTGGTGGTGAACAGGACGGTGATGCGCTCCTTCTGCAACTTCCGGCCCCGACACTTGCTGGCAAACTTGACAACAAAGGTCTTGGAAGGTAATTTCTTCCAAAACAGCCCGGATTCATCCATGTTGAACACCTGGTCGTCGGTGTACTGTCCTTCCTCCATAATTTCTCGTAAGAATGGAGGAAAATCCATGGCGGCAGCACGGTCAGCACTCGCTCTTTCACCAACAATATTAATGTTAGTGATCTTGTTGCATTTTTTAAACCCTTGCAGCCACCCAGAGGAAGCAGTGAAGGGTTTGGGCTCTGCAATTCCCATCTTTCGCGCCAATGATTCGTAGAGTTCACGGGCGTAGTCCTGCAATGTCCGCGTGTCGACCGCCATGTTCCGTCTTGCCTGACGAATCAAGTAGCTCACAAGTAACTTCTCCATCTTGAGAAGCACCTTGTTGTGGCAATACTTGATCATTGAAGCACCTGCAGATGTGATGTTCATGTGTTCTTTTATCTTGGCTGCATCCTTCTTTATCGTCCGGATCGTAGATTCGTTCACACCATGCTGGCACGCCAAATCAACCTGTCTTGTTTCGTTCTCCAACTCTCGGATGATCTTGTACTGTACTTCACCTCATAGGTTAGGGCACGTCGCATCTTCTTTGGCTTAGGGCGGCTGGGTCCAGGTAATGCAAGGTTTTTCTGTGGTAGTGGTGGTCCGGTGGCAGCCATTCTTGTGGAACAATAGTTACCGATATACAAGGTGTAGCCGGGAGAGTTGTAACTGACGCGGGTAGGTCAAGGGGCTTCATCCCTCCCGCGGCAGGGCACGTCATATTACATTAAACCAATCACAGCTCGCGGGGAGGGAGGTAAGGATGCGTGGCTCAATCACAGTCTGAAACGTCATATGACGTCACCGACAACGCAACACAGACATACACTGCGCAACCTACTCGCGCAGCTTACCCAACATGGCAGGAGAGATGGCGGGAGGTTTGAATCCAAAAATGGCGCGGCGCAAGATGACCGCCAGCCGCTCTCAGCGCATATGAGTAGATGCACCCCGTAAAGCGGGAATTCCAGTTCTGGCGGGGTACCGCATAAATGTAGAAACTCGTAAAGCGGGGTATTACTGTAGTCTTCATTTATATGGTCAATTGAACCCGTGGAGTTCCTCGTAAAACGAGAAACGCGTAAACGAAATAACAGAACATATGGGATTAATTGAAATGGAGACTGGGCCAACCCCCAAACTACACTTTTTCCGACACAATACATATGTTGTAGTAAAAATAACATCTTAATTGTATGATGGTATGCACACACAATTATTATTTAAGAGAAATACAGTTGCCGGTTAATGTCCATTCAAATAATGGACTCAACTCCCCCCCCCCCTCTTCCCACGCTCGCTGGCTCCTCCCTCTCTGAGAAATGTTTGGGTGAAAACAGTAGGCTTACATGTTTAGCAATAAATAATACCTCAGACTAAAGTTAGGATAATATAATTGACATTGCTGGATTCCTTGCAAGACAGGGAATATTTTGAATATACACATCATATATTTTTCACAAAAGATAAAATTTTTGCTCTCTCTGATAAAATTCTTAAACTAGATCTAAAATTTGTATGTGTAATGCAAATTTTAGGATGTTTATATTTAAAATAATCACCATCTTGTAAGAATTCCAGCAATGTAAATTACATTCTGGCCAGGTAATTTCTATGAATTTTATGAGCTAAAAACAAATATCTTCAGTAAATAAACAAATTATACTTCACCCGAGTAAATAATGAAATTTACTGCGTAATCAAAACATTTCATTCTGGCTTGGGAACTTCGTGTTTTCTTGTTTCCTTGTGGTTATCAGCATATACCTGGATCATGCGCACCTACACTGTTAATTATCAATTCTAATTAATTAAGAGGTTAGAATGATAACATATATCTTTGTTACGTACAATACAGTTGTTTGGTTTCTTTGTGATTACACTGCTGCATGTATGTGTTTGAATAAAACTGTATTAGGTTCCCAATATAGGCTTCAATTAATTATTATGATTCATCAACAATTGGCATTAGTTTATGTGTGAAGTTGTGAACTGTGAAGGAGTAATGTTTATAATCATAATGATCAAAGTTATGTATTTATTTCCGAAATGATTGGCATTATTTTTATACTACGGAAATTATATTTCTGTAAAGTAAACAGATAAGAAGTACATGTTTATTTCCAAATTAATGATATTATTTTTTAAAGGAAATTAGATTTTGGTAATTACAACAAAAATATTTTACCTACCTAAGAAGTAAGGAATAAACATCTTTCATTACTTTCTTAAGTTTATTGTATTCCCAAAATAAAATAAAATGTAAATACTTAATACATTTACATGCTGTCCTTTCAAGACAGCAGTGATGACATGACAGAGATTAGCAGTCCCGCTGCCCCCTATAACTATATGACAGTACTGTATTTGCTTACTTTGAGGAATTGATTCTGGAATCGATTCCAGCGATTCCATTGGCACTGAGAATCGGAACTGTCGATTCCAATTTTAACGATTCTTGCCCAGCCCTACCCCACAAGGGGTCACAGCTCAAGGTTGAAGAAGCCACATGTCCAGAAACTGTAAGGGCAAACTTTTTCGGAGTGAGAATTGTGAACTCTTGGAACACTCTACCATAAAGTGTTGTGATGGCACTGAGTGTGAACTCATTCAAGGCTAGACTTGACCAACACTGGAGGAGTATCAAGTGTTATATATATATGTATGTTTATATGCTGCATTTATTGAATGTATATATTATATATTATGTTACTTCTTACGAAATGTGTTAGGCACGCAGTAACCAAGAACAGAGAATAAACAGCCAGCCAGACAGACCATGTGACTCTTCATTCTCCCATTAAATAACCCAAGATACGTACTACACTGGCGACGAGGATGGGATTCTCAAAGTGTTGGTGAAGTCCTTGAAGAGAGGATAGTGACCACTTAAGGGAAGGCTACTCTGAACCTGGAGAATTTAAGTGAAGAGAGCAACCATGGCTGGCGTCAGTGGATACATCGGACGAGTGGGGGAGTATGATGCAGACAAGGAAGATTTCACATCATATTGTGAGAGAATGGACTTCTTCTTTCTGGCAAATGAATTAATGGACGACGGTGGGGATGCGGAGAAGAGAAAAGTCCTTGAAAAGAAGAGGAAAGCAATCTTTTTGACAGAGGTAGGAGCTAATGTTTATTCTACTCTGGTCAATCTGCTTACTCCAGACAAACCCAAAGACTCCTCACTGATTCAGATTACCAAGATTCTGAAGCAACATTTTGATCCTGCTCCACTTGAGATCGCTGAAAGTTACAGATTTGGCACCAGAGATAGAGGTAAAGATGAATCAGTAAGTAATTATATAGTAGCTTTGAAGAAGTTATCCATTCACTGTAACTTTGGACAGTTCTTGAACCGAGCTCTAAGAGACAGGTTTGTAACAGGCCTGAATTATGAAAAAATACAGAATAAGTTAATGAACACCGCTAACTTAACTTTTGAAAGTGCATGTCAGATAGCTACAAGCATGGAATTGGCCGAGAAAAACACCAGAGAATTTGTTCCCAATGCTGGTAGTGAAACAGTTGGCAGTAGTGGCTCAGTGTGTAAAGTAACTGTAGCCAAAAGGAATAAGTATGCCACAAAACAAGGAACACATGCTGATTTAAAATGTAAGAGGTGCCGAGGGAAACATGAAAGCTTTCAGTGTAAGTTCAAGAATTCAAAATGTTACAATTGTCAATGTATTGGACATATTGCTCCTGCCTGTAGAAGTGATAGAGGTAGAGTATATGCAGTTGAAGGTGGAGAGAAGGAAATGAAAAACAGTATTCATGAGAGTGTTCGTAATTTTGGATCTGATAATGATGAGAGTGCCCATGTGTTTACTATTTACACCAGTCGTGAAGAGAAAGTTAAACATAGGTATAATGTGGACTTGTGTATTAATGACACACCTGTAACCATGGAAATGGATACTGCAGCTGATTTCTCCATAATGAGTAAAGGTATGTATAAGAAACTATTTGCGCATGTGCCTTTAGAAGACTCAGGTGTCATGTTGAGAACTTATACTGGAGAGATTTTGAACACAGAAGGTAAATTAGAGTGTGAGGTAAAGTACAAAAATCAGAATTTAAAGTTGCCATTAATTATAGCTAGTTATGTGAATAGACCAACTTTGTTAGGTAAGAACTGGTTGTGTGAACTTGAGATGGACTGGAAGGAGATATTTAGTGTTAGAATGTGTAACAGTATTCCAGGTCTTGAGAAATTGCTTGAAAAATACGAGATTTTATTTGTAAAGGGACAGGGTGGTATAAAGGGTTATGAAGCTCATATCACCATTGACAAAGATGTTACACCCATATATGCTAAGTCCAGATCTGTTCCTTATGCATTGAAAGGTTAGGTTGAGAAGGAATTAGACAGACTTGTGAGTGAGGAAATTATTGTGAAAACCGCCAAGAGCAATTGGGCTGCTCCAATAGTAATTGTACCTAAAGCTGATAAATCTGTTAGACTATGTGGTGATTATAAAGTTACCATTAACCAAGCTGTTGAAGATGAGCAATATCCCTTACCCACATCTCAAGATTTGTTTGCTGCACTAACAGGTGGAACCATTTTCACTAAGTTAGACTTGTCCCAAGCATATGCTCAGGTCTCTGTTGATGCTGAAAGTCAACAGTACCTTACCATCAACACTCATAAAGGATTGTATAAGTTCAAAAGGTTGCCTTATGGTGTTAAGAGTGCACCAAAGTTATTTCAGTGCATCATGGACAAAATTCTTGTGGGTCTTCCCAATGTGTTATGTTTTCAGGATGATGTCCTTATTGTTGACAGTGACATCTAAAATCATGTCAAAACCCTAGCCACAGTATTCGAAAGATTGTTGGCACACAATGTCAGGCTCAACAAGAGCAAATGTTCATTCCTAGCTAAAGAAGTAACTTATCTTGGCTACAAAGTGAATGCAGAAGGGCTGAGACCTGTAGAAGATAAAGTAGGAGCCATAGTAAATTTACCTGCTCCAAAAAATGTCAGTGAATTGAAAGCTTTCCTAGATATGATACAGTATTATTCAAGGTTCTTGAGTGGACTTTCATCAGTTTTAGCCCCTCTGCATGAACTATTAAAGAAAGGGATACCATGGAAATGGAACAGTGCAACTCAGAAGTCATTTGAAGATTGTAAAGCTGCTCTGTCTAGTACTGATGTTTTGGTCCACTATGATACCAGTAGAACACTAAAGCTTGCTTGTGATGCATAGGGCTATGGATTAGGTGCTGTCATAAGTCACATAATTGATAACGGTGAAGAAAGACCCATTGCATATGCCTTGAGAACTCTCACCCTAACGGTGAGAAAGAGGCTTTGTCAATCATATTTGGAGTAAAGAAATTTCACCAGTATCTATATGGGAGGAATTTTGTTTTAATAACTGATCACAAGCCTCTCTTGGCAATTTTGGGTCCTAAATCACCTGTTCCTACACTTGCTGCAGCAAGAATGCAGAGATGGGCTTTGATATTGTCGGCATATGACTATGAGATACAGTACAGACGTTCAGATGATCATTCCAATGCAGATGCTTTGTCCAGGTTGCCAGGTAGTGGATCAAATGATGGAGTAGAGCCTAAGGTTTATGCTGTAACCATGATAGCAGAAGATTTTCCAGTCACCTCCGGAATGATTGCTCATGAAACTAGGAAAGATGTTGTATTAGGAAGAGTCCTGCAGTATACACTAAATGGATGGCCAGAGATTTGTCCATCCTTAGACTTTCAACCGTATCATTTAAGGAGATGTCAATTATCAGTAGAACAGGGATGTGTGTTGTGGGGTATGAGGGTGTTAATTCCACGGTGTTTTAGAGGGCAAATTTTGAATGAACTGCATTTTGAACATCCAGGTATATGTGCTATGAAAGCACTGGCCAGAAGTTTTGTGTGGTGGCCTAAACTGGATGGTGAAATAGAAATGATGGTACTTGAGTGCTCTGTTTGTCAGAATGTTAGGAGTATGCCACCCAGCACACCTTTGAAAACCTGGAAATGGCCTACCTGTCCCTTCCAAAGAGTACACATTGACTTCTGTGATAAGGGAACAGACAAATTTCTTGTATTAATTGACAGTCATTCAAAGTGGATTGATGTTAAGCACATGTACAGTACTAATGCTGGTAGCACCATTGATGAATTAAGATTAATGTTTGCCGAACATGGAATACCAGAAGAGGTAGTTTCTGACAATGGTCCTCCATTCCAATCATCAGAGTTTAAAAACTTCATGAGATTCAACGGTGTAAAGCATGTACTGACCCCACCCTATCATCCTGCCTCTAATGGTGCAGCTGAGAGATCAGTTAGAATTGTAAAGGAAGCACTTTCCAAGCAGGTAATTCAAGGAACTGTAGGAAAATCAATGAAACACAGACTAGCAAATTTCTTACTCAGATACAGAACCACGCCACATAGTGTGACAGGATGTACTCCTGCAGAGTTAATGGTGAAGAGACAGTTGAGAACAAGATTAAGTTTAGTTAAGCCAAGTCTGTTTGAAGTTGTAGAGAGGAAACAAGCTCAACAAAAAATGTATCATGATAAGAGTTCCAGTGAAAGAGTTTTCAAGGTAAATGATAGGGTGAGAGTTAGGAACATGGCTAAAGGTTATGGTACTGTACATGCAAAGTGGATAACTGGTGTCATCGACAAGGTATGTGGATCTAGGACATATTTAGTGAAATGTGGTAACTCTTTGAGGTATGTTCATGTGGATCACATCATTCAGGCACATGACGAGATGAATGTAGCACCAGGACATGATGATAAACTTGACACATTTTCAGATGATCATCATCATGATGATGTCAAAGATGATGTTTCCCAGCATCCACTCACTGTGTCAACTGATTGTAGTGATGATATGTCTGTCACTGATAATGCACAGAGTGCAAGTAAAACCCCTGTAAAACTTGATGGAGGGAATAGTCCTAGAAGATCAAACAGAGTTAGGAGACCTGTAATTAAATTAGACCTCTAATTATCTGAATTGTGAACAGGCCTTTCAAAACTGTTTAGTTAGGAAGTTATATTTGTTGTGTTCTATTCTCTTCTTCCCTGCCATATGTAATTCTGTAAGTTTTGTTTATTTAGGATTTGTAGCAGCCATGCTCTCTTTTGAAAGGGAAAAATAGTGTTATATATATATGTATGTTTATATGCTGCATTTATTGAATGTATATATTATATATTATGTTACTTCTTACAAAATGTGTTAGGCACGCAGTAACCAAGAACAGAGAATAAACAGCCAGCCAGACAGACCATGTGACTCTTCATTCTCCCATTAAATAACCCAAGATACTACATCAGGTACATTCAGGAGCCATTGCAAGCCCAGTAGCTGCCAACAGTGCATAACAGAGACGTGAACAACTGTCCAAACGGCTAATGAGCGAAGAGGATAGAAGTAAAAGAAGTAAAAAGTAATATAATCACACTTAATAAACTTATTAATGGTAAAATTATAGTTTTGGTCATCCCTATAATTAGATATCCAAAGTAATCTAACCTAACTTAACTTTATGTAAACAAACCGAACCTAACCATCCTAACACATAAGATTCCCTGGATAACAGAAACTAAAATAATACCTAATAAACACCTTACCTAACCAAATCTAACAAATCTAACCCAAGTTCTCTTCAAATGTTGGAAAGACTTCGGTTCCACCATGGGGAAGTTGATATACGACCCAAGTATTTTTCCAGTATTATTATCATCTCAGTCATCCAGCAAATTTTAGAATTTTAAGTTTAGGTTAGTTTAAAATTATGGGTATTAGTTAAATTTTGGACCATAATTAGCTACTATTATTTTGATGCATTTTTTTTTTATTTAACTCTTCAAATTAGATGAGATTTCTTCTTTTGCATATCCATCACACATGAATAATAACCGAGGTGTGGGGTATGTTTGCCTTAAAATTTTTAGTTATTTTTCATCTTACCCCTGTACAAAGGTCGCTCTTCGTCCACGTTAGCGTGTTAGCCCCCGTTTAGATTAATATATGGTGAATACATATTAGGTTAGGTTAGATTAGGTCTCAAAATCATTCTGGAGATGAAGCCTAGGTTTTCAGATGGATGTGTTTTATTCGATTTTGATATTGGTTTTCCTCGGAAATCACTCGTTTTGGCTGGGGCATCTCAAAAAGCGGTGATTTCCGACGAAAATGAATAACAAAATCAAATAAAACACATAAAAAACCGTCGGACAAACCTAGGCTTCATCACCAGCTGATTTTGAGACCTAACCTAACCTAAGGCATTTTAGAAGCACAGAATAGCTACCGAGTTAGCTATTCTGTCTGCGCACACGCTGCTGCTGAGTTGTGCGCATGACACATTTAAAGGGAAAAGCTAACACCTCGATCAGACGTTAGCTTTGTGCAGCGCCCAAATGGCTAACAACCAATCAGTGATTTCTCCCACTGAAAAGACGCGGATCATGCCGTTTAAGGGGAACATTTTGATTAATATTGAAGAGTTGGGGCATGTAAGGCAATAAAAAACTGTGATATAATAATAAAAATAATTCTATATATGGTAGTACTGTATATTGGATAGGACCTAAAACAAACCGAATGGCGTGAAACAATTGAAAAGGATTACGCCTAGTTGAAACCAGTTTTGGCTACGCTCATTTTGAAGTGGGCGCTGTCCGATTTCATTACCCGTTGGTGACTGGTCTAACAATATTGGTAATTACTCAAATATGATTGAAACCTTAATAACATTACTGTACCCATAAGATACTTTAAATAAGGGTGAACAAGTTGATTACAGTTCTGTAAGTGCAAAACTTAAGACTTAAACGAACCTGAAATGCGTCGTATTTCATGCACAAATATGCGAACACCTGGCCACGAGAGAAGAAGCGTAAGAGCTGCTCTGGTTGCTTCGTAATGTTTAAGAGTCAGGGAGAAATTTTAGCTTTACAATGCGCCCGATTTTTTGTTATTCTTATTTATTATTGACTGATTGGCTTTTGTTTCCTTTTTTGTCTTTCTTTCCATAAATTTCTATATATTTTCTTCACTATTTATTTCCTTATTGTGTCTCCTAATTTTATTTTTTTCTGAAGACTGTTGTACAACTTCCAAATAGGTGTATGACCAAAACGATAATTTTACCCCTTTTCCTTTGTAAAACACACTATAGTAGTCACCCAGTTGCTAACTTTTTTCTTTTTTTTACGGGCATTAGCCCACTCGGGCAAAGGTCATTTTTAATGATGATGATGATGATGATGATGATGATGTTGATGATGATAATAAAATTAATAAAAATATATTAAATAAATAACAATTACAAAATAATAATACAATTAATAACAATATTTAAAAATAAATACTAATTATAATAAAAGAAAATAGTAATAAAAATTTATTAAAATTATTAATAATAATAACCCTGTAATAATAAAGACCCTTAAATAAATACAAAATAAAATAAAAATATCATTAGTCAGAAATGATATATGTATGTTGTGTTGTCAATAGTAAGAGAAACAATTGAGACCCTGCAATTGTGTGTAAATGAGGCAGAAAGTCGGATCAGCAACCTGGGACTTGGTCACAATTTTTGTGATGCCATATGGCAGCAGGGTCTACCATTAGACAACACAGTATGCTTCCAATATCTTCCCAGGCGGTAATACCTCCCTGTACAAGGTACAACTTCTAACTCGAATTGAAACTTTTTCCGATGGGTTTTGACGTTATGAACGAATTTGACCTTCATTTCTGGAGCAAATCAATAGTTTCTGAGATAAAGCCCCCGTCCCATCTCAGAATCTAGAGATTATCTATAAAAATCAAGGTATAAAGTGTTCAATACACATCGAAAACCAAAGGAAAAACAGTTTTGAATCTAACCTACAATCAAACCTAACCGAGTTATCGAGGGAGCTCCACAGTCGTTTGTCGTTCTGGGTGTACACGACTACATCGATGGTTCGATGTTCTGGCTGTGAACCACCACGTTCAAACATACATAACAAAAGGTTTAATATCTCGCTTAAACGAATTTTTGCCAGAAATGCCACTGAAGAAACGTGTCTTAGAACATTCAAAATTACCGATTACAACTATAAATTCCCGAGATTCGTTTAATGGCAACAAGTGAAACGTAAATTTCCATACATGAAAATGGTTAAATATCTCACTTATACGTAATTTGCGCCCAAAATGCCACTGAAGAAAAGTGTCTTAGAATTGTCAATACTACTGATTGCAACTATAAATTCTCGAGATTCATTTAGTGTGCCATCAGGAAGGGTGTCTGTTGACGTGTGGCCTGCGCAGTACTGCCAACCTTGAGAGTTGGGCTGCCTGAGACTCCCAGTGTCACCAACTGCCCTGATCTTATTTAGTTCCTAACTGAATCGGGTGATAAATATTCAAAACTAGATAGCTCCTTCAGTCAGGACATCATAAATTTGCAATAATTTCCCCTCCGTGCTACTAAGAAGTAAAAGATGCAATAAGAGCAATCTCACCAATTTTCTAAGACTGGGCAACTCCCGCCGCCCCCGCTGCCAGCCGAGTGCTACAGGCGGTGGACCATGCAACACGCATAACTCAGTATTCTGTAAACACTGATACGTTACTGGTGAAAGTTGTCTCGTCCAGTGCTGTTTGTTTATAATTTTCCTGGTGCTACTGGGACACTGCATCTTAATCCTGCTTTACATCGCAATTGCAACTGGAAATACCCTTATAGATGAGTCGAACATTAAATGATATATTGTGTAATATGCGATTCTTGCAACAGAGATTGTTTATACACGTTGGGACTAAAGCTTGATGTTTGTGATGAAAGATTGTAACCCTGTTACCGTCAGATATGGCAGAGAATAATGGTAAGTTAATGCCCATTCAATAAGTTCCATAATCATAGTTGACAGTTTATTTAACGACGTTCCTCCAATTTTAGCTGAGATTACTATACGTGAAAACTACAAGAGAACGCAACTTTAATCACAGAAGAACTACGCTAGAGCGGACAATTTGCCCTATTAGAAGTGTAGGCGACTAGGGTATTCATTCTCTAACGGTAGGAAATAATGATAACCACTTCCGTACTATATCAAGGTCATAAGGAATGTTTTATTTATTTATTTATTTATTTAATCTATAAATATACTGAACTGAACTAATATATTATATATATATATATATATATATATATATATATATATATATATATATATATATATATATATATATATATATATATATATATATATATATATATATATATATATATATATATATATATATATATATATATATATATATATATATATATATATATATATATATATATATATATATATATATTCTGTAGGCTTGTGCTCAGTTTATTTATTGCCATCGTTCATTTCACTAATCAGACCTGTCAATTTACCGTTGAGTGATACGAGGTGTAACATTATACGCCTGTTGCGCCATGATGACGTGACGTGATGCAACGTGATCTTTTCTTATTTTCCAGAATGTTTAGATTAATTTTTATTCAAATTCGTGCATATATATTTGAGTTATTGGATTTCTTAAACATAAGACACATTTTGCGAGCCCCAGATTTGCGATTAATCTCGTATTCTCACGTATGCACGAGGATATCGCCCATAATAAAGTATACTGTAGTTACAATTGTTGCTTTAGGGAAATTAAACGCACTTTTTGGATATGTTAGAATAAAGCGCTTCTGATTTAATTTTTTTAGGCTCTTTAAATAAAAATGTTTCTCACATGAATTGCATTTTGGTCCAAGTTTTGTTTTTAACATTGGTGTTTTATACAACACTACAGCATTCCACTTAACTTGCCGCAACTCTAAATTTTACTCACTCGAGTTTGTCGGCTTTTTAGCGGGAAGGGTGGGTGATTTTGTTGCTCACTTTTGGCAAATATACAGTAATGGGTATTCACAATCTTGAATTTACTGTACCCGGATATTGCTCCAACGTTGGTCATGCTTGGACTTTGGGGTGCTCAAAGTTTAGCCACCCAATTTTGCTCTTTGGAATTATAAATTCGCGGCGCCACACAAATCCTCAAAAAATTAATTTTCAAAATATTTTCCAAAATTGCCAATCACAGGGTGAGTTGTGTATGTCCCGTGCGTGTGTTGGACGATAGGAAAACTTAATTGTTTACTCGGGTGTAAAATGTGTGTGGTAATTATTGACAACTGACCCATCGGCGATTTTGCATAGTAAGCGATTATAAAAATGCTGCAATTTCATTGTGTTTTATACAGGAAATTGTCGTAGTTTGTGCAGATATTATTTTAGGTAAATTTATAGTAATACACCGGTATTTATCTCGCTGTTTTTAATATGTATTTCGTAATGTTTAGACAATTCTAAGACATTTTTCTTTATGATATTTCCGCCGGAAATTAAGGATAACCGATATATATTTTTTTCAATATTATTAGATATCCTCAGTCACAAGTGTCGCCATGATTTGAGTATTATTTTTCTTTAGGACATAGCACCCCCGAAAGTTATAAACTACTGAAACATTTAGATCTCGCTAGTCTTAGCACTTTGAACCCTATATATACATGGTGGAAATGGATAATAGCGACACAATTGAATTTAATTGATTTTAAGTAGTTTTCAGTCTTCGTCTGCGAAGAAATGTTATCTGCGCATCACGCATGCGCAATGTTGACTGACGTCATCCAGTCGTGACCAATGAGGTATCAATATCATTACGCAAATTTTTTTTTTACCAATAACATTTGAATTTTTTCAAAGGAAGCAGCCTGGGTAATTTCATTGACCAGCCTCACGATGGCCGTGGTGGAGGTTGGTTGTCATTTGTGCTCCTACGATTATTTTAAGTTTATTGCCGAGTTTTATGAGAAAGACTATCATTCTATCCAATTCTTAAGTATCCCTGGTCCTTCCACTTCTAACTAAGGAATTGCACTTTCGGACATGGTGAGCCCAAAAGTTTTTAACTACTGAAACATTTAGATAGTTTAAGCTTGGCCTACCGGGGGTACGGGGGCAGAGCCCCCGGCTAGGAGTTAGGTTAGGTATTGTTAGGTCAGATGACTCGTTTCCGTTTTCTCCCCTACCCAAAAACCCTGATTTCCCAGGTTGTACCCCATTATTTATTTTTTGGGGGGGGGGGGAACTAACCATTTCCGCCAAAAATGAAGGACAGATTCGCTTAAAACACATCAAAATACACTGGAAAAACATATTGGTCAACCCCTAGAGACTCATGTCTTAAAGTAAAAATTTACCATGACTTGTTTACATATGGCACCGGTGTTTCTTTTGATAATAGAGATATGCTTTTCCTATGGTATTTGATAAGTTTTGAATGAATTTGATATTCATTTCTGATGGAAATCACTAGTTTTTGAGACCCCCCCCCCAACCCAACAATCTTAATGGAAAAAGTTGGATATTTTTTTAGTAAATCAAATGAAATACCAATCAACCAACAAAACCCAACCTAACCAGGGGGGCAGAACCCCACTGGACCACCCTTTGTTCATGCCCCCACATCTTGGACAAAGAACATTTTTGGTAATTCAGTTACACTGTGTTTTAAAAAAAAAAATGTTCTCACCATTTTTCTGATGAAACTCGGCAATTGACGTAAAATAATCTTTATCACAATGCCGGCACAGCTTTTCCACCTATTCAGCCATATCTGGTACTGAAAATTCAAATCTCCGCTCCTGCCACACCCAAGCATTATCATTGTCAAAGACAAAAGGAAACTCCCACACCACCCCCGCACATGAGCTGTAGATGCTTAAGACCTTTTCCGCCAGATGGAAACAAATGATGGTGACACTTGTGACTGAGGAAATCTAATAATATTGAAAAATTAATATCTTGTTTATTCTTAATTTCCAGCAGAAATATCATAGAAAAATGTCTTAGAATTTATTAAGCATTATGAAATACATATTAAAACATTGAGAAAAGTACAGGTGTATTACTATAAATTTACCTTTATTTACTGAAGCCTAACCTAACCTAAAATGCCTCACATTCACTGTTTTTTTTTAGAGGATACTGTTTTAGTTTGCAGTTTTTATAACCTAACCTACCCTAACCTTAACATAAAACTTAGCATAACACCTGCCTTATTACCGCCAAGAAGACAAAGTAGTGCACCTTAGGTGCCTAAATATCTACCAAACGAAGCATTAGCACAAGAAATGATTATCATATCAGTACTCACTGATGAACATATATAGTATAGTCTCGGTTTACGCAGTCAATTAAACCCGTGGAGGTCCGCGTAAAACGAGAAACGCGTAAACGAAATAACAGAACATATGGGATTAATTGAAATAGAGATTGGGCCGACCCCCAGACTACCCTTTTTCCGACACAATATGTACGTTGTAGTAAAAATAACAGCTTAATTTTATGATGGTATGCACACACACAATTAATATTTAAGAGAAATATCAATAATATTAGGTTTTTTAACACTTACGTTAGTAGAAGAGATGGCTGGGCACACAGGAGATGGGGGGTTGATTCTGAGGCAGAGGGCAGATTATTGGCCCTCACCTGTATCACTATCCACCACAGAGGCTAGCAGGGCCTCTTTGTCAAACCCCTCAAAGTCTATATCCTCACTATCACTGACTTGGGCTGGCTGTGGTGGGTGGCGGGTGAAGAACTCGGTTATGTTTTGTTGACTGGGCAAGCTAGGTTAAATAGACCAATTACAGCTAGCGGCGGAGGGAATGCGTGGGTGGTAAGGATGCGTGGCCCAATCACAGTTCGATACGTCACCTGACGCCAGCTGTGACGTAAGAGCGACCTAGCGCACAGCTCATCCGCGCCACTTTCCGCGTAAATGCTGGAATGTACCGCGTAACTAATAATTGCCGTGTCTGGACAGGTGCCACATAAATGACCAACCGCGTACTGTATAAGAAATCCGTGTAAACCGAGACTATACTGTAGTAAGAAAATAAACACTAAAACAAATAATTCATCGACAGGTCACTTGTCAGTTAGCCTTTGAAGTGTTGCATTAATCTAAAAAAAATTAACAGGAGTATCTACAAAAAAAATATTACCCATAGTGGTAGTCTGAGCCACTCTTAAATGAATGGATACTTAGCATAGCTGGTGATACAACAAAAATTGGTTGTTGCTTGTCACTTAACTATTCTGGATCCGATTTTTTTTTTTTTTTAAATCTGACCAATATCTTGGGCATTTTGAAGCCATGCCCACTTGATATTTGGAGATATTCTGAGGTCAATAGTAGTTATTATACAAAAATGCCTTTGTACATTACAGCATTGAAGAAAAAGTTTTGGAATTTTCTGAGGAAAAGTGGGGACTGAACCCCCAGGAACCCCCCGGATCTGCCCCTGGAAATGAAAAAATACCCGGTATATATAGATGACATGGATGACCAGGTGCAGGTGTCCTACATTTTAGCTCACTGAGAGTATGATGAAAGCATAATTAATACTGTATCTAATTTCAGGAAATGTTTAAATATGTATTTAGTTGCAGTGCATGGAAATATTTTCTTTTCTATTTTGTAAATCCAGTCTTATTCTCAGTACACATACCTGGAGTTTAAATTGTGTAATTTTTGGTAACTAATAATTACTGACATTAATTGGAGTATACTTTTATAATATGGTTCATTTTTCTGTCAGCTGAATTAATTGTATTGGGTATACCATTGTATGCTACATTTATATTACTGTATTACTTTTATAAGATATTACAATAAAGTATTGTACCTCATACAGGCAGTTTAATTTTTGCTTTTTTACTTTTATCCTCTTCGCCACTGATCGGCTCATTAGCCACTTGGGTGGTTGGTCACATCTCTGTTACACACTGTTGGCAAGTACTGGGCATGCATGGGCTCCAGAATTTATCTGAACCTGCTCCAGTGTTGGTCAAGTCTGGTTTTGAAAGCGCTCACACTCAGTGCCATCACAACACTGGCAGTTTGTTCTAAGAGTACAATTTTCTCTCTGAAAAAGTTTGCCCTCTCTGTTTTCTGGACTTGTGGCTTCTTCAACCTTGAACTGTGACCCCTTGTGGGGCAGGTGTCCGCCAACTCCAGGTATGGACGCTTGACTGAGTAGTGTCCTCGGAGATGTTTAAACACCTCAATTAGGTCACCTCTTGCTCGTCTGTAGTATAAGCTAGGCAGTGGCAGGCACTCTAATCTCTGGATAACTGAGGTGCCAAAGTGCAGGCACCAGTCTGGTGGCCCTCCTTTGATCATTTCCAAGCAACTAACTGTTTAGCATATCTCAGGTACCAGACGGGGTGACAGTACTCCAGGTGGGGAAGCATCTCACTCTTGAAAATCATTACGAGGGACAAACCATCTAGATATCTGAACGACCTTAGACCTTTTAGTTTAGTTGCTTGATTCACCGTCAGCATCAGTTCATTGTCAACAATCACACCCAGGTCCTTTTTGCATTCAATCTATTAATCAGTTTCTTCATCCAGTTGGAACATGTGATGTGCCTCCTTACCGTTAGTATGACCCAAGTGCATCCTCTTACACTTCGTGATGCTTGTATCTCAAGTTAGTGGAAGGTTGCCTCATTAGAAGTCAGGTTCAGGTTAGAGAGGCTATTGCTACAGAAAACTTTAAGCCTAATTTGAATCTATCTTCTAAACTATAAATTATAATTGTTTTTATTCAGTAGACTTATTATTTTAGGTTCATATTGATGACCACCCTAGTGATGCAATATTTGTTTTGATGTTTATATTCTTACTATATTTTCATCAGTTTAGTTCTGATATGATACCGGTAATCATATTTTTTATTTATTTTTTAATTGCTTCCTTTGGTAGATAATTATGCGACTAGGTGTGCACTACTTTGTATGGTGCACACTACTTTGTCTTTTTTGGTGGTGATGCAGTAGTGCACAGTCAATCATTTCGGATCGATGCAAGTCGCCAGTGTATGTTTGTGAGCCACACGGACCTGACGTCTGCTCCCACATCCACAAAAAGCGCAAAATTCGACCATATCTTTGAAAGATCTTTCTGTTTACTGTAATATGCTGGGGCAGTCCAGAGGGTGGAGCTTCATGGTTAGGAAGTTAGGTAAGGTTTGGTAGGTTTCTTTAGTAAGGTTGGTTTGGTCTTCTAATAACACTTCTGCCGCTTGTTTTTGCTGATCAACTTAGGTTGAGTTAGGTTTAATTTAGAAATAACCACTTTTTAACACGTTTATCAAAACTATGCCAGTGTCCACTATAAAACAGTGAAATTGCACTGATTTTAAATTTGTTTTGTTTGAAAAATCGGCGGTGGGTCACTCATCAATAATTACATTATTGTATTATGAATTGGGTTTTTATTAAATTGGTATTTAAAGAAACACAGTTTAGAAGAAATAAATTTCCACTTCCTGCAATTAAGTTCTTTAAATATCCTAGTCATGTATGGCGTACCGGTATTTATATACTGTACTTACCGTACTTTGTTAGCTCTTCGGAAAAGCTAGGATTATAAGGCTATATACTGTACTACTTAATATTCTAATACTTAGTATAGAGAATTATTTACTGTACAATTATATGTACATACATTGCGATACTTTTCATGACACTAACTTTGGTGTAAAGAGAGAGAATCTTGTGACAATTCCAAGTGTGAGTTCCTTTAAGCCTTGACGTGATTAACACTGAAGCATGTCTAGGTATCTTCAAGAGCCAGTGCTTGCCAACAGTGCATAACAGAGAACTGACTGACTGCCCAACTGGCTAGTAAGTTGGGTTAGGGACAAAGAGGATAGAGAAACTAAAGTTACCTAATTTTTAGACAAAGTCAAAACTTAGCAAATACATACAGTATACTATGCTGTACAGTACTATATTGAGTTGTAAGATGAGGTGAGTTTAGTAAAAATAATATAATTAGTTTACTTTTAGATCTCATGCAGTGGGACCCTAGATACTGTTACTTTCATTTTGTGTATTAAATATGATTGGTAAGAATATTGGGAAATGGTATACTGTACTGTATTGACTTGGCCTGCCACTGATTTTGAAATCAGGATTTTTTTTTTTTAATTGTAGTTGTTTGTGTTCTACAGTAGAATAGTTCCTAATGCTGTCATGGGTTTTATATTCCTAGGTGACCTTGGACCCCTAGATTGCAAGGTGTGTTGGATTCGATACAACACAGATGATCGACGACCACGTATTCTTGACTGTGGTCACACTTTCTGCACTAAATGCCTCGTTACCTCTGCTGGAAAAAAGACTTTGAGGTGTCCTAGTTGCCGCACTTCCTATAAAATCAATTCTGTCTCATCCGTAAGCATCAACATTAATATTGAGGACTTCTTGGAGTCAACGGGATTACTGGCATCTCCTCAGAGTACTGCTGGTATTTGTGCTGAACACCCTGATTATCCCCTTTTCTTTTATTGCCTTCAGCATCAGGTCTGGATGTGCTATATGTGTAAGAACCTAAATCATCCAGATATTGATAGTTGTGATGTAATCTCTTATGAAAATTATTTGCTGCGTCTTAAGAAGAAAGGACAGAACATTTTCTTAAATCAAATCGAACATTGTAATCGTATTTCCGAGGTAATTGAAAGAAAAACTAATGAGATAAATTACATTATTGATGGCTACAATCAGCAAATTCAAACACTATATGCCAGGATTTACACTCTTAGACAGTCTATAGGGGTTCTGGTTAATGAACACTCAGAAATGGCCCGAGTGCAGCATGAGGGCAAGCTGGGATGTCAAGAGTTAAGGAAAGCCCACAGAGATTTAAATCAGACTACAAATTTAGTGGAAATGGAACAGACTATGAGTAACTTACTGTATTGGCAGCAAACAACTCAGGAATGGATGGATTTTACCAAGAAGTGTTGTAATATCCCAGCAACCCTTGATGAGTCAGAAGAGGTAAGTATTTTGTTTTACTGTACTAGTTAGGGTGCTTACCAGGATTTTATACACCTTTTAAAACAAGTGTAAAACTTTTCATGCTTGTTAGAGCTTCCTGATTGTCACCTCTCTTTACTTAGAAAATACAGTAAGAAAATACAGTAAGTCCTCGCTTAACGTCGGGGCTACGTTCCTGAAAACATGACGTTATACGAAATAACGTTAAGCGAATAAATTTTCCCCATAAGAAATAGATAAAATACGGAAGTTACGTTCCCGAGCCTCCCTATGCTCCATGAAATACATTACATATACAGAAAATCATTGCCATTTCTATAGAAAATAGTGCATGCATATACAACTACAAGTACTTACTGTACTAAGTTTGTATGGGTATTCACCGATGGGCGGAGGTGTCTGGTAGATAGTGAAGTAGAGGAGGTGGTTGGCAGGAGTGGAGGAGGGGAGGGGAGGAGGGTGGTGAGTCACTGAGACTGCGGCTGCCTCCTCCTCCTGTGCTGACTGGGGTTCCTCTGCTGCTGTTTGCTCCTCCTCAGCTGCCGGCTGTTGTGAAGAAGCTGCTTCTGTCGTCCCACGACGAAAAAGTGAATCCAGTGTTGACTGCTTGGTGCTACTCTTCTTCTCCTTATACATCTCGGTGTAATAACCAAGACTGTCATCAATGCTGCGTTGAATCTTTCAGCTACGTTCTCTGTTTTTGTCGTCATCCACAAGGATTTGCATACCTTGCTGGATCAAGTTGAACGCTTCTGCCAACCTCTTGGTAGTTAGCGTTTGTTGAGGTTCTTCTTCGTCGTCAACGGGACTGTGTTCTGTTAGTTGTTGCAAATCCTCATTGGTGAGCTCTTCTCTATGGGATGCCAGGACGTCCTCAATATCATCTGATTCCAGCTCATCAAAGCCTGCCTGTCTAGCCAAGCTGAGGATATCCCTATTCACTACTGGGACTAAGTCCGTGAATTCCGTAAAACTATTGACGCACTCGGGCCACAGTTTACCCACACACCATTCAGGCAACTTTCTGAAACCTCTTCCCATGCATTGCCAATGTTGTCAATTGCAGGAAGAATGTTGAAGCCACGCCAATATTCTTGTATCGTAGGTTATTATCTCTGTCTGTAGCCTTGAGCAGCTGGGCCATGGTACGGCATAAATAATACGCCTTGAATGCGGCGATGACGCCTTGATCCATAGGCTGCATCAGTGCTGTTGTGTTGGGAGGCAGGAATACAACTTTTACACTGTCATGCAAGTCGTCGAGATTGAGAGGATGAGCTGGAGCATTGTCAATGATCAGAAGAATTTTGAAGTCAAGTTTCTCCTTGGCACAGTATTCCTTCATTGCAAGGACAGCATAAATATGGCGCCGGTTATCCATGCCTTCTTGTTTACCTTGTAGATCACTGGAAGGTGATCCTTAGAGTAACGTTTCAGGGTCCGTGGGTTAGCAGTGAGGAGAAAGCAGGATAGGTTTCAGCTTGAAGTCGCTGGCAGCATTCGTGCCAAGCAGCAGGGTCAAGCGGTCATTTGCCGCTTTAAAACCTGGTGCTCTTTCCTCCTTCTTGGAGATATAGGTCCTCTCAAGCATCCTCTTCCAAAAGAGACCAACCTCATCCACATTGAAGACTTGCTTCGATGAGTATGGTAGAGGCTACCATACTCATCGAAGCAAGTCTTCAATGTGGATGAGGTTGGTCCTGGATAATCCGTTTGATTTCTAGCGGGAATGTCTCGGCAGTAACCCTATCTGAATTAGCAGCTTCACCAGTCATCTTAACCCCTAGGCTCCGGGTAACGTTCCAGAAAGTCCGTCTATTTTCCCGCCATTTTTTTTTTTTTTCTTTTTTAATTATTATTATTTTATTTATTTATTTATTTTTTTAAGAAAAAAAAATCTAGATTTTTCCCCATGGGGGGAGGGGGGGGAATACTGCCAGCAGCACCCTAACCCTGGGCTTAAGGGTTGATATTGTGGAAGTTATGACGATTCTTAAATCGTTGAAACCATCCTCGGCTGGCCGTAAAGGTCTCTTCCTTCGATCCTTCACCCTCTTCTGCCTTTAAGTCATCAAACAAGGATCTGGCCTTAAGCTGGTTAACCATAAGGCTCACAGGGGCATTGCGTTGATTCTGGTCCTCCATCCACATAGCCAGCATCTTTTCCACCTTTTCTATCACAGTGCTTCTAGTACGAGTTGTCTTAGTTGCAGAGAAGAGAGAAGAACCACTTCCAGCACTAACTTTAATCTTGTCAGCGTTGGTCCGGATATTACGCACTGTTGTGGGGGTTAGACCAAGCACAGCGGCTATGTCTACAGCACGTTCCCCTTTTTCAAAACGGGCTAATACATCCATTTTTCGTAGAAAGGGTAATGGTCTTACATTGCTTCTTCATTACACTAGCATTAGTAACACTTGATGGGCGCTTGGAAGTCATTTCGATTGGTTATAGTACAGTTTTAGAGCAAAAGCACTTAAGCACACATGAATGATGTGAAGTCGTAACAAAGACTAGCTCGGCGTCGCTTGGGGACGCTATGACGTTCCGCAAGTGAGGGCAGCGCGCTGAGCCGAGACAGCATAGCTTGGCCAGGCGAGAGCGGGTGATGAGCCGTATAAAGTAGTCCCTGACGACGCAAAATGGCGTAGTAACTGATCCCCAGGACTTTTAATAAAATTTTGGTCTCTTAAGTTTAGCGACGTAGTACCAAAACAACGTTAAGCGAGGACTTAATGTAGTAACAGATGTGCTGCATAAACTGTGGTTCTTCCAAAACATAAATTGTTTTCATAATTCAAAAGGAAGTGAGTATTCCCAGTGTATGGATAATTCCATTCAGAGAAGAGAAGTGTTCTAGCCATTGAAAATTTCCCTTCATATTTTCCCCCCTGTTCACCTCTAATAGTAAGTGAGACTCAGTATAAGTACTCTACTCAATAAATTTTCCCCTTGAGAAAACAGACATGTCAATACTCCACAAGTTGTTTTCCTATCATCTCTATTTTATAGTTACAGGATAGATAAGTTTATTCGTACAATACAGTACAGTATGCCCAGATAATTCGCGGATTTTTATTTCGCCGTTCTCTATTATTTGCGGATAACACCCTGGATGTACCCAAGAATATCTGCGGGTAGTTTTTGAAGTTACCGGCATTTTCGCGGCCAGGACAGGGATCCACACATACATGTATTAGCCCCTGTCCCTTGGCAATAACAATTATATAAATTTGGGTTAATACATTTAGTTTATATAATCCAATCACGGTAATTTTCCATTAAGCTGTGAGCTGCCATGTGCTGTTCACGTGAGGGGAAATTCCTCTCAGTAGGCCGACCTTGAGAATGTAGGGTCAGCCCAGCCTCTCCTTTAGAGCCTCCCCCTCACAGCACCCAGTCCTTACTTGAAGCTCACGAGAAGCAGACGGGTGACCTAACTCAGTCAAGCTGAGCCCTGTCCTTAACTAAAACTCACAGCTTACAGTGTTAATTACGGTGCATCTACTAATAGACTGTGACCAATATAGTTTTACCAATAAATGGAGAAAAGACCATTTTGGGTTTGTAACTTAACCCTTCAACTTATTTATATACAGTATAAGCCAAGTTAAAGGGAACTCTACCCAAAGCTTATATACACACACACACACACACACATACACACACATATATACAGTACAGGTAAAAGAAATAATTGTCCTAAGAGCAAACACATAAAGGGAATATACATTTCTTTGTACACAAGTAAAAATAACACCCCCGTCAGCAAATGTTATTCAAGGATTTGGTGATTCGCTGCCATTTTGAGAACCTAACCCTCCGGGAATTTGAAGGGCCTACTGTATTCCATTTGGTATGTGATATTACAAGAAAATAACCAAATAAAGAAGGTAATTTAATGGTGGCCATGCAATTTTTTCTGGTTATTATACTAGCGAGTTGGGCAGTTGATATAATCTGTTATGCACTGTTACTCAAGTACTGGGCATGTACAGGCTCTTGAATGTATTTGATCATTTAGCAATGTTTGTAAGATGAGGACTTAAAGGAGCTCACACTTGATTGGGTCACCAAATTCTTTTGGCAGGTTATTCCAATAGCTTACAACTCTTGCTTCAAAGAAATTATTTCTGACAGATAACTGTACTGATAGCTTCCACTGATTCCAGATATGTATATTACTGTATTTGACGAAGTCATCAGATGTTTATTTCTAGTACAGGGTATCCTTCTTAGGTTGAAGTAAGATTCCAGTAAAAAAAACAAATTATATATATATATACAGTATATATGTTCAAAGTCCGCGTGTTATATGGACTAAAAATGAAGTATATATATGTACCTCGCGTTTCATACCAGCTGGATTCGGTAAAATGCTACTGACACCACATAAGAGGCACGGGCAGTTTCCCAATGAGGTTCACGGCGCCATCAGCTCGATGAACAGGCTTTGTGTGAAATATAACAGAGTCTAGAACTGCTTTTAGTGTCCTTGTGGCCTAGCCGGTAAGCGTTCCCTAGTCACACCCAGTAGGTCGAGGGTTCGATTCCTTGCTGGTGAGGTCGTTGATTATATGTTCAAAGTCAGCGTGTTATATGGACTAAAAATGAAGTATATATATATATATATATATATATATATATATATATATATATATATATATATATATATATATATATATATATATATATATATATATATATATATATATATATATATATATATATATATATATATATATATATATATATATACATACATACATATATATATATATATATATATATATATATATATATATATATATATATATATATATATATATATATATATAATATATACATACATACATACATATATATATATATATATATATATATATATATATATATATATATATATATATATATATATATATATATATATATATATATATATATATATATATATACACAGTTGTACCCCACTTAACGCGGTCAATTGAACCCAGAGGGTCCCGCGTTAAGTGAAATCCGCGTTAAGTGAACAACAGAACATATGGGATTAATTCCAATAGAACCCAGCCCGACCCCCAAACTCCACTTTTTGACGACACATAACTATGTTGTAGTAAAAATTCTATCTTAACTTTATGATGGTATGAAAAAACAAGTAATATAGAAGAGGTTAGGTTAGGAAAGATAAAGGTTAACATAGGAAAAATAAAGAATAGGTTAAAAAACGAAAAATTTTGTGGAACACTTACGGTAGTAGAAGAGATGGGTCGGCATACGGGGATGGAGGCTGGTTCCGAGGCAGAGGGCAGATTACTGGCCCTCAGGTGAATCACCATTACTAGGTGAATCAACATCACTGTCACTTACCGTTGTCAGGGCTTCCCTGACAAATCCCTCAAAGTCAACTTCACTTTCACTATCACTGGCTTGGGCTGGCTGTGGTGGGTTGCGGGCGAAGAACTCGGTTATGCTTTGCTGACGGCTGGTGTTGATGTTGTCGTGATACACCTTGATGTACGGCTCCATAGCCTGCACCAGTCGGGTATGGAAGACTTCATAGCGTTCATCGTCATTGTCGCGGGAAAGGACTGACTTAATTTTTTCTGTAAACTCTATGACACACTTAATATCACTATGACTTAAACTAGGTTCTTCGGAGAATGACGCACCTTCTTCCTCCTCTTCACTGGCGTGTTCTTCTTCCAACATCTCGTCGGCAGTCACTTCAGGATCTTTGATCACCTCCAGGATGTCTTCGTTGGTGGTCTCGGAGAAGCCTTCAGCTGTAATATTGAGCGCAGCTTCTCTGGCAAGGTCCACTGCTACTGCAACAGTCTGAACCTCACCAGTCACAGGTTCACTCCTCCTCTCACCTGGTATGCCATGCAACACATGTCTCCATGCGTGACGAATCGTAGCAATAGTCAGCAGATCCCATGCCTCCACCAAGAAGTCTACAGCTTGTTTAACGTTAAACTTCTTCCAAAATTGTTTGACGAGAAGTTCTTGAGTCACCGCCTCTTGTTCCTTGTCCTCGTCGCTTTTGCTCTCGCTGTCGGTGTCACCCAGCTTACGCAACTCATCCTTGGTGTTGGTAGAGTCGTTCAGGAGCTTGAACTTCTTTGCAGAGTACGCAGCTTTCACATTGCAGATCAACTCCTGGTCCATGGGCTGGATTAATGACGTAGTGTTGGGAGGAAGGAAGACCACTTTTACGTTGGGGTGACGATCCATAAGTAGGGGCGAGTGTCCAGGTGCGTTGTCAAGGAGCAACAAAATATTGAATGGAACATTCTGTTGCTCGCAGAATTTCTGCACGTCAGGAACAAAACAGTTGTCAAACCAGAAGAGGGACAGAGAAGAGGACATCCACGCCTTACGTGCGGTTAGCCAGTGGACATTAAGCTTGTTCATGTCCATATTCTTGTAGGCGTGCGGCTTGCGGGCTGTGTGAATCACCGATAACTTTGGTTTACAGGTACCGGAGGCATTGGTGGTAAACAGGACGGTGATGCGTTCCTTCTGCAACTTCCGACCCCTTACCTTGCTGGCAGACTGGACAACGAAGGTCTTGGAAGGTAACTTTTTCCAGAAAAGACCAGATTCGTCCATGTTAAACACCTGGTCGTCACTGTACTGTCCTTCCTCCATAATCTCACGTAAAAACGGAGGAAAATCTCTAGCCGCCACACGGTCAGCACTCGCTTCCTCACCACCAATGTTGATGTTGGTGATCTTGTTCCTCTTCTTAAACCTATGCAGCCAACCAGAGGAAGCATTGAAGGGTTTGGGCTCTGCAATTCCCAGTTTACGTGTCACTGCTGCGTATAGCTCACGTGCGTACTCCTGCACTGAGCGCGTGTCCACCGCCATGTTGCGTCGCGCCTGACGCACCAAATAACTCACCAGCAAATTTTCCACTTTTGCCAGCACCCTGTTCTGGCAATACCTGATAGATGAAGCACCTGCAGACTTTGTGATTTTCATGTGCTCTTTGATCTTGGCTGCATCCTTCTTGATCGTACGAATCGTAGATTCGTTGACGCCATGCTGGCGCGCGAGATCAACTTGCCGTCTTCCTTTCTCCAAATCTTGAACAATTTGGTACTTCACCTCGTAGCTTAATGAACGTCGTGTCTTCTTTGGCTTAGTGCCGCTGGGTCCAGGTAAGGAAAGGTCTCTCTCTGGGGGCGGTGGTGGTCCGGCGGAAGCCATTTTACGGAACAATGGATGCGCGTTAACACGGGGTGGCCTTGAGGGATGAAACTGCCGCGGCTAGGTCAAGCGTCGTCTCTCCTCCCTCCCTCCCTCCCCGGGGTGGTCACGTCATAATACTTTAAGCCAATTACAGCTAGCAGCAGAGGGGGGTAGGGATGCATGGCCAATCACAGTCCGATACGTCATATGACGTCAGTGATAACGCAACAAAGACACACTGCGCAACCTTACCGCGCGGCTTGCCCAAGCGGAGGGAGGAGGAGGGAGAGGCGAGGAGCACAGGCAGGCAGGCGGGCGGGTGGCGCGTGGGCAAAATCTAAAAATAGCATCTCGAGCCGGACACTCACCGCGTATATGTGGAAAAAATCCGTGTTAAGTGAAAGTTCAGCTCTGGCAAGGCACCGCGTATATGCGAAAACGCGCTAAGTGAAACCGCGTTAGGCGGGGTAATACTGTATATATAATAATAATAATAATAATAATAATAATAATAATAATAATAGTAATAGTAATAGTAATAATTTGAAACACATGAAAAGGGATTGCCATGTGTATATATTTCTGGTTTCAGGGATGCTTACCTCTTGACTTTAGGGTCACCCCAGTTCTCTGCTGTGAATTATTACCTAACTTTACAATTGGGAAGTGAAGAGAGATGAATGGAATGCCAGCCACACAATCTCTTTTTGTATATATCATATTTGAAAAGGCATATTCTACAGTGGTCTGTATCCATATTGCTTTTAGTATGTTTAATGTGTAATTTGGCATGAAGACCAACTGGAGCACAAAACCCTGTGCTGCAGGAATCTCTCTCTCTCTCTCTCTCTTGAAGCAAAATCTGTCTGCTCATCACTCAAAATGCCTTTTGTTTTATGTGACTACCAGTATTTGCAATATATAACTTTCTTTTTTTTCCAGGGTATGAAAACAAAACTCTACATGAATAGCAGTGATCAACAAAAAACTTGTATTCATGATGCCCAGAAACGTAATAATGACAAAAAATTTCAAATCTTGAAAACAAAATACTTAAAAACTGACAATAAAATGAATGAAGAACATAAGAGATTTAATATCAGTGTTATTGAGGACATTGTAAATATAAGTGATGGACTCTTACTAGACAACAGTGATAAGCCACCAGCTGTCAACATCATGAGATCTGTAACTGGCCCCAGTGGACTACCAATGATTTCAAATGATCAGCCTTCTAATCTTAACAATGTTCCACAAATTCAGATGAGTATATTTAAAGAGATGAAACAGATAAAACCTGGACTGACTGCAAACCCGGTGACACCTTTTACTATAGACATAACACTCAAGGTTAGTGTTTTAGGTTATGTTACTTATTCAATATCTGTTTTATTGATTAATGAATGTGCTAGTTTTCTCAGACTCCTGGATACAGCTAGTGAAAAATATTCACAAATAATTTGACCAGTAAAGCTTTTATATTGTTACTGATACATTTTATTCTGTTATTTATGGTAAATGGTTACAACAGTGCATGATATTTTGAGCCACTTTAGGACCAAATTTTATATGAGAAAACTAGTTTCTTACCTTTCGAATATCAATATAATTGGACCAATTGCAACTTTCCTACATTTCTTTTTTCCAACTTTCTGTCATGAATACAAACCTTAGCTCCCTGCACCTCAGGGTGCTGCCATCATCAGTTGTTTATCTGAGCACTAAAAGTCAAATGTCTCATAGACATTAATGCTTCCATTCCATACATGCAAAAACCTGGCAGCAGGAATTTTGAAAATTTTTATAAGGACAATTTTTTATTATTTCTTAAACTAACCCTTATACCCTGGGCAACTTAAGATCTGCCGGACGCGGGCATATTTGGGAAGAAAAAATATGTATATATTCACAGTCAAAACTGGTATGTCAGGCATAAAATTAGTGCAGTCACTCCAAGCATACTGTTGTGGCTTTCGTGCAAATGGTCCCCTACGTCCATGGCCACCAGGAGCCCACGACCTCACTGAGGGAGCACCATTGTTTGCAGGGGGGCTCACAATGTCTAGCATTGGCACCGAAACGTTTGTGGTACCAGCAGAGGGTAGGTCCACTGTGCTGGGAGCTGGCGGCGGTTTCCGGGGCAGAAAGAAGACGTCGGGGTTTGTAGGACGCGGTGCGTGGGGCAGGAACAGGCCCAGCAGCAGGTGTGGAGGAGCAGAGCTGCTCAATGGTGTCCATCCTGCGGTGTAGAGACTGCAGCAGATCCCTGATGTCTTGTGAGGTATTGCTCGACTGAGGAGCGTTGATCCGGTTTACAAGATCGGAGGTAAGTAATGGTGTGGCCGTTTGGTTGTCCGCGGTGGCGAGGCGCAGAGCAGCGCACTCGTTGAATATTCTGTCTGCCGAGGTTACGTAGATATCCGGTGTCGTAGAGTAATCTACTGCGGACAGGGTGATGCGAACTTGTGTGGGGAGCTTCTGTGCGTGAAGATGGCGCAGGACAGTGTCGGGAAGCCTGTCCGTGTGCCGGGAGTTCAGTCTACACATCTCGTCCCAGAGACGTGCAGGCGTTGAGTTGCCGAGGTAGAGAGAGAGGATAGGTTTTGCAGGAGACTGGTGTGGGACCACTGGTAACGCGTCTTTAGAGCATTCCGCAGGGCACCGAACTTGTTGTCAGCTGGAGGGTTGGTAATGATCTCTGAGACTTGCGTGGCAACTTCCGTGGGCAAGGAACAGAGCAGGGCGACGTACTTTTGCGCGTCATTAGCCTCTGAGCCGCTGAGGGCTGCCTCCACATGAATTAACCAGTCCTCGATGTTGTGGTTGAAGGTTGGTAGAGAGATCCGTTTGTCTTCCATTCTTGCGAGAGTGCGTCACACCAGTTAGGTAAGGATGAGGGATGGGTACTTGTTCCGACTCCCTTCCGTGTTCACAATCTCCTGGGAGGGAGGTGAACAGTTACTGGGGGGACTTCAGGGCGAATACACTTTTTGAGGGTGCAGGTCCCTAGGCCAGAGCGAAAAAACAAAAGAAAAATAGTAGGAGTAGGCAAAAGAGCTCAAATCACGTCTGGAATATCTTGCAATAGTTGCTCTCCAGCTGTGATGTGGGTCACTCACACCACCAGTGGGAAGAACAAACTAATGCTTTATAAACCTAACGGTTGTGAGATGGTGTCGGCGCTGTAGTGGTGGAGTGGCAGGGGGCCCACAATGGCAGCAGACAGGGCGGTCCTCACAGCTCCAGGAGTAAGGCAGCAGAGAGAGTGTGGTGTTCACAGCTCCAAGGGTCACCAATTGTAGCGTACTGTATGTGGCCAGTTGTCAAATTCTCTTTGTTTGTCTATTATCTCTTTGTATGGGCTCTCATACGTATGTACATGTTAGATATCTCACACTCAGGATGGAGGTAGAATAGAAACTCACAATGCATTTTCTGTATATATATTGTATGTACAGTAGGGGGCAGTGAAATTTTGCTCAAAGCTGCACTCTTCAGGCATTGTTCCTTATACATATCTAAGACTCCATGCCAAATTTGAAGCTGATATGTCGAGGTTTAGTCTGCCGCATTTTCTACTGAAATTTTTTAATTTACCTACAGTACTAGCCAAACAGCCGATGTGGCGGTGCAATGTTCTGTTCAGTGTTTATCAACTTTTTTTTCATATCTCTTATTTCATTTAAGTTGTCTTGTTGCAGATGAGTATGGTGCTATGTCTATATTGATTATCAGCCTTTTCTCATTTCATTTCTCAATGTTGTGTTACTGTACTGTAATGTAGGGGAGACCTGGGTAAGTTGGCGCACTTGAAATTATTCAAATAGTTACCGTTAAGCAGTTCACACCGCAGGATCACCACGTGCTTCCTCAGTCACCCATAAGCAGTCATTCTGAGACGCCGCACGTCTTGATTAGAGTGGGGGAAAATTGATTTTGATGCTGGTAAGTAAATTTTATTCTCTTATAAGGTTTGCTGTAACATGTGTGAGGTTATAGACAAGTACTGTAGTATCCAATTTAGCCATAATTCAACTTAGCGCTTAAGGATTGTTTATCCATGAAACAGTTCATGTTAGGCTTCTTGATATATACCAAAATAATTTATTTATGATCACTGGTACGGCTGGGACAAGTTGGCTCAACAAAAATGGGGCAAGTTGGCGGCACAGTACTAGTTACATACTTTCCATTTTCATTTATTTGAATTAGGCTACATTATATTTCTGATTAACTAATTTTGGCATTATTTACTAATGCACAAGAAGCCTATTGATGATGTGTTTTCAGAAATTGCTCTAATAACTAACTTTTTCTTTTTCTTTTCAGGTGATCTGATCAATTTGCTATCAAGATGGCTACTGTATTAACGAGGGCAGCCACAGATCATGCATTGTTTGGCTCTGCAAGTGTTCTTCCAGTGGACAAACTTCCCTCGAAAGGCGAGATGTTAAAGAACTGCTGGCGATATAAATGTGATGACGGAAAGTTTGCAGATGTCTCAATGATTATAAAGATGGCCGCCCAGGACTGTTCAGAAATATGGGAAAAAGCAATTGGAGATAGGCAGAATGTTCCTCTTCTTAGCCAAAAAACTATTGAGGAAAGGTTGAGAAAATTGTACAGTAGAGGAATTGAACTAAATAAGAACAAGAATGTAGGCAAAAAAGCTGCATTTCAGGTAGAAATGAAAGAAGAGTTTGATATCTGTAGCTGTTATTGTCCCCTTGCCTCCTGTCAGGATGTGAGGTGCATAGTTAAGGAGTGTGACGGATATCACCTGGCATGTAATTGTGTTATAAAAGTTCCCAAACGTGAGATGCAGTTTCTCCTTGACCAGCGAGGTGATAGGAAGATGAAGATTGCAGGGGTTGACATGAAAGTGACGAAGATGTGGGACAGAGTGACGGCAAGAGAGAAGCATGATGCGGACAGAGTTAGGAGACAGCTTGAGCAAAAACATAGATATCTGGTAGCTGGAGATATTCCTTATGTTGAGGATAATTCAGATGATTCAAGAGATATTCCTCTCGTCAATACTGATGCTGATTTTGTCCCTGATCCAAGGGCTCTGACAGACACCAGTTCACAGAACCGGACAAGACTCCCTACACTGGCTGCCGCTTGTGACCGATACTTGATTAGTGATTATGCTGGAGCTGCCATTGCTACTGCCACCTTAACTGACTATGGCATTATCACAAAGGATGACAAGAGTCAGGTTATTGGACCACATAAGCTGCGGGATGCGAGACAAAAATACCGATTTAAGAGGCAAGAAATTGAGATGGCTAGTTTAGATAATTTGACGTCACTCTATTTTGATGGTAAGAAGACCGCCACTCGTGTGATGATAAAGAATGAGAAGACCGAGAAATGGAGTTCGAGGATGATGGTGAAAGATCATTATGTCATCATGGTTGAGCCTGGCAATGAATATCTCACACATGTGACTCCCAAGACTGGACACGGAAAGCAGATTGCCAAAACTATTCACGAGTTTCTGGTGGAGAAAAATCTAACCCAGCAGCCCATTGTGTGTGTTGGTTGTGATGGAACCAATGTAAATGTAGGATCAGAAAATGGAGTCATTCATCATCTTGAAATGTTACTTGGTCACCCGCTCCATTATTTCATATGTCAGCTTCACGGAAATGAGCTGCCTTTCCGCGCAGTTTTTTATCACTATGATGGTAAACCAAGTGGTCCTGAGCATTGGCGTGTTCCCATTGGAAAGCAGATCAAGGAGTCTTTGTCTGAGCTTCCAGTTGTCGCCTTCCAGCCAGTCAGTTTCCCTGATTTCCCTGTGTTTAATGATGAAGTGGAGAAAGATCTGTCCTGGGATCAGAAATACCTGTATAGGATTTGTAAAGGAGTTATCACAGGTGTTGTTGAAGATGACTTGGTTGCTATTGAGCCAGGTCCTCCCTGTGTGTCAAGGTGGAACACCTTATGGAGTAGAATCCTCAGGTTGTATGTAGCAACATCAAGACCCAGCCATGAGTTGAAAAGAATTGTCATTACAATAATAAAGTTCAGTGCTCCAATGTGGTTTTACATCAAGATACACCCTTACGTAACACACGCTCAAGGAACGTATTCCAGTCCCTGCTATATATGAAACACCTGAATAGTGAGGAGGAGACGATAGTGAAGAAGGCTGTCCAGAGAAATGCATACTTCGCCCACACAGATCAACTTCTTCTTGGTATGTGTGCAGATGAGGACATGACTGTTAGAGAAAAAGCTGTCTCAATGATAAGAAAAATTAGAGAGGAGAATCAGCAAAAGGAAGAATGCACTGGCAGATCTGAAGAGGAGGAGGAAGATTCTGATGCTGCTGTTGACGAGAATTTGTTAAACTATACTGATGAGGAGGGTAAAGATGGAGATGGGAATGAGGATGTGCCTCCTGTAGTCAACATGAGAAAGGTGGTGACTCCGAAACTAAAGTGGCAAGCAAAAAACTATCATTCCATGATTAACTGGAGGAATGAACTCAAGACTGAGCCTCCTTACATTGCTTCTCTGTCAAATCTACAGGTTAATGACATTCTTGAGACACCATTAGTGGTGCCCAAGTGGCCAAACAGCACTCAGGCGGTCGAGAGAGGCATAAAAGTGATGACTGAAGCTTGCACTGAAGTGACGGGATACGAATCGAGAGATGGATATATTAGGCAAAGATTATTGTCTAGGAAAATGATGCCAAGGTTCCGCACAAAAAAGAATTTCAATATGAACTTGTAATGATTTTCTATACGGTGTACCTGTAAAATAACATGTGAATTAAATCGATGTCACCCATGTAAAATTTATCATTATCCTAGAAAACATTAAATGACACCTAATTTTTGGTATACACTAAAAGTTGACAAAAAGTCGTTCGCGATGCGGCAGGGTAAGTATGCATGAAATGGCATGAAATTTTGCACAGGTGTTTGTTACAGCCATACAAACGATGCCTGAAAAGTGCAGCCTGCAACTCAAATAAAAGTGTTTTTTCCCTGCCCCCTAATGTACAGTGCAGTGCTAAGGAGTTGCTGTGTGGTGAGAAGCTTGCTCAAAGGTTCTGTTGGGTGAGGAGCTTTCTGAGGGAGCTGGTTGGTGAGGCGCTGTTGAGAGGTCTTGCTGGTTCAGGAGAGTAGAGTAGAATGAGTTCCGTAGCCAGGCCTACGCGTATTTATATACCGCTGCTCAGGATCAGAGACGCGAGGTGGCTGGCACGCTGATCCTGTGCGGGAGGTGAAGGTCCAAGCTAGGTCGGCGATCGTACCCTACGTCCGTACCCGAGAGTTAGTCTGTTGAGGTAGCTGGCTGTAAGCTGATTGGCTGGTAAGCGAACGGCAGGTGATCAATTGGCAGTTGTAGGGGAGAGTATCCACTACAGTATCACTGTCCTCACCGCTGGCCACCTCAACAAACCTGACATCATCTGGGTTTGTTTCCTCCCCATCACTATCTTCGTCACTCGGTACTACTGTATATCAATGCCACTCAAATCAAGCAACTCTTAATGGATAGCACTACTGTTGAGGGTGTGGAGGGGCAAGGAGGGTCACGAGACGTGAAGGACGTGCATCCATCATGATAGCTGGTGGGTAACTGGACCACTAAATTTGAGACAAAGGTTATGTGCGAGTTGAATTGCCAAGTAAATAAATATCCCATAGTGTACAAAGTACAGTACAGTATTTTAACCCACCTGGACACTCAATATATGCAGTGAAAATTAAGAACATTGAGGAATGTCACCCAGGCTCTAAAGGTTAATAAATACCAATGAAAATGGCATCAAACAACAATTTTCATATGATTGATTTGTTGATTTTGTTTGGGACGGTGTTTCATACCATAAGATCATCTACTTATCCTGTACCCACTAACGCTTGTCAGGAACCATCTACTACTAATGATTTATTGTAAATAAACAACCCAACCAAACCTAACCTAACATACCTTACCTATCCTAGGATCAAAGTGCATTATTTTAGGATAAGTTATAGGTTGATTATGGTATTATTTTGTTATTAACAGTGAATATGGAAAGTTTGCTGGGAAGGTTGCTAAGCAGTAACAAGTGCATCATCAATGTTCTATGGCCGTTTTCCATGCTTGTGTGGATTAGCCACGGTTACCTGATGGCAGCTCTCCTGGCAGTCTTTGTCAGGCTCTTTACTCTGTCATTTCTTTAATTTTCTTACAACCTCTCCCCAGGTCATTCTTGTCATCAATATTTTAACTCCAAACATGTGGTCACAACATTCGTACCAAATTTCCCCAAAAGAAATGTTATAGAAAAATAAACTTAAGATAATTGCGATTAAAAAAATATATATATACAGTTAACCCTCACTTTACGCGGTCCCGCATTCCGCGTTTCCACGTTAACGCGGTGCCTTGCCAGAACCTCATGTGCTCACATTACGCGGTACGTGAACCCCATTACGCGGAGAGTGTCCGGCGCGACGCTATTTTTAGATTCGCGCCACCCGCCCGCCTGCCTGCCTGCCTCTCCCTCCTCCTCCCTCCGCTTGGGCAAGCGGCGCGGTAAGGTTGCGCAGTGTGTGTCTTTGTTGCGTTATCACTGACGTCATATGACGTATCAGACCTGTGATTGGCCATGCATCCCTACCCCCCTCTGCTGCTAGCTGTAATTGGCTTAAAGTATTATGACGTGTCCACCCGGGGGAGGGAGGGAGGGAGGAAAGACGACGCTTGACCTAGCCGCGGCAGTTTCATCCCTCAAGTCCACTCCGTGTAAACGCGCATCCATTGTTCCATAAAATGGCTTCCGCCGGACCACCACCCCCAGATAGAAACCTTTCCTTACCTGGACCCAGCGGCACTAAACCAAAGAAGACACGACGTTCCTTAAGCTACGAGGTGAAGTATAGCATCATCCAAGAGTTGGAGAAAGGAACAAGGCAGGTTGATTTGGCGCGCCAGCATGGCGTGAACTAATCTACGATCCGGACTATAAAGAAGGATTCAGCCAAGATAAAGGAGCACATGAAGATCACAAAGTCTACAGGTGCTTCTATGATCAAGTATTTTCACAACCAGGTGCTTCTCAAGACAGAAAAATTACTTGTGAGGTACTTGGTGCGTCAGGCGCGACGGAACATGGCGGTCGACACGCGCTCTGTTAAGGACTACGCACGTGAACTGTACATGGCAGTGGCACGAAAGATGGGAACTTCAGAGCCCAAACCCTTTAATGCTTCCTCTGGGTGGTTACAGAGGTTTAAGATCCGGAACAAGATCACCAATATAAACATTGGTGGTGAAGAAGCGAGTGCTGATCGTGCTGCGGCTCGGGAATTTCCTCCGTTTTTACGTGAGATTATGGAGGAAGGACAGTACAGTGACGACCAGGTGTTTAACATGGACGAATCTGGTCTTTTCTGGAAAAAGCTACCTTCCAAGTCCTTCGTTGTGAAGAATGCCAGCAGGATTCGGGGCCGGAAAATGCAGAAGGAACGCATCACCGTCCTGTTTACCACTAATGCCTCCGGTACATTGTAAGCTCAAGTTATCGGTGATCCACACAGCCCGCAAGCCGCACGCCTACAAGAGCATGGACATGACCAAGCTAAATGTCCACTGGCTGACCGCACGTAAGGCATGGATGTTCTCTACACTGTCCCTCTCCTGGTTTGATGACTGTTTTGTTCCCGATGTAAAGAAATTCTGTGAGCGATAGAATGTCCCATTTAATATTTTGTTGCTGCTGGACAACGCACCAGGACACTCGCCCCTACTGTTAGATCGTCACCCCAACGTAAAAGTGGTCTTCCTTCCTCCCAACACTACGTCTTTAATCCAGCCCATGGACCAGGAGTTGATTTGCAATGTGAAAGCTGCATTCTCAACAAAATAATTCCAGCTCCTGAACGACTACACCAACACCAGGGAAGAGTTGCGTAACCTGAGTGACACCACCACCGATAGCAAGAGCGACGAAGATGAGGAACAACAGTTAGAACAGCAAAAAATACTCTTCAAACAATTCTGGAGAGTATTTAACATCAAGAAAGCTGTGGACTTCTTGGTGGAGTCATGGGATCAGCTGTCTATTGCTACAATTCGTCACGCATGGAGACATGTGTTGCATGGAATACCAGGTGAGAGGAGGAGTCAATCTGTGACTGGTGAGGTTCAGAATGTTGCAGTAGCAGTGGACCTTGCCAGAGAAGCTGCGCAGACTGTTACAGTTCCAGGCTTCTCCGAGACCACCAACGACGACATCCTGGAGGTGATCAGAGATCCTGAAGTGACTGCCGACGAGATGTTGGAAGAAGAACACGTCAGTGAAGAGGAGGAAGAAGGTGCGTCATTCTCCGAAGAACACAATTTAAGTCATAGTGATATTAAGGGTGCCATGGAGTGTGCAGAGAAGATGAAGTCCTTCCTTTCCCGCGACAATGACGATGACCGCTATGAAGTCTTCCATACCCGGCTGGTGCAGGCTATGGAGCCGTACATCAAGGTGTATCACGACAACATCAACGCCAGCCGTCAGCAAAGCATAACAGATTTCTTCGCCCGCAACCCACCACAGCCAGCCCAAGCCAGTGATGGTGGCAGTGAAGATGACTTTGAGGGATTTATCAGGGAAGCCCTGACAACTGTAAGTGACAGTGATGGTGATTCACCTAGTAATGGTGATTCACCTGAGGGCCAGTAATCTGCCCTCTGCCTCGGAACCAGCCTCCATCCCCGTATGCCGACCCATCTCTTCTACTACAGTGAGTGTTACACCTAATTTTTAGTTTTCTAACCTAACCTTTATTTTTCCTATGTTAACCTTTATCTTTCCTAACCTAACCTCTTCTATATTACCTGTTTTTTCATACCATCATAAAGTTAAGATAAAGTTTTTACTACAACATAGTTGTGTGTCGTCAAAAAGTGGAGTTTGGGGATCGGCCCGGACTCCATTTCAATTAATCCCATATGTTATGTTATTCACTTTACGCGTTCCTCACTTTACGCGGGACCCTCCGGGTTACATTAACCGCGTAAAGTGAGGGTTAACTGTATATATATATATATATATATATATATATATATATATATATATATATATATATATATATATATATATATATATATATATATATATATATATATATATATATATATACTTATTAATATATATATATATATATATATATATATATATATATATATATATATATATATAAAATATGTATATATATATATATATATATATAAATATATATATATATATATATATATATATATATAAATAGCACATATATATATATATATATATATATATATATATATATATATATATATATATATATATATATATATATGTGACCCCTCGGTTAACGAACTCAATCCGTTCCAGAAGGTCGTTATACAGTGACCCCTCCGTTAACGAACTCAATCCGTTCCAGAAGGTCGTTCGTTAACCGAAACCATTGTTTCAATGGGTTTTTGGGTAATTGGTTACACAAAAAATTCAACAAAAATGGTAGAAAAGTTCACTTACTTTGAGGTGTGTATGTAGAAGGCTCCTGGATGATGATGATGATGATGATGGGATTTAGAATGGGGGTGGAGGAGAAGGAAGAAGGCATTGAATTGGAAGAGTCACCCCCATGGCGCCAATTCACCCATAAAATTTTAGCTCTCTTGGTGTAATTCAAGATTATTTTCTTTAAATCAACACTGCACTGCATTATATATTGTCAATATGTAAAATATATTTCAAAATGACCAATAATTTGCTTGAAACACACAGAAAAAAAGCGTTTAGTTGAAGAGAGTCTCAAGCAAGATGTTACATCCAGTGAAAACAGAGAGAGACTAACTCCTGTTTGCTGTGTTAAGAGGCTGGATGCCGCGCATTAAACTAGTCACTTTACCTTCAATTATGTTCAGTAATTGTTAAAATGACTAAAAAATTGAATATTAAACTTTTAAAATTATTGAATAGTATAAACTTCTTGATATTTACTAAAATAGTAAGGAATTTAAGCCCTAAAACCGATTACTGTATTAGCGGACTAATACTACAGCTGGTGGACCGCCAAATGCAAGCAAAAACATGTTCAGGTCGGCTCGTAAAAAACTCGTTAATCGTGGGATTGCTCGTTAACCGAAGTTAAGAATCTTATGGAAGGTAAATCGTTAACCGAAATCTCGTTAACCGAGGCGCTCGTTAACCGAGGAACCACTGTAGCATACAGTATATATATATATATATATATATATATATATATATATATATATATATATATATATATATATATATATATATATATATATATATATATATATATATATATATATATATATATATATATAATACAGTGAACCCTCACTTTACGCGGTTAATTCAACCCACGGCTGCCCGCGTAAAGTGAGAAACGCGTAAAATGAACAACATAACATATGGGATTAATTGAAATAGAGACAAGGCCGACCCTCTAACTCCACTTTTTCAGACACAATACCTACGTTGTAGTAAAAATAACTTCTTAATTTTATGATGGTATGCACACACAATTAATAATTAAGAGAAATATCAATAATATTAGGTTTTTTAACACTTACATTAGTAGAAAAGATGGCTGGGCACACGGGGATGGGGGGTTGGTTCCGAGGCACAGGGCAGATTATTGGCCCTCACTTGTATCAATTGTATCACTATCCACCACAGAGGCTTGCAGGGCCTCTTTGTCAAACCCCTCAGAGTCCATATAAGTCCATATCCTCACTATAATTATCACTATCACTGACTTGGGCCGGCTGTGGTGGGTGGCGGGTGAAGAACTCTGTAATGTTTTGATGACTGGGTGACCTTGTGCGCACTCTGCTCGTGCCGCTTACACAACATGGCGGATGGCGGGAGGTTTGGATCCCAAAATGGCGCGGCTCGCCAGCCGCTCTCCGCGTAAAGGGGTACACGCACCGCGGAATGTGAGCATTCCGGTTTCGGCAGGGTACCGCGTAAACGTGGAAACGCGGAATGTGGGACCGCGTAAAGCGAGGGTTGACTGTATTCCCCGACTTACGTCCTACTCGACTTACGACCACCCGGACATAGGACCGCCTCAGTCGTACCAAAATTTTGTCAAATTACGTACTTTCGTTTGTAATTCACTTTAAAATAGCTGGCAAGCTTAAAAGTGAGAGTTCAGTGGTGCTGAAAAGAAAAAGAGACACCCATTATAGATTTTTTATGTATTATTTTTGCCTTTTCGACTTACGACCTGGTCGTCGGGACAGAACCCCGTCATAAGTCGAGGAGAAACTATGAACAGGTTCCGTTCCTGAGGATGTTCTTAAGTTGGAATGCATACCCTATGTGCACGATATCATAGCCCAAGTTCATTTACATATCTTGAATCACTTAACTTAAGAGAAAGGAAGAAATTGGATGACAAAATACAGTAAAAAAAAAATAATAATAATAAGTCTATCACTTATATTGAAACCTGGGGCTGGCTTGCATGTAGAGATGGGCATTTGTAGGAGTGAGAGAGGGTTTATTGGGATGGTTGAACTGAAACTTTCTTCTTTTCATCATAAATCTTTCTGTAGCATGGTAGATATTCATTAATTCCTCTATGAATCTTGGTGAATCTTGCTGTTTAAATTTCAACAATTCTTCTTCAATAAACTTAAGAACATCTGCCATTTCTTTTGTAATGAATTCCTTTGGTCCTGGAGTTTCAGCTTCCTCTACATCCTCTGACAAAATTTGCTTCTCCAGTTTAATAATGTCCTCATTGCTTAATTCTTTAGCATGAGACTCAAGCAACTGTGTGACATCATCCTCATGAATATCAAGCTGGAGTTGGTTCCCAAGGTCTACCACTGGCTGTGTCACTTCCCCGACATCATTTTCAAAGCCCCTGAAATCATGGACAGTTAATAAGCAAAAACAGCAGTTTGCACTTGATCACGCACATTAAGACGATGAGGGTAAAGTGTACTGACGCTCCCGCTTCCTCAAGGCTCGTGACTAGGTGCGACGCATCACTCCCCGCGCACTGCTTCGCCTTCCCTCTACGTCATGCAAACTAGTTCTTGTACCTAACTGCCACGAAGCAGTTGTACTTATGTTGGATTTTAAAAAATAATTGACCTTATGGGACCTCAGCACTTACAAAGAGACAGGAAGGCCAAGCAACTGTGAGTCATCATTCATTGTTTTTAGGTGATACTACAATTTCTTGGCCTGATATTTGCCCAAAAATGATTAAGTCTGGGCTAATATATTGAAAGGCTTAACATTCATTCCCTCAAATAGGAATGCTCACAAGTTTAGTTTTTTGAAATTCCATTGTAATGATAAAAAGAGTTCCTTGTATGAACTTTCCCAGTATTTGTCAGCTCCAAAATATGCTGACATAAGCTATGAAATAAATTTGAAACCAGTTGCTTCTGCACTGTTGCTTGAAGAGTTCAAATTTAGTAAGTTGGCAGCGGATATTTGTTCTACAATTATGATGTGTCAGTTATTGACTAAGTTTGTGCTGGACTATGAGGACAATTCAGAAGTACAGATGTTTTGCTGCTGCTATACAAGGGATTCCATATTCCCTGTGCAACTCATTTTTGGAAATGTTGTTGAAAGCCCTAAAACTAAAAGCCCAGCTAAGGAAGCAAGCCACTAATAATGCTTCAAGTGGTAGTGCTTATTTATTGCTACATTCTTCCCCTCTTTCTCCTGCTTTGTTTGAGGAACAAACATTAGTTAAGTATAGATCAGCTGTTGAGCAAGCTATTCATATTACTGTTCTCTTCATATTACTGTTCCCAGGAGTTCTAAGACCTTTTGGAAATTTAAAAGAGGAAGGTTTAACAGGGGAACAGGACCAGCTGCTAGGTTCAGTTATCAACCTAGAGGAAACTTTAGAGGAGGAAACAATTCAAGACGTAGTAGGGGTGGCCGTTTGTTCAGAAGTGGAAGGAGACCTTATTCCACCACATCAGCGACCACTCCCTTTCAATGAAGCCAGACAGCTGGGTCGTCTAGGGGGTTGGGAAAACAGGTGGACTTCTTTCATATGGGCTTACAAGACAATCAAAGGGGCCTCACATGGACTTGGTTGAGGAGCCCTCCCCTAGTGTTACCAAAAAGGGGTCAGAAACCAACCCCCTTACTCACAGAATTTGTAATTAAACTGTAAACAGGTGTGATAGAACTGTTGCAGTCAGAAAAGTATAGAACTGGTGCAGTCAGAGAAGTGTCTCTCCTGCTACCAGTCCCCAACAAAGACAGCAACAAATTGAGGTGGACTTAGATCTTTCCGTCCTGAACAAGTTCATTACAAAAAAAAACAATAATTTAAAAAAAAAATTCAAGATGCTCACTTATGATCATCTGAGGCACCCAATGCTTGGATCTCAAAAGTGGATCTCGAAGATGCCTATTATCACGTGCCTGTTGCTCCCAGGTACAGAAAGTTTCTAGTGGTCACAGTATGAGGGCCTGTGCTGCCACCATTTATGAGGGCCTGTGTGTCAGTAACAATTCCTTTTACTCTCATACTTATTACCATTGGTAGCGTGACGAGAGGAGGCTCGTGGGTAGATGTAATGATAGTACCAAGTAATAGGGAAGAAATAACGGTAAATACTGTAGGTAAATAATAGACATAATATACAAATACAAAATTTATTTGAACATTAATATGAAATTAGGAGAAAGAATTTATATGTACCAACAGACGAAATCTAGTAATAGGCCCTCAGGCTCAACATACTCACACCACTACTGGGTGGACATAATCAATAATACTCCCAACCCTACTGGGTGGACATACTCAATAACACATAACTCTTATAGTCACTTAGCACCATAAAGCCCAGGGCAACTGCCACTACAACACTCAGTCGTCAGGAGTGATACTCAAGCAACAGCCATGGGGTCCAGCCACCATGGGGTACTTTCCGACGAACTCTGAAGATCCCAGTGGATTAACTCCACCACACAAATAGCCCTACTGAGTTAGACACTCATCCACCAATGATGGGGGCTGGTAGTGGTGTGTGGCTTGGTGATCCGGGGTCACCTCGCAGGCCGAGCGTTAGGGGCCAGACGAGCCAGCTATGGGGGCCATAGGTAGTCTGAAGTGTCTGACGGCCGGGTCTCACGAAGGTAACTGATCCTACTGAACCTCGGACATCTCCCCAGACATAGTGGATACAACATCCACCCTACAGACACGGCCTAGGCTGCTTTAGGGACCTGTATGGATGAAGGGACGAGCACTTACTAACAGTGACAATGACATCACATTTCAGGGGACATTAAAGACGTAAATATGACTTCACTCAGAGCATATCAACTACGTTACTGTAACACTTGCACAATCAACTATTAATTGGGTCAAATCACTTAAAGAAGGGCGAATTACAACACAGAGTGGAATGGCCTGCCTGTATGGATGAAGGGATGGGCACTTACTAACGGTAGAAATGCCCGCGGCGCCTTCACTCAAAATAGGCCAGGGAGTCCACCTACTTCTATTTCGATGAATTAATTTACTGTACACTCTGACGTTGAAACTGAGACTATGAACTCAGTTTCATTCCCTACTATTATCCTCACTAACAATGCTCTGACTCAGCTATCAAAAGCAAAATTAAATTGATTACAAAGGGTTGGATGGCAACAGGTCCCAACACACAGCGTCTGCTACGAAATCCGCGGATTATATTCAAAGTTCCCTACAAACAAAGACGGCCTATCGATGACGTCACCCAGGAACAGAGAAAACGGGGGACGTTTCCACTGGGGGACTCGGAAGGTTTTGTGAACGTTAGAGCATAATATGAATCCTTAAGGTTTTCAGGTTAGCCATTATCACGATCATGACAACAGTGGGGGATGTAAGTTATCAATTCACAATGATGCCATTCGACCTAACATCCCCAGGGAGATCCTTGCGAAGGAGGGCATAAGAGCTTATGCTTATCCAGACGATTGGCTGATAGTGAGAAACTCTTTTGAAGACTGTCAAAGGGCGACCCAACGTACACTAGTACTAATTCAAAACCTTGGATTAAAGATAAACCAGGTCAAATCAAATCTCCTACCATGTCAGAAATTGGATTGGTTAGGTCTCCATTGGGACACCAATCAGCAGTCAGTCAGTCTACCAGAAGCACAGGCAACAGATGTGATAAACAAAGTAGAAGCCTTTTGTGTAAAGCAAGAGGTTTCTTGGCACGATTTGGAAAAACTATTGGGTCTGTTGAATTTTGCCGCCATAGTAGTTCCTTTGGGCACTTTAAGGAAGAAGCAACTAACTTATCTGGGGTTGAAGTTGCTTCACAGAAACAAAAGTATTGCTGCTTCTCTCCCAATTCAGATCAAGATTCATCTGTCATGGTGGACAAATTTGGACAATCTAATCGGTTCATCTCCCTTGGTTCCCCCCCCAAACAGACTTGGTTGTTTGTACAGATGCGTTAGAGATAGGATGGGGATACCATTCCTCCAAAGGAGAGTTCTGTCAAGGGAAGTGGAGCAACTCCGTTTGAGAAAAACACATAAACATAAAAGAATTAGCACTAGTCCTATTCTTTTTGTTGGCAAGCCCAAATTTCAAAAACATGTCGTTTCTATTTGCCATGGACAACAGAGTGGCAGTGTTTTGTCTCAATCATCAAGGCTCAACCAGATCTTGGCCCCTTCACACACTGTAAAAAAAAAAATTAAAAGTTTGTGTAACACAAACACTTTACCCCAAAGCAACTCACATACCGGGAGTACAAAACAATTGGGCAGATGCGTTGTCCTGTCTCAGGCCAATATCAACGGAAACAGAATGGTCCCTAAAGATATCGAAGTTCAAGAGTCTAGTGAGGAGGTTCGGGACTCCACAAATAGATCTCTTTGCCTCACAAAACAATCACAAGATGCCAACTTATGCATCTCTAGAACGATCGAATCTTTTAGGAAATGCTCTACTCATACAGGGGTAGAAATTCACCATTTTTTCATAGTTGCCAGCAGGACTTGTAGATTTGAAAATTTACTAGTCCTTATAAATTTTTACTAGCCCTTAAACAGTTTGTCAAGAAACATTAAACATTGGCACTTACCGGGTTTATACAAAGTTCTATTTACTGTGTGACATTTATTTACTAGTAGAAACCATGTTAAATCATAAACCAACAATGGAATAACTAAATTAATTGCATGGAACACAGATTTTTCATTGCATTTGAACAAGCATTTCCTGTACATGTTCCTCGTTCAACACATTTTTGTCGTCCAGATCTTCCACTGTGCTGCAACCAGCAGTGTGAGTGTAGCCATCCACACGGCGGGCCCCAGTTGTTAGGAATCTGGCAATGGCTTTTTCCGGATTAAAGTTGCCAACATTCTCTGTTTGTAACTGAACCACCATGAGATCCGTCAGGTGGTCATCAGTGAGACGACTGCACCAGTCTGTCTTAATGAGTTTGACCTGGCTAAAACCACGTTCAGTATAAGCCGAACTAGCTGGAATGGAAAGCAGTAGGTCAGATGGAGAAATGAGGCACACCTTTCTCCGTATGATTGGTTGATTTGTTGCCAAGACAGTCTTGAAACAAGTGATGTCTTACTCTTGTAAATGTAACTTTTGAGCACAGTCCATTCATCCTCTACCAAAGTAGGATTCACCTCTGCCTCCATCAGTGTTTTCTCAAGAGCCTGGGCCAACGCTTGCACAGCGCTATCCCCGAAATCTTCATTCCGGCTGTATTCTGCAGGCCACAATTTGAAATTCAGAATCCATGCATTCTGGAGAATTGTACTGGGTATGTCAATAAATCTTTTGTTTAGACTTGAAATCAGTGATGTCAGCATATCACACCTTGCAGTCTTGAAAGTGTTGCTTCTACCACTCAGCTTCTCTCCTTGGAACATGGTCGTGTCACCTTCCATAATCCTTCTCGGGCTGGGTCCTGGCCAAGTCAAATATTTGTTAAGTACATCAACTGCAGTCTGATTTTCATTCATGATAGCAGAAACATTGGTTTGACCATGCTGGAACAGCTCTGAGAGGCACCCCAAGGCACCACACCACATCCAGTAGGAGGTGAAGGTACTGGAATATGTCAGCACTGGTTAGAAGTAGCAGGTAGTTTTCAGCTTTTCTGGATGAATCCTTGTGGTATGCCTTGTAACTCTTCAGTAGATGCTCTAATGCCTGCAGCATATGCGGGAGCCACCTTGTACCACCCACACGTGTTGGAACCAGAAATGGTACCTGACATATGTCATGAGCACGCTTCAACATGCTCCTGTTGAGAGAACTCTTCATAGAACAGGTATATGCTTAGCAGCAGTAAATTAACCTTTTTGGCAAGTGGAACATCCTTTACTGCATCCTTGTAAGCAAGCTCAATTTTATGTGCAGTGCAATGGATGCCTTCCAACTCCGGTTTCTCTAGATCTCTTCTCAATCGAGCTACTAAACCATTTCTGCACCCAGTCATGACGTTGGCCCCATCTGTACCAATGCCAACTAGCTTCTGCTTCCAAGTTTCACCAAAGCATGAATTCATCGTAGAGCAACACATTTCTTGATAGATACAGCATCGACTTCGACTGACACCTGGTGTGGTTCTACCAGTGCTTCCCAATTGGATAATAATAATATATAATTTATGCAAAAGAAATACTGATAAGGTTAGAGTAAAAAATAAGAATGCGAAAACTTTTAACCATGACCAAATTCTAATATATCTATATAATTCACTTTGTTCTATAATACAATAGTCAGTTACTATTTGATTTTGAATGTGTGTGAATTGGTTGTCAAATTTTGTACGCGTTATTATTTTTCGATATCTTGTTTGTCTTGGTGATAATCTGAATACAGTATGTACAGTGACCCCTCGTTTAACGAACACCTCGGTTAACGTAATTTCGATTAACGAACTGCCTTCCATAAGGATCTTCAATTCGGTTAACGAAAAAAAATTCGGTTAACGAAGTTCTTATGAATCGACCTCAACATGTTTTTGCTTGCACTGACCGGGCAACCAGCTTTAGTATCAGTCCGCCAATACATTACTCGGTTCTAGGGCTTAAATTCCTTACTATTTTAGTAAATATCAAGAAGTTTATACTATTCAATAATTTTAAAAGTTTAATATTCAATTTTTTAGTCATTTTAACAATTATTGACTAGTTTAATGCTCGGCATCCAGCCTCTTAACACAGCAAACAGGAGTTAGTCTCTCTCTGTTTTCACTGGAGGTAACATCTTGCTTGAGACTCTCTTCAACTAAATGCTTTTTTTCTGTGTTTCCAAGCAAATTATTGGTCATTTTGAAATATATTTTACATATTGACAATATATAATGCAGTGCAGTGTTGATTTAAAGAAAATAATCTTGAATTACACCAAGAGCTAAAATTTTATGGGTGAAATGGCACCATGGGGTGACTTCTCTTCCACCCCAATGCCTTCTCTTCTTCCTTCTCCTCCACCCCCATTCTAAATCCATCATCATCATCATCCAGGAGCCTTCTACATACACACCTCAAAGTAAGTGAACTTTTCTACCATTTTTGTTGAATTTAGGAAATTTTCGGTGAGCTGGAACCAATTACCCAAAAACCCATTGAAACAATGGTTTCGGTTAACGAACTTTTCGGTTAACGAACGACCTTCTGGAACGGATTGAGTTCGTTAACGGAGGGGTCACTGTACTTGAATTTTTTTTTATATAATAAATGGTGTGATTGTTAATGGAAAGGCAGTTTTCATCACTTGTTTATTGTTTTTATTCTTGCCTATTATACATTTAGGTATTAAATTTCGCTGTCATTGCTTTTATATATTATGTATAGAAATGAATTCGACATTAATAATTGTATATATACATAATTAGACTGCGTTTATTCATTACAATGCACGGTTTCCATACACCGACATGAATAGCGGTGTATCTGTGTGTGACGTCATACAATCCCTGAACCGGCGTGGTGTTCTAGGTGGCATTGCACCAACTCATTTGTCCAGTTTTATCACACTACATTATATCATTGAGTGTATATATATTTTATTTTAATTTTCATATAAAGTGTTATATGCAGAAAATGGGTATCCCTTCCGCTTGCAATACCGGTGATACAATTAAGATAACTAGCAGTAATAGTGTATTCTCTATATGAAGCTCTTATACACATTGAGTGTGTCTTACCACTGTCATCGGCCCACTTGCCCATCGGGCGATCCCAGACCAGCAAAATAGTAAAATCTTGTCGCCCATAAGATATTTTGGTCGCCTCGGGCGACCAGGCGTATGTGAATTTCTACCCCTGTCTTAGATTCGAACCGTTGGAATTCAATCTATCTGTTCCCACCTGTGAAAATGTTGCCCAAAGTGGTTCAAAAACTCAGATCCTTCCAGGGAAAGGTCCTCTTAATTGCACCATGTTGGATCTTATAACAGTGGTGTCTGAATCTATTGGAATGGTGCCCGCATCCACTACAATTGCAACAAGGATGTCTACCAGGTATTGTACCCTCAGTTCGAGATATCCTTGGCACTTCACACTTTTAGTTTCTCAAAAGATGTTTCAATAGGTTGTTGGATAATTCCAATATAGTTAACCAAGTGATAGCAGGTCATAGCCTCCAAACTTCAATGCAATATGAGAAAGCTTGGAGCTTTTTTCAACAATTTATTAAGTTAACGACTCCAATCACATTGTCGGAAACAGTGGTGTTAGAATTTTTATATTTTCTGTTCAGAGTTAAAGGCCTTCAAGGATCTACAATTGCATCTTATAAATCAGCATTGGTTGACCCTCTGGCGTGGAGTTTTAATATTACTTTGAACCCAAGAATTTATCAAATGCTCAGATCGTCCTTTATCATTCAGAGACCCCCTCGGTCTAAGAGAATCCCACCTTGGTCTCTAGATAAAGTTACTAAATTTCTTATGGGGCCTAATTACAATATAAATCATAACCGGGACAGATTGCTTCAGAAGGCAGCCTTCCTTCTAGCAGTAGCAACAGGTATGCGAATCAGTGAGCTGATTTCAATTTCCAATAACCCATCATTATTTGTATTTTCCGAGGAAGATGTCGCCCTTTTTCATACGGAGATTCTAAGAAAAAATGAAAGGGAGGATTTTCAAGCTAAACCTATCAGGATAAAACGGTGCATAGATGAGACAAGGGTTCCTCATATGTTGTGCCCAGTTATAATTCTTCAAGAATGGTTCACCAGATTCCCTAGTCAAAGCCCCTATGTATTCTCATCATAGGATGGTAAGAAATTGTCTCCGAGTCAAATGACAAAATATTTATCTCAGTTAATGAGTCAAGCAGACTCTGGCAAAAAATTTTGGCACATGACACCAGGAAATATGCAGGGTCTGTGGTCTTTCTGCAGTATATGAGCCTCAGTCAGATCAAAGAAGTGGGCTTTTGGAAATCTTCAAAAACCTTTCAAAATAGCTATCTTCATTTATCTCTGAAAGATGCTTCACATGTTGTGGTACTGGGGTCCCCTCCCCCACCTAGTTAATCTCCACAACCAGGACCTTCTTCTTCCTCATCAGAATAAAGTGAGTATCCTAATTGGGATATGTAAATTAACATTTTACCTTCCGGTAAATGTTCCTAATACAGTCAGTTCTGTTATAACGCGTGTTTTGTCAACGCGAATTGGCTGTAACACGATTGGTGAATAGAAGAACGTTATTTGTAAAACGCGAACGCGTGTTGGCTGTAACGCGATTCCACTCGAACGTTTTAAGTGTACAGAATTGTCTCTTGGCGCGGGGTTATGCAGTGTTTACAGTTCACGATCGACATCACATGTTCAATTGATTTATGTGTTTTGCTTGTGAAAAATTGCAGAAATAGTTTATGTAATATTTATGTATACAGTATACCTGTACTGTATATGTAAATTGTAAAATTTTAAATAAAAGAGAAAAACAAAATATGTAGCGTTTTACACCCACGCTCTCTGTTTACGTCACACACGATCAGTTTGAAACGCGTGGGAAGTTTTGAAGCGTCCTCAGTGATTTTTGCTTACTGTTCCTCCAATTTTGTGAATATGGAAAAGAAGAATATCTCCAGGAAGCGTTCTGGTGATCACATTTCCGGTGGCGATCGTAAAAGAAAGGCTATAACACTTGAAGAAAAGCTTGATGTTATCAAGCGTTTTGAAAATAAGGAAAGAACTTGTGATATTGTGCGTGTAACGGGAATAAAGGAGTCTACTTTACGCACCATTAGAGACAATGCAGGAAAGATTAAAGCAAGCTGTATTGCTGGAAAAACCTTGAGTGCTAGCAAAAGTGTGAGATCACGGCCAAAGGAACTTGAGTAGATGGAATGGCTTCTAAGTGTTTGGATAGAAGATCAAACGAAAAAGCTATCTGGGACCAGCTTTCTCACCATTAAAGAGAAAGCCTTATCAATATATGAGGACCTAAAGAAAAAAGCTGAAAATCCTGCTGATGTGATTGCTTTTAGTGCTAGTAGTGGATGGTTTTCTGGTTTTAAGAACCGCTATACATTTCATAATGTAAAGTTATGTGGTGAAGCAGCAAGTGCCGACGAAACAAGTGTTTGGACATTTCCTCCCACTGTAAAGAAATTGATTCAGGAAGAAGGCTACACCTTAGACCAAATTTGTAATTTGGATGAAATGGGTTTATACTGGAAGCACATGCCAACAAGAACTTACATTTCCAAGAATGAAGCACATGCTCCAGGCTTTAAGGCTGCGAAGGACTGCATGACAGTGTTGTTGGGTGCAAATGCTAGTGGAGACTTAAAGCTTAAGCCTGTGCTGGTGTATCACTCTGTCAACCTGCGAGCTTTAAAGGGTTGCTTATGGTTATTCTAGGTGTTTACTTTAGGTCAAGCAAAAAAGGTTGGATGACGGGACAAATTTTTTCTGACCTTCTTGTGGATGTTTATGAAAATGTTTTTAAAAGTTATTGCAAGAAGAAGAATATAGATTTTAAGATTCTCCTCATTTTAGATAATGTGCCAAGCCACCCTCCCACCATTGCTGAGCTTTCTGACAATATCAAAGTGCTCTTTCTACCTCCAAATACAACATCTCTCCTTCAACCAATGGACCAAGGAGTAATAGCAGCCTTCAAAGCCTATTATTTGAGGCGTGCATTTAAGAAACTTATTGCAGCTACTGAGGAAGGAGATGATAAGGCCAGTGTTCTTCAGTTTTGGAAAAGTTTCAACATCAAGCATGCAATTGACATCATTGTGGAGGCCTGGGGTGATGTAAATAAGTACTGCTTGAGTGGAGTTTGGCGGAAGCTTCTCCCATATTTAATTCATGATTTTACAGGCTTTGGTGCATCAGAGGAGCTCCCAAAAACAAAACAAAATTGTGTTTCTCTTGCAAAGCTAGTTGGTTTTGCTGAAGTGGAAAGTGCTGATGTTGAGGAACTGCTCGAGTCCCACTGTGAGGTCCTCTCTACAGCTGATCTACAACAACTTGTTGCTGCTGGGGAAATAGAAGATGCCGAAGATGATGAAGTTCAGGATTCAAAACCACGAGAGCTTCCCACTTCTGTTTTGTCTTCTATCCTGAGGGAAGTTGACAACAGTTGCAGCTCTTGGAAGACAATGACTACAATGCAGAAAAGAGCAGGATTGCAGTTCGTGGTGTTAAATCTTTTTTGGCACCTCATGAACAGCTTCTTTGTGAAAGAAAGACGGCAAAGCAGCAAACATTAGACGTCTTTTTTAAGTCAACCCCCAAGAAGCAGTCTGAAGACACTGAACCACAGCCATCCACTTCTGGAATTAGACGTTTTTTTTGTCCCTCCCATGCAACCAAGACTGCACCTGATGATGATACTGATGATGACGATGACAACTCTCAACTCCTGTCTGCATGACTCCTCAACCTCAACATGAACCTTCTCCCCCATCAAGTTATATTCATATTTTTTCAAGGTAAAGTGTAACATTTACTGTATGATTTCATTATTAGATATGAATGTAACATTAATTTAGGCTGTGCTATCCTTTGTGGTAGGCTAACTACTAAATTTTTTTTCGATTTTGCGTAATCTGCACCTAACCCTATTTTCTCCATAAGCCCTGTTATTTCTATTGCGCGAATTTCTACAACTCGAAGTTTTACAAGAACACAACTATCGCGTTATAGCAGAACTGACTGTATTGGAAAATTTTCCAAAAAGTTTATAATTATAATCTGGACCTAAGTTAGCGGAGCCTTATACGCAATGTCACCTCCCTCTCCACCTCCTTCTCGAGTAATCAAAGCTAGACGTCTCATTCTGGATTGAACAAAAAGCCTTTTTTTTTTTTTTTTTTCTAAAAATCAGTTTTTGTGATATAGTAGTCCAGAATGCGACTTCGACATCCCACCCATCACCACCCCTCGAGAGTTGACATTTGTTTACTGCTCGCTCTAGGGCAAGAAATGACGGTAGCAATGCGTGTGATGGAGGGTGCAGGAGGGGGTTTTGAGAATTGCAATTAAATGCCAGGTAGCAACGTGTCCTAATATTTCGTAGTTAAGTAATTAATAGATGTTTTAATTGCCTGTATATTGGCCTGGCGAGTTAATGCTAGGCATTTACACACCTAGGTATAAAGCTAGACGTTGCATTCTGGATTATATCACAAAAACTGGTTTTTATAAAAAAATTGGCTTTGCTTTTTTTTTTTTTTTTCTTTCTCTCTCTCTCCCCCCTTCTTACTCGTAATTTTTCTTCCCCTAGGCCCCGTTGTGGGTCGATGACCTGTGCCAGGGTGGGCTATTCCCCATAAATAAATAAAAAAAAATCTGTCTTGGCAAAAATATTTTTACAGAATTTCTTGGACTTCTTCAGAATCCTTCTCTGGATTATGAATATTAGCTTTATTTGATTGATTAAAATATTGTTTAAATTCATTTTCCCTTGAACTACAGAGATTAATATACAGTATGTTAGCATTGGTGTTGAATCTTCAATACAGTTTCCATTTTCACACTGCTGGATCAACTGATTTGTTGTGATATTTTAACAGCTTCAACAAGTGTTTTTGTGTCTGAGGAATTGCTATTGCCACCAACATTTCTGATACAATCAAAAAAGTTTTCAAGGCAATCTTGATTTAATTTCTAGTTAATAAATATTCTATATTAAAATGGGACTGAAAATCAAACCATATGGAGTTTAGAGATATTATATTTAAAATCCAGCCCTCAACACTTGGAATGTGACGTTTAGTGCCTTCTACACTCCACAATTGTATCCAGTCACTCATATCATTAAGTAGCTTCATGTTGGTGTTCTTTGATATGGCACATTTTGATCTGCGGAAATGATTTTTTTTGGGTGCTGTTGAAAATATCAAAAAGCTCATCCATATTCAAAATAAATTTTGCTGTAGGTGATGCTTCACTGGGTACAACTCCAAATGTAGCATGAGTATGGATGCCAGCTGCCACAATTCTACTGAATAATTGGGAGGCTAAGTTAACTCGCATTTTTTGGAAAACCACTCTAATTGATATGAGCATTTTGTTATTTTAGGTGCTAATCTTATGCTCATGCCTTTATCAATTGCATAAAAATCTTCAATATGTTTCCATCTAATGATATCTCCAATATGAATATCTTATTTTAACAAATTATTTCTTATGCTTTTCAATAGATGAATGGCTGTGTTGTTGAAATCCCTATTTTTTTTAAGGCACTCATGTTAGATGGGTCTTGGTCACATGTTATAAACTTTGGATATAACCCAGTTTCTTTCAGCTTATTAATGCAGTCAGTTACCATGTTTTTAATTGTTGCAGCTGGAATTGATTCTTCAAACAAAAAATATCCTAAAGTTTGTTTCCATTTAGAGCATAACCCCTTGGCCATAAACACCATAGCATACTGTGCATTAGGGAGTGACAGTTTGGCAAAAGTTTTCAAAATCTAATTGCTTGGGTTGGATTATTTGTCTATCGGCCACGCTAATTCCGAATATGTTTGAGTTTTTTACATCATTGCATTAGAAGGTTTGTGGATACTTTTGGGTTTGGCATGAAAAACGCGAAAAAACTGTAAATAATAAAGGGACTGGCAATGTGGCACAACCTGTTAAAATCAAGTTATTGAATTGGATTATTCGACTACTGTGTACACTGGTTCATAATATGCTATTGTTTTACAACTCAATGCGCTACAAATTATGTCTGCAAGTCACCACATACGTATATTTCGAAAACCAGGGCCCAATATTACCAACGGCGTGGATAGATTCCGTGGAATGAATTCAGGACATTCCCGCTCATGGAACATTACCAAACTCCGTATATGTGCCAATGGCAGGCCAATGGCAATATTTACAGAGTTTGTTGAGGCTCCCTGGACGGGAATGCCCTGAATTTATTCCACGGAATCTATTCACGCCGTTGGTAATATTCGTCCCAGGACTGATCAACGAATTCAGCCCAAGTAGCTTGACTTGGACAGTTAAGGACAAAATCTCAGTCCGTACTTTTGAATAAAATATTGTTCAATAGGTGGTGATATTGAAGTGCTGAAAGTTGTTTTTTCTGTGTTGTTTTGCAGTTAGTTCAAAGGGCCGCCACCAAGATGGGTCGTCCTAAGATTAGCAACACTCAGCTGCGCCAGGGTAACGATAAGGTGTTCGGGGTTCGGATGCCTCTGCCATCTAACAAGTTGCCTCTGAACAAGGAAGTTGGAAGTGCCCTGGCTTATGAAGCAGAAAACGAGAGGTTAAGGAGAAGAACAAATGCTTTTGATTATATGGATGCCACCAACAAGGTGACTGAGAAGGTACTGGATGTGTATAGGAAGGCCACTGTCCCCACTATCTCTGAAATCAGGGTGAAAATGAGAGTCCACGACCTGTGGAGGATGCGGAGGGAGACGATGATGATGAAGGGAAATGGACAGAAACAGAAAAGGAAGAAAACGAAGAACGGGAAGCTGAAGATGAGGTTCGAGGATATAGCTGAGAAGTTGTTTGATGTGGCAGACGACAGCAAAGTGCACGAACGAGAGAAAAGCTTCCTGGCAGCCCAGAGGAAACCGGGAAGGGAGGGCTGCATTGATGGCGTTGACAAAATTGTGACTGCCAAGCTGAAAGAAGAGAGGGAGAAGGAAGCGAAGAGGGCAAAGAAAAGGGCTGAGGAAGAGAGGAAAACTGAGAAGATGAGGTCAAAGAGTAAGGAGGAGATGGAGAGGATGTCGTGTAAAGTGTCGGCAGTGGATGACAGTGCTCAGGAAGAAGATAGTGATTATAAGGATGTCAATGACAATGAGTTCAAGGCTATGGTCGACAGGAGAGCAAGATCAGAGAAAAGGAAAAGGGAGAAAGAAGCCGAGGACAGGATCGGAGAAACTGCTGACAGGTTCAAGGTATCCAATGATGCAGTGGCTCACATCGCAAACACCATCAGAGCTGCAGACAACATCATAACTGAAGGGGACAAGTCTAAAGTGACTAACTGGAAGAAAGTGGAGAGACGTATGTGGTGACTTGCAGCAAAAATATCGGCATAATTTGTAGCGCATTGAGTTGTAAAACAATAGCATATTATGAACCAGTGTACACAGTAGTCGAATAATCCAATTCAATAACTTGATTTTAACAGGTTGTGCCACATTGCCAGTCCCTTTATTATTTACAGTTTTTTCGCGTTTTTCATGCCAAACCCAAAAGTATCCACAAACCTTCTAATGCAATGATGTAAAAAACTCAAACATATTCGGAATTAGCGTGGCCGATAGACAAATAATCCAACCCAAGCAATTAGATTTTGAAAACTTTTGCCAAACTGTCACTCCCTACTGTGCATGTTTGTTGGAATGACCATATATGCCCAGATCATCACATCCTTCAATTCGGTCTGTTACTGTATCATAGTGTAGACCAGATCTTAAAGAAATTGCATAAAAAACAATACCACAAAGTTTCTCCTGCATAGCCATCTTGTGAATTTTATTTTCTAACTACAGCAGGTTCTCAAATTTCGCGAGTTTTTAATTTGACGTTTTTTTTATTTGGACAAAAAAAGCACTACACAATTTCAAATTTTGACGGCGGAAACTCGAATTTTGAGGGGTTTGAGCGGCCCGCCAACGTTCAGACGTGCACAACTCTATTAATAAGCCGTTTTTTATTATTATTATTATTATTATTATTATTATTATTAATCGTGTAAACAGCATCATTTCTCTTAATGTATAAAAGATTCATAATTGTTTATTATTCAATGTCTTTTTGATTGAATTTATGTGTATGTGTGCAGAATGAACAATACAATTCATTAATAATACGTAGAATATTAAAACACACGAGGAGATGAGACGGCATTGTTTTCGTTAATGTTTACAAAACCAGTGACTGATTGGTTCTACATAAAAACTGAAGAAAATAAGACCCTGATTGGAGCTGTATAAAAATTAATATGGTTGTTTTAGGTAATGTTATTCAATGTTAATAAATGGAACAATAGAAGTAGCTAACCATTAATGGTAAAGAAAAACGTGAGATCGCGTATGTAAGTGCGCACATGTGAAAACATCGTCATTACTCTACATAAGAATATGAAAGCAACACTTATTTACTGTTCATATATATTTTAATTAATGTTTCTGAATTTAAAAAAAAAATTCTACCCACCAGTGGTGGTAAAGTTGAAAACATAAGGACAACCAATGTTGTTGTGTGTGTATTTACTCGGATGACGAAGTTGCCAAGTCATCAGGATCAACTCTAGCTGAAGTTGTTGAACACAAGAACTTTTTCTGTGTTGTTTTTAATTTTTATTTAACTTTATCTGTGTTATTTTTGTTGGTTTATTAGGATGTTGCTTTATTACAGGTACAGTGGGGTATGCTATATCGAATGGATTCTACTACGAATATTCCTATTACGAACGGTTTTACCTATAAAATTGAGAATGCTATAACGAACGAAACTCCTACAACGAACAGTATTTTTTTTTTTTTACTAATTTATTGTTTTTTTTTATTACAAGTATTAATGATATTCTTTATTTCAGGAGTTATGATGCATATTTATGCCCTTTTATACAATTTTTACAATTTTATATTATATTTTTCAGTGTTAAGTGGTTGTATTTGGGGGCCTGGAACGGATTAATCCTATAACAAACGAATGCTATAACGAACAAGGTTCTAGAACCAGTTAGATTCGTTATAGCATACCCCACTGTAGTAATTCGCCCCAAAAAGTAGGGTAAATAAGGCAAAATTTAGCCAAACATAGAAAGTACCAGACTCAAATTAATTTTCTCCGTATGAAGTTGTACTGTATTATAAATTTGGACGATTTAAATTTTGCGAGGTTTTTACAGTCTAAATAGGTGTCCAAATATGAGAGCCTACTGTATTTGAATATTCAGTCATGCCGGTTAACGACGAACAACGTCCGATCGCATATCGCCCTGCCCCACTCCACCAAAAAATAAATAAAATAAAATACAAAAAAAAATACAAAAAAAACATGTGACGCCTGCTGGACCACCACTCCACGACCCCCTGACGGAGACAAGATGATCCTCCCCATACTGGTCAGATATTATGTGTTAAAGGAATATGCTTCCTTACTTAGGCTTTTCTAAGCATTTGCCTACAGGTGAAATGTTAACCTACATCTATTGAGGATAAAATCTTTCACCTAAAAATTGACAATAACACATTTGCTGTAATCAGACATATCTAGTTGCCTCAACAATTGCAAGTTGCAATTCGGGTTGCAATTTCAAAATCTGTGGCATTACTAAAAATAGTAAAGTTTCTGGTGCACTCTAAGATTAAGAGAGAAAACGGAGGACTCAGGCATCCTAATGTGAGAGAAAACGGACTCGTATGACGGGGGACCAAATATAAAAAGCATAGCTACATGTTTTGTGGACTACAGTATTAAGCGTACCCTTTTCATCACTTTGTAATAAACCTAGCCATGCCTATGTGTGTTTATGATATTTACCATAACATTATATATATATTTAGTGGGTATAAATGGTCTTTAAATGGGAAACTTGGGGTTGGGTCTTGGGTGCCTGAACCAATTAGAATAAATCCCATAGGTTCTGTACTTTCATTATCGGCGGGGTCCCAATTAGGCGCGATAACCAAGGGATGACTATATACTTGTGACACTGGCCAGTTGCTTCAGGTGTTATGGTACAGGGGTACCAAGTGACAGCACTAGGATCCCGCTTCCTCTATCAAGGAATAAACAATTAAAATTTAAATTGAAAAAAAAAAACATTCAAATAAATTACTATCTTACAAGAATCCCTCCAATGTAAGTTATATTCACTCAGGTCGTTTGGGTGGAAAATTATGAGAAGAGCTCAGTCACTCTTAAGCAATGATAAATAAACACACAGGCCTTCAGCGCCAACTGTCAAATCATATCTCAAATAAATAAATAAACAAACAAACGCCAGACATTGTGTCACCCCCCCCCCCCTCTTCCCACCCTCCTTGTGTTCCCAGACAAAAGATTGGTGATTTTGTAGGGTTTCGTGATATAATGTTGTCTAGCACTCAGGATGGATGGAAACTCTAAGGTGGTTTTCTTATATAATATAAGTTATATGGTAGACAGTCTGGTGCTGGAGGTGCCGTGTGGTGAGGAGCTGCTCAGTCGACACGTTCGGTGAGTAGCGTGTTGAAGGAGGTAGATGTGCAGGAGCTTCGTTAGAGAAGATGTTGCCTGTTGCTGGCCTCCAGGTTGAATGAGAACGGGACAGCGAGGAGCTTGCTTGGAGGAGGTGTTGCGTGTTCAGGAACCGAGAGCAGAATGAATCTCAATGGAGAGACAGAGCTTATATACACAGCAGCTGTGAGTCACCCGTGAGTCACCCGTGGGAAACCCCGGTCTTTTGACTCCGTTGCTAGGATACTGTGGCATCTGGTGACGCCCCCCCCTGGGCCGCTCGTTTGGCTGCTAGGGAAGACGTAGCAGGTGGCATGCGGCTACGCAGTTGTAGGGGAGACGTCCACTACAATACTCCCCCTCCCCTCCCGGCGCGGCTGGATGTTGTCCGGGTTGTGTCCCACACATAACACATACCGGGCAGGTGTACGTACGACTCGGCCGCTTCGTGTAACAACTCCGTCTAGTGACACAAAACCTGTGGGAGAATTAGGAGGAGAAAGAGGGTTTGGGATTAGAGGAGGTTGTACAAGCAATGGTTGTTGTGCTCCTGCTGCTGCAGGGGCTACGTCAGGAGGAGGGTCCATGGCAGGAGCAGGTTCTATGATAGATGCAGGTTCTATAACAGGAGGAGGGTCCATGGCAGGAGCAGGTTCTATGATAGATGCAGGTTCTATAACAGGAGGAGGGTCCATGGCAGGAGCAGGTTCTATGACAGGAGGGAGGTCTATTACAGGTTCAGGTTCTATGACAGGAGGAGGGTCTATGACAGGAGCAGGTTCTATGACAGGAGGGAGGTCTATTACAGGTTCAGGTTCTATGACAGGAGGGAGGGAGCAGGTCTATGACAGGAGGGAGGCTCCATTACAGGTTCAGGTTCTGACAGGAGGAGGGTCCAGGGAGCAGGTTCTAAGGATAGATGCAGGTTCTATAACAGGGAGGGTCCATGGCAGGAGCAGGTCTCATGACAGGAGGACAGGGTCAGGAGGAGGGAGGAGGCTCATGTCAGGAGTGCAGGCTCCAGGTCTTGGTTCAGGTTCTATGACAGGAGGGGCCATGGCAGGAGCAGGTTCTACGATAGGTGCAGGTTGTATGTCAGGAGGAGGGTCCATGGCAGGAGCAGGTTCTATGTTAGGAGGGAGGTCTAATGCAGGTTCAGGTTCTATGACAGGAGGAGGGTCTATGATAGGTACAGGTTCTATGATAGGTGCAGGTTCTATGTCAGGAGGAGGGTCCATGGCAGGAGCAGGTTCTATGATATGAGGAAGGTCTATGCCAGGAGCAGGTTCTACAGCAGGAACAGGGTGTACATGAGGGTGAAAAGAGGGTGCCCAGAAATGTCGTGGGCGTGGTGTTGCTGCCGGTGGTAACTGTGGGTGGACTGGTGCAGGCGTAGTTTGTTGATGGTGCTGCTGGGCTGGGGGCCCGACGGGTAAGGTGGCCGGTTTGACTCGGTCTATGCTGACGGTGTCATGTCTGCCATTCCGGATAATTGTCGGGAACTTTGCTGAACGGGTAACCACCTGGAAGGGTCCATCGTAGGGGCGTTGTAATGTGTTGCGGTGAGCATCATGCCTGACGAAAACATACTCGGCTGTGAGTAGTGCAGGAGGGATGTGTTCAGGGCGCCGAGGAGACTGGCGTGGAGCAGTAGCTCTGAATGCAGAAACTGCTTGTCGTAGCTTTTGGAGTAAGTCGTGACGAACGGCTGGAGTGGTTTGGTTGGGATCAGGAGGAAGTGAGAAATCCCCGGGTAGCCGAAGGGGCTTGCCTAGTGTCAGATCTGCTGGGCTACAGTCCATATCCTCCTTGTGTGACGCACGGATGCCGAGGAGCACTAAGGGAAGCGCATCAGTCCAGCTGTAAGGGTCGTGCTGTGCCTTGAGTGCATCCTTCAGCTGCCGGTGAAAACGCTCTACCATGCCGTGGCTTGAGGGTGGTATGCTATAGTGCGTTGTCTAGACGTGCCGAGGAACTGTAGGAGGTGCTGCCAGAGTTGTGACTCAAACTGTACTCCTCGGTCAGTAATTACGGTTGCGGGGGGGCCAAAACGGGAAACCGAACCGGACATGAAGGCGCGGACAGTAGTCTCTGCTGTAGCATTGGGCATGGGAATTGCTTCTGTCCACCTGGTGAAACGGTCGATGCAGGTGAAGATGTAGGTGCTACCGTAGGATGATGGAAGAGGTCCCACGATGTCGAGGTGTACTACTTGAAAACGTCCTTTGGGAATAGGGAAGGTTGTAAGGGGGCCCGTATGTGACGATGTATTTTGGAGGACTGGCAGGCCAGGCACTGGGCAGCCCATTTCTTAGTATCAGACTTGATGCCGGGCCAGACGACACGTTGCGTGAGGAGGCGCTGGGAGGCCCGCACACCCGGGTGGCTGAGACCATGGATGCGGTCGAAAACAGCGCGGCGGTGGACGTGAGGCACGAATGGTCTAGGCTGTCCACAGGATACGTCGCACCACAATTTTATCTTTGTGCCAGGAACAGGGAGTTCTTGGAGTGTGAGGCCCGAGGGGGATGTCTTGTATGCCGCCAGGTCTTCGTCATTCTCTTGAGCCATGGCTAGCTGCCCATAATCAATGGGTGGAGATGAGGGAAGAATGGTGGATATACAACGAGAGAGGGCGTCGGCGATCTCGTTGTGGCTGCCTTTAATGTGTTGGACGTCGCTGGAGAACTCCGAGATGTAAGCCAAGTGGCGCAGGACACGAGGTGTATGTGACTGGGAAGCTGAAGCGAAGGCGTGGACGAGGGGCTTGTGATCAGTGAAGATGGTGAACTGACGGGCCTCGAGGAAGTGCTGGAAATGTTTGACAGCCAAGTATATGGCCAGGAGTTCTCGATCAAAAGCGCTGTACTTGAGGTGTGGTGGTTGAAGCCGTTGTGAGAAGAAAGCAACGGGCATGAAAGTTCCGTTGATCTCCTGCTGTAAGACGGCGCCCACTGCAGTAGAAGAAGCGTCTGTTGTGAGAGTGGTCCGGGCGTTAGGTGCGGGGTGGGCCAGGAGGGTGAGGCGTGTGATGTGCTGTTTGATAGTGGTGAATGCCGTAGTAGCCTCTTGAGTCCACACGAGAGACTTGTGAGACTTCTTTGGGCGTCCCTTGAGAAGGTCGTGTAGGGGGGCTAGGACGGTGGCAGCTTTGTCAATGAAGCGGTGGTAGTAGTTGACTAAACCCAGGAATTCTCGGAGTTTATTCACCGTTTCAGGTTTGGGGAACTCCCTAATCGCAGTTATCTTCTGTGGTAGGGGTTGTATGCCATTGGGTGAGACCCTGTGACCGAGGAAATCGATGGCCGAGGTTCCAAAGACGCACTTAGCAGAATGAACTTTCATGTTGTTGTTGTGCAGGCGTTGGAGGAGTTGTAGGTGGTGGCGGTGCTCGGCAGGCGTCGAAGATGCGACGAGGATGTCGTCAATGTAGACGGTGACAAAATCGAGGTCGCGAAGCATATGGTCCATGTACCTCTGGAAAGACTGTGCTGCATTGCGTAAGCCAAAACTCATGAAAGTGTACTCGAAGAGTCCAAACGGAGTGGTGATGGCTGTCTTCTGGGTATCTGCCGGTGCTACTGGGATCTGGTGGAAGGCACGCTGCAAGTCGATCTTCGAGAAGATAGTCTTGCCATGAAGTTTGTGGTGAAAGTCCTGGACATGCGGAATAGGGTACCTGTCAGGTTTGGTGACGAGATTCAGGGCTCTGTAGTCGCCACACACCCTCCACTCGCCGGGTGTTTGTCTTAGGAACCATGTGAAGAGGCGATGCCCAGGGACTCCTTGAAGGGCGAATGATGCCGTCTTGCAGTAGTTTGTTGAATTCTACTTTGGCTGTGTTCAGGAGCTCAGGGCGCAGGCGGCGAGGGCGTGAAAAGACTGGTGGTCCTTTGGTTTCGATGTGGTGGAAAATTCCCGATGTAGGTGGTGAGAAAAGCTCCTTGAATTCGTCGAGCAGGGAGGAGAACTCGTTGGAAGGCGCAAGACAGGTGATAGTGTCGGTGTGTCTGGCACGAGAACCCTGGATCTTGCGTGCTGTAGGCTCATGGATGAGACATAGATGACTTGGTTTGACGCCGAGCTTGTGGAAGGTGAGGACGTCGAAACCAAGGATGGGTTGAGACACGTCTGCTATCACGAATAACCAACGCAGAGTCTTGGGCAGACCGAGGTCTAAGGCGAGGGTGCGTACGCCGTAGGAGGCGATGGAGGTACCGTTGGCAGCGAACAGGTCATAAGAGGGTTGCTTTGACTTGTCTTGTAGTGAGGGAGGGATGAGGCTGACCGATGAACCTGTGTCGATGAGGAACTTCTTGCCGGAGGTGCGGTCGGTGACGCGCAGTAATGAGACGCCTGGAGGGACGGAGGCTGAGGCGTCTACCAGCCTCCGGTGTTGCCGTTTCCCGAATAGGTGCAATAGGGCTCACAGTTTCGAGCATTGCGGCCGAAAGTCTGGTGATACCAGCAGAGGGTATATTTGTTGTGCTGGGGGCTGGCTGCTGTGCGTCGGAACTTGTAGGGCGTGGTGTGTGAGTCAGGAACTGGCGCAGCAGCGGGTATGGAGGAGCAGAACTGCTCAATGGTGTCCATCCTGCGGTTCAAAGTTTGCAACAGGTCCTTGATGTCTTGTGAGGTATTGCTCGGCTGAGGGGTGTTGACCCGGCTCACAAGTTCGGTGGTAGGTACTGGTGTGACCGTGGCGGCAAGGGGTGCAGCAGCGCACTCGTTGAAAATTCTGTCTGCCGCGGTTGCATATAGTTCTGGTGTCGTAGAGTAATCTACTGCGGACAGGATGTTGCGTACTTCTGTGGGTAGCTTTTGTGCGTGAAGCTGGCGCAGGATAGAGTCGGGGAGTCTGTCTGTGTGACGGGAGTTCAGCCGACACATCTCCTCCCAGAGACGTCCCGGGGTTGAGTTCCCGAGGGAGATAGAGGATAGATCTTGCAGGAGATTGGGGCTGGTCTGTTGATAACACGTCTTCAAGGCATCCCGCAGGGTAGCGAATTTGTTGTCATCTGGAGGGTTGGAAATGGTTTGTGAGACCCGCGTGGCCACTTCCGTGGGCAAGGCACAGAGCAGGGCGCCATACTTTTGCTCGTCAGTCGCTTGTGAGCCGACGAGGGCTGCTTCCACATGATCTAGCCAGTCCTCGACGTTGTGGTTGAAAGTCGGCAGAGAGATCCGTCGGTCCTCCATCCTGTGTGAGTGCTTTTTTCCGGGGTCACCATTTGTAGGGTTTCGTGATATTATGTTGTCTAGCACTCAGGATGGGTGGAAACTCTAAGGTGGTGATTTTCTTATATAATATAAGTTATATGGTAGACAGTCTGGTGCTGGAGGTGCCGTGTGGTGAGGAGCTGCTCAGTAGACACGTTCGGTGAGTAGCGTGTTGAAGGAGGTAGATGTGCAGGAGCTTCGTTAGAGAAGATGTTGCCTGTTGCTGGCCTCCAGGTTGAATGAGAACGGGACAGCGAGGAGCTTGCTTGGAGGAGGTGTTGCGTGTTCAGGAACCGAGAGCAGAATGAATCTCAATGGAGAGACAGAGCTTATATACACAGCAGCCGTGAGTCACCCGTAGGAAACCCCGGTCTTTTGACTCCGTTGCTAGGATACTGTGGCATCTGGTGACGCCCCCCCTGGGCCGCTCGTTTGGTTGCTAGGGAAGACGTAGCAGGTGGCATGCGGCTACGCAGTTGTAGGGGAGACGTCCACTACAATTTCTTTATGTTTATTTTATACAATATCTCAGACTAAAGTTAGGATAATATAATATTCATTGCTGAAATCCTTGCAAGACAGAGATTAATTTGAATATAAGCGTCATATATTTTGCTGAAGATATAAAAAATGTAATACATTAGTGTACAATGTACATTTTATAAAAAGTTTTTCAACTGTATTTTTGGGTAGATTTACATACATTTCTTCATTTATTTTTACCCATTTACATGAACACACCATACTAAAATAAACGTAAAATAAATTAGTGCAAAGCTGGAGTGCACATGTACTAATTTGATTACGGTACTAAAATTGTTATGTCTAGTGCGAATTACAACATGTTTATATTCAAATAAATCAGTATCTTACAAGAATCCCAGCTATGTTAATTATATTCTCCTAGGTCATATCACTGGCATTTTAAAATGAGAGAAGCTTAGTAGGACTGTTAAATAAACACAGAGACCTTCGCCTCAAACTTATCACCTCAACCCCCCACCCCCCCCAACCCCCCCCAATACATAAGCGTTATATATATATATATATATATATATATATATATATGTTGGGTATATACCATCAGTCCTCTCAGCCAGGCTTTTAGGCTTACAGTATTTATCTTACATAATATCTCAGACTAAAGTTAGGAGATTATAATTTGCTTTGCTGGAATCCTTGCAAGACAGCCAATAATTTGAATATAAACGTCATATATTTTGCTCAAGAGATAAAAATTGTTGTACATTAGTGTACAGTACTGTACTGCATTTTATAAAAAAGTTTTTCAACTGTATTTTTGGGTAGATTTACATAGATTTCTTAGTGCAAAGCTGGAGTGCACATGTACTAATTTGATTACGGTACTAAAATTGTTTTGTCTAGTGTAAATTATAGCATGTTTATATTCAAATTAATCATTGTGTTACAAGACTCCCAGCTATGTTAATTATATTCACCCAGGTCATTTCACTGGCTTTTTATGAGAGAGAAGCTTAGTCACCTAAGAACTGATAAATATACACGCGTTAGACCTGGGCCTGTGCCAACTGTCAAACGTCCTACCTCCCCTCCCCCCACGCCCCCTCGCACCCTCTCTCTCCCCCATCTGCTGGCATTGCTGGAATCCTTGTAAAACAGTGAATAATTTTAATATAAACGTCATGTATTTTGCACAAGAGATAAAAATTAATCAACTGTATCTCATTACAGTAGTAATTTAAGAGTAAAAGTGTATATGTACGTATATAGTATTCCACATACACGTAAGTATAAATAAAAAGTTTATGTGATGATCGGACAACATCCATTTCGGTTAACATCACGTTTCCAAGAATGTATCTAGGACGTTAACCGGCGCATAACTGTAGATTCATTCCACCCTACACTAAAGGAAACATTCTGAAGCCACTATCTTAACATCCTTGGAGTGGATAAAGCAAATAATTTTGAAAGGAATCTGTAAGTACGAGGACTTTTAAAATACTGTACAACCCAAGACTAAAACATTTAATTGATGATGAGTATCTCCTCCCTTTAGCACAAACGTCACAGAAGTACGACTGCAGCGCCGTCATAATTCAGGACTACATAATGACATCACTGTGCCTTGAGGTCCCAGCTAGTATTATTACTGACTATTTTACACTCATCCCTGTCTTGGGTATATAGTCTTTGATATTGTATGTGGAAGACGACTGTTTATCTGAGAGCAGCTGGCACAGGGAAGGGGGGGCAGCACAGGTGGGTGGCTCCCAACCCCAAAGATTCCTTCAACACTTCTTCATGCATTTTTACCATAATTCTCATATAATTTAGGTTCATTTGGTACCAGGTTGACAAAATATTATCCTAAAAGAATCCCACACTGAACTCCATGAGTCATTTGTTTACAAATGGCAAACAGCTGATTAGCTTACCACAACACCTGTGTTCAACACGAGTAAATTAGTACAGTACAGTCGTGCATACTATTGTAGTGTATTTATCACCACTTAATAAATACTATTGTATTGCATTTATCATCATTTAATAAGTAATATTGTAGTGTACAATATTGTGTATCTGCATATACTGTACCTTGGTTTATTCATTAATCATTTGTCTAGGTGTACAAGTAGCCAAATTGAACCATCATATAACACTCAAAGGTAGTAAATAATGTTTTTAAGAAGGTATCTTCATATCAAATCCTATACCGTACAGTGTGTTATAGTGACCCCTGTTGTAAGCTGGTCTACTGAAAGCTCTCGCATAAACGCATCTGAGTAAATAACCTTCTGATACAGCTTATCCTTTTATTTTCAAGTCATATTACAAATTACACATAGTACAGTACTATATTTTTCTCTATTACTGAAAATGTTACATTAATCATGATGAACCAATAGCCATAAGGGGCCACTCATATGAGAATATAATTCTGAATCAATAAATATACCTGACAAATGCAGCACACCTGATCAGCCCCAGCCTGCTTACATACTCAAGTGTCTCAGTTCTCAGTAGGCCTATAGCAAAATCTGATTAGATCACTGAATAGTATTCAGTACCTAAATGATTTTTTTTTTCATAAGAGTTTTTATTAATATACCCCATTTCTTAAAACTTTTCTTTTTGTGACCAGAGCACCTCATAGCCCGAAAACAGAGGATTTTCCAATTATTATTTATTTGTATGTGTTTTGTGTGTGTATGTGTCGACACACACACACACACACACACACACACACACACACACACACACACACATACAGACTTCCTCAGTGACCGACGCCAAGCTGTACGCTTCCGAGGGGCTGTCTCCACCTTTCAGTCACTCACCTGTGACGTCCCCCAAGGCACCAAGATGGGACCACTCTGCTTCCTTATGCTTATCAATGATGCCCTAAGAGAAACCCTTGCTCGCTGGAAATATGTCAACGACTCCACCATTGGGATCAGCGTCAACAATTCTGCTCCCGACTATACCGCCCTTCAGGGTTTATTGAACAGTCTCCAAAACTGGGCCACCAACAACCACATCACCAACCATACCAAGTCCATGGTTATGCACATCAACCTCTCCTCCGACATTGTCCCACCCCCTTCCATTACTTTAGGTCCGAACACACTCCAGGTTGTAGATTCCACGAAGCTCCTCAGCGTCACCATAGACAACAAACTAAATTGGAAACCACACGTCAGTGAAGTTGTCAAATCCTCCAGTTTCCGTCTCCACCTCCTCCGCCGACTCAAGTCCCTTGGAGTTCCTACACCCGAGTTCCTCAGTGTTTACTCAACATTCATACTTCCCAAGCTCACCTATGCCTCTCCTACCTGGTCTTCCTCCCCAAATGCCACACATCGTAAACACCTAGAAAAAGTGCAAAAGAGGGCATGCAAGATTATTCTCTCCCCTTGCTACTCCACATATCAAGAAGCGCTCAACACACTGACCCTTTCGACTCTCACTGACCATCACCACGACCTCATCTGCAAATTTGGTAAGAAGTTTCTGCACCATCCTCGACACCGGCTCCTACTACCACCTGAGATCCCTAGCCCGAGAATTGCTGTTCGTCACCACAACCGCATCCAGCCCATACGTGCATGAACTGATCGCTATAAGAACAGCCCAGTCCCAACCATTGTAAAAATTATCAATAACTTGTAATAAACAAGTGTATTCACTCACAGTTAATACTACTTCTTGCACTGTCACTATGTTGAAATGCCCTGTAGTTTGAGCTTTTCCCCATCTAGTTATTATATATCTTATATGTATCACTTATGTTATTTGTGTATTGTTTGTAAATCGAAACCCATTCCCCAATTATGTAACTGTATATTTTCAGCCTTCTGGCTGCCAAGCTCTTTCAATAAACCGTTAATTATTATTATTATTATTGTTACATATTTACAATGCAGGTAAAGGAAATTACTGTCTCTAGAATGAATGGCTCCCTGTTCCTGCCGTGAAAATGCCAGCAACTTTGAAACTACCCACAACATTCTTGGGTACATCCAGGGAGTAATCCGTGAATAATCGAGGACTGCAAAATAAAAATCCGCGAACTTGGGGGGCCCATGTATGTGTGTGTATATATATAGTCATGCGCCGGCTAACGTCCTAGATACGTTCTTGGAAATGTGACATTAACCGAAATGGAAGTTGTCCGATCATCACATAAACTTTGTATTTATACTTTCGTGTATGTGGAATACTATATACGCACATATACACTTTTACTCTTAAATCACTTCTGTAATATGATGCAGGTGATTAATTTTTATCTCTTGTGCAAAATACATGACGTTTATATTAAAATTATTCACTGTTTTACAAGGATTCCAGCAACGCCGGGGAGATGGGGGGAGGGAGGGAGCGAGCGAGGGGGCGTGGAGGGAGGGGAGGTAGTACATTTGACAGTTGGCACAGGCCCAGGTCTAACGCGTGTATATTTATCAGTTCTTAAGTGACTAAGCTTCTCTCTTTTAAAATGCCAGTGAAATGACCTGGGTGAATATAATTAACATAGCTGGGATTCTTGTAAGATACTGATTTATTTGAACATAAACATGTTGTAATTCGCACTAGACATAACAATTTTAGTACCGTAATCAAATTAGTACATGTGCACTCCAGCTTTGCAATAAGGTCATTTATTTCTTTTACGTTTCTTTTAGTATGGTGTGTGCATGTAAGTGGATGAAAATAAATAAAGAAATTTATGTAAATCTACCCAAAAATACAGTTGAAATTTTTTTTATAAAATGTACTACAATATTGTACACTAATGTACTACATTAGTATATCTTGAGCAAAATATTTGACGCTTATATTCAAATTAATCTCTGTCTTGCAAGGATTTCAGCAATGCAAATTATATTATCCTAGCTTTAGTCTGAGATATTATATAAAATAAACAAAGAAATCACCAGGGTGGGAAGAGGGGCCGGGAGGTGAGGTGACAGAATGTCTGGCGTTTGTTTATTTATTTGAGATAAGATTTGACAGTTGGCGCTGAAGGCCTGCGTGTTTATTTATCATTGCTTAAGAGTGACTAAGCTCTTTTCATAATTTGCCACCCAAATGACCTGGGTGAATATAACTTACATTGCAGGGATTCTTGTAAGATAGTAATTTATTTGAATACCTGTATAAACAAGCTATATTTGCAATAGACATAACAATTTTAGTACCGTAATCATTTAGTACATGTACAATACAGGTTTGCACTTAGGTCCATTGTTACTGTACAATATTGACTAAATTCACTAGATAACGTACGCCTGGCAGCACAATCTATAAGAATATGCGATGCATACATGACTGTGCCCACTCTAGGTCCATTTCGGTTCGCTAGGTCCCATTATTTGAATGCTTTTTTTTTTTCAATTTAAATTTTAATTGTTTATTCCTTGATAGAGGAAGCAGGATCCTAGTGCTGTCACTTGGTACCCGTGTACCATAACACCAGAAGCAACTGGCCAGTGTCACAGTATATACAGTACAGTACAGTCATCCCTTGGTTATCGCGCCTAATTGGGACCCTGCCGATAACGAAAGTACAGAACCTATGGGATTTATTCTAATTGGCTCCCGGCACCCAAGACCCAATCCCAAGTTTCCCATTTTACGACCATTTAGACCCACTAAATATATATATAATGTTATGGTAAATATCATAAACACACATAGGCATGGTTAGGTTTATTTCAAAGTGATGAAAAGGGTACGCTTAATACTGTAGTCCACAAAACATGTAGCTATGCTTTTTTCATTTGGTCCCCCGTCATACGAGTTCGTTTTCTCTCACATCAAGACGCCTGAGTCCTCCGTTTTCTCTCTTAATCTTAGAGTACACCTGAAACTTTACTATTTTTAGTAATGCCACAGAATTTGAAATTGCAACCCCAATTGCAACTGGGGTTGCAATTGTTGAGGCAACTAGATATGTCTGATTACAGCAAATGTGTTATTGTCAATTTGTAGGTGAAAGATTTTATCATCAATAGATGTAGGTTAACATTATTACGCGTGCGACATCTTATTTCAGAATATTCTTCCTTCGCGTAATATTTGGTAGTATAGGGAGATCATATCTCACGCGGGTTTTGGGTGAGTAAATTGGCAAAATACTTTTTGAGAGAGGGCATGGCCTCTCTTGATCGGACGTTGTTTGGTCGGACGTGCTGACTCATGACTGTAAATACTTCCCCCTAGACCTTGGCGCTAACTGTCAAACATACTGTCACCCCTACAAGCAAGGGTTTGGTGGTTCTACAGTAGGCTTTAAGTTTTTATCTTATATAATATCACAGACTAAAGTTAGGAGAATATAATTTGCATTGCTGGAATTCTAGCAAGACCGCGAATAATTTGAATATAAACGTCATATATTTTGCGCAAGAGATAAAAATTTTAGTACATTAGTCTAATACATTTTAATAATGTACAGTTTTTTAACTTTATTTTTGGGTAGATTTACATAAATTTCTTCATTTATTTTTATTCATTTACATGCACACACCATACTAAAAGTTGCTGATCACATTCTGGTCCATTGGCTGTATGATTGATGTAGTGTTGGGAGGCAAAAACAACACTTTCATTAATTCAAATTAATACTCCAAAGTTCTGGCAAGTTCAGGGTCACGACCAGGAGCATTATCCATGAGGAGAAGAGCCTTTAAAGGGAGTTTATTGGTGGTTAGGTAGCTCTTGACAAAAGGGCAAAACACATCAACAGCCCATTCATTAAAGAGCTGTCTTGTCACCCATGCCTTACGGTTGGACTTCCAATACACTCCAAGCTTTGTTCTTACCACTTTTTGTTGCTTGAGCACCCTGGGGTTTTCAGAGTGGTAGACAAGCATAGGCTTCAGTCGGAAATCCCCTGAAGCATTGGCACCAAGCAATAGAGTGACACGGTCTTTCATGGGTTCATGCCCAGGTAAAGAGGCTTCATCTCTGGTGATGAATGTTCTTTTGGGCATCTTTTTCCAGAACAGACCAATTTCATCCACATTGAACACTTGCTGTGGAAGATAATTTTCTTCTTCCATCAGTTCTTTAAATTCCACTAAAAATTTGCTGCTCCTTCCTTATCAGCACTAGCAGCTTCACCATGCCTAACAACACTGAAAATGTCACTTCTTTTCTTAAATTTTTCGAACCAGCCTTTGCTGGTCTGAAAATCTTCAAATTCTGTGCCTGAAGAACCCGGTTGATTTGTCTTTAAGTTCGTAAATCTCCCTGGCTCTTTCACAAATGAATTCAGTGGAAACTGAATCACCTTTCATATGTTTTTCCCTAATCCAGATGAGAAGTAACCTCTCAGTTTCTGCAATTAGGGATCTACTTTTAAACACTGGTAGATTTGTCTCTCACTTTCACTTCTTTAAATTTGTCTTTCTGTGCAAGAAATGTCGACACAGTTGATGTCGACATGCCATATTCTTTGCATAGCGCATTTGTTCTAATGCCTTGTTCATGTTTTTTTTATAATTTCCTGCTTGGTTTGGATTGAAATCGCTTTTCTTGATCTCTTAAGCTCCATGCTGGATTCAAACAATGTCAACATGTGATGTTTATTTTCTTTAAAATAACACTGCACTGCGCTATATATTGTCAATATGTAAAATAAATTTCAAAATGACCAATAATTTGCTTGGAAACAGAAAAAAGCATTTAGTTGAAACAGAGACTAACGCTTGTTTGGTGTGTTAAAAGGCTGGATGGCACGCATAAAACTAGTGACTTTACCTTCGATTATGTTCAATAAGTGTTAAAATACAAAAAAGTTAATATTAATCTTTTAAAATTATTGAATAGTATAAACTTCTTGATATTTACTTAAATAGTAAGGAATTTAAGCCCTAGAACCGATTACTGTATTGGCAGACTAATACTACAGCTGGTTGACCGCCAAGTGCAAGCGAAAACATGTTGAGGTCGGCTCGTAAGAAACTCGTTAACCGAGGGAGTGCTCGTTAACCGAAGTTAAGAATCTTATGGAAGGTAACTCGTTAACCGAGGTGCTCTTTAACCGAAGTTAAGAATCTTATGGAAGGTAACTCGTTAACCGAAGTCTCGTTAACCGAGGGATCACTGTACATGCACACCTCAAAGTAAGTGTACTTTACTGCATTTATTTTTAGTTTGTATGTAATTTTCGGTGAGCTGGAACCAATTACCCAAAATCCCATTGAAACAATCGTTTCGGCTAACGAAATTTTCGGTTAACGAACGACCTTCTGGAACGAATTGTGTTTGTTAACCGAGGGACCACTGTGTGTGTATATATATTATATATATATATATATATATATATATATATATATATATATATATATATATATATATATATATATATATATATATATATATATATATATATATATATATATATATATATATATATATATATATATATATATATATAGTTCTTGGTTTACGCGGTTCTCGTTTACGCGTTTCCACATTTACGCGGTCCCCGCCGGAACCGAAATGCCCAATTTGTGCGGTGCATCTACTCATATACGCGGGTGAAGTATAATTTTTTTATTTTAGCTCATAAAATTCATACAAATTACCCGGCCAGAATATAATTTACATAGCTGAAATTCTTACAATATGATGATCATTTTGAATATAAACATCATGGATTTTGCATTTGACATACAAATTTTAGATCTAATGTAAGAATTTTGTTTACACAGAGCAAATATGTTATCTTTTGTGCAAAATATATGACGTGTATATTCTAAATATTCCTGGTCTTGCAAGGAATCCAGCAATGTCAATTATATTATCCTAACTTAGTTGAGGTATTATTTATTACTCTATCTTAAAATCTAGTGTTTTCACCCAAACATTTCTCAGAGAGGGAGGAGCCAGCGAGCGGGGAAGAGAGGGGGGAGGGGGGGGTTGAGTCCATTATTTGAATGGACATTAACCTGGCGACTGTATTTCTCTTAAATATTAATTGTGTGAGCATACCATCATAAAATTAAGATGTTATTTTTACTACAACATAGGTTTTGTGTCTGTATTGTGTAAGAAAAAGTGGAGTTTAGGAGTTGGCCCACATTTCAATTAATCCCATATGTTGTTATATATATATATATATATATATATATATATATATATATATATATATATATATATATATATATATATATATATATATATATATATATATATATATATATATATATATATATATATGCAAGTAAATCCAGGTATATGCTGATAACCACAAGGAAAGAAGAAAACACAAAGTTCCCATAGATTCCTCATAGATTCCCTGGATAATATTCCATTGCCCGTCTCGAAAGACGACTTCATCGAACTCATCAAACTATGTATTAAGGATTGTAAATTTGAATTTAATGGAGAATATTATGCTCAAAAATTTAGTATGGCAATGGGTAATCCACTCTCACCTGTATTAAGCAACCTATATATGGAATTCTTTGAAAAGAAACTATTAAGTAATATTTTACCACCTTCGGCAGTCTGGTATAGATATGTAAATGATGTATTATGTCTCTGGCCATGTAATGAGGACCTAAAAGCTTTCCTCCCACAACTTAATAACTTAGCCCCCTCGATCAAATTCACTGTGGAATTAGAGCATGACTGTAAATTGCCTTTCCTAGACTGTCTGATCCACAGAATAGGTAACACCTTTAAGTTCAGTATTTATAGGAAACCTACTCTATGTGTGTTCATACATTCATTATTATTCTGCCCAACATAATAGAGTCAAACAGTCAACATTTTCATTAATGTTTTTACGTGCTTTGAGAATTTGCAGCCCGGAATTCATTGATGAGGAATATAAATACCGTAGATCTTTCATAGACAAATGCCTTAACATTGCTAAGAAATCTTTCTATAGAACTGATCCCAAGCCCACCCATGACCATAAGAATCTCTTAGTGTAAGATTGTACCATCGTACGATATGTTTTCCCATGTTGAGATGGGGGCTTGTCTTTGGCAGCGCCCAGTTGCCAGTCACCAGCTGACGCTGTTAGAATAAAGTCTACAAAGAACGTAGTCTATGACTCCAACCTCTCACATGGCGCAGTGAGTAGGATATGTTGGGGCCCGACACGCCATTACAGCCCTGACAAGAACGCTGACATGGCCCCTACACGTCCACGATTCTCGACGCCCTCAAGGGGATGCCAGGGCTTCTCTACACCGGCGGGGAACACTACGCGCGCCCAGCAGCAGGCCATGAGTGCATTGATGGCTCAGATGGCGTCTCTAGTTGCTGGCGGTGGTCATGCTTCTATGCCGGTCATGAAGCCCTCAGCAGCTGTCGCACCAGAGAAGTGTGAGGCAGAAATGCCAGCAGCTGCGTTTAGGACATGTAGGCGGTCTATGGAGTCATGGGTGCTGTTGAACGGGTGGTCACAACTGGTGGCCACACTCCACATTCGCCTGAACTGCGTCCCTGCACTCCAAAGGGTGATTGACTCGAGATACCCCAGCGGTCAGTGGGAGCAGCTCTCGCCCAAAGAAGCCCTGGACGCCATCAGTGGAATGGTTCTTCAATCTTCAAACCAAGCTGTGAAATGGAACGAGTTGTTCAACAGCAAACAAGGTGAAGAGGAGCCTATGAAAAGGTATTTTCAACGATGCTTCGCAGAGGCAGTGGAGTGTGAATTTAAATGTCCCACCTGTGATAACGACCTCTCTGAGTACATTCTATTACGTAAAGTTATGGTGGGCCTGAGTAACCCAGTGTTGAAAAGGGAAATTTTCCAGGGGTACTCTAGTTATAATAGTGTTGAAGCGCTTAGAAACAAATGCATGTTATTTGAGGCAGCAGTGAGAGATGCTGGTGTATTGTGTCGTACGTCTGGCCAGGCAGTGGTGGGAACAGCCGCGGAGGCAGTGGCAGGTTGGTGATGACGTCACCGGTGAGTCCGAGGTAGCTGCCGCCCGACCTGGACACCCCAATTGCGCGCACTGTGGTAACTGCGGCATGTCACATGCCTCTGGTAAAAGTAACTGCCCTGCAAGTGGGGCTACATGTCGCAATTGCTGTAAGGTTGGTCACTTCAAAAGGTGTTGTAGGAGTAAGTCAGCCCTAAGTGCTCCTGTGGATGTGTCAGGCGCTGTTACAGTGGCAACAGCCCAGCTATCCCGCCACCCCAGGTTACAAGTGTTCGTGTCCCAGGCCGGGGGCAATTCCCCCGCCACCCCTGTGCTGGCTGTAGCTGACACGGGTGCTATGGTGTGTGTGGCAGGCGCATCCCTGCTCCGGGACATCGGTTTGTGTCCGGGGCAACTTCGGGCCCGTAATGGCCTAAGGGACGTGGCGAACAAACAGCTCAAGTGTCTGGGGTCCGCCCCCTGCCGCCTCGGTGTGGACGAGGGGTCCACCGTCCAGGAGGTCTACTTCGTGCAGACAGCCAAGGCCCTCTATCTGTCATTGGAGGCCTGCAAGTGCCTCAACTTGGTGCCTGTCGACTTCCCGCTCCATAGACGTGCTGTGGCTGCCGTGAGCGATGGAGGGGAGCGGCACACTGCCGACGATCTACCTCCGAACCCTTTACCTGAGAGCAGCCGTTTCCCGCCGAGGCCAGTTGAGATACCCTTGCCTCCTTTGGAGGAGAATGTGGCCAGGCTGGAGGCATGGCTACTCACGCACTTTTCGTCTACCGCATTCAACACCAGCAGGTCCCCACTGCCAGTCATGACTGGTCCCCCTCACCGTATCCACCTGACGCCCGGCACGACCCCCTACGCCTGTCACACACCCGCTCCCGTTCCGAAACACTGGGAAGCGGAGGTGAAGGACCAGTTGGAGGAGGACGTCAGGAGAGGCGTCATCCAGCCAGTGCCTGCTGGTGAGGCTACGGAGTGGTGCGCCAGGATGGTCGTGGTGGCCAAGAAAAACGGTCAGCCCAGGCGCACTGTGGACTTCCAACGCCTCAATGCAAGCTGTCTGAGGGAGACGCACCACACACCTGCACCATTCGACATGGTGTCTGGGGTGCCAGTGCACTCGTTCAAAACCGTCGCCGACGCCTTTTGGGGATTTCATCAAGTGGAGTTGGAGGAGGAGAGTAGACGCCTGACCACATTCATCACGCCGTGGGGCCGTTTTCGATACTGCAGGACGCCCATGGGACATTGCTCAGCGTCAGATGCTTACACCAAGAGGTTTGATGACGCTATTCAGGATGTGCCCCGCAAGTACAAGTGCGTGGATGACACTCTCCTCTATGACTCCAGTGTGAAGGGGGCGTTCTGGCACACTTACGATTTTCTGGAGAGAAGGAGAGAAGCCGAGTTTGTGGGTTTCCTCCTGGGGTGGGACCTCTACCAGCCCACTGCCCAACGTCTGTCAGCCATCAAGGACTTCCCCATGCCGGATCAGCCATCAATCACTGACATCAGGTCCTGGCATGGCTTGGTTAACCAGTTGGCTCCCTTCCTTGCCACTGCACCTGTGATGGAGCCCTTCCGTGAGCTCCTCAAGAAGCCAGTGGGCAAGCAGGTGTATTGGGACGACCAGCTGCGGCTCAAGTTTCGCCAGGCCCAGGACACCATCTGTCAGTTGGCCAGAGACGGCTTGGTGTACTACGACAAATCCAGGCCTCCGGCAGCTGTCACTGATTGGAGCAGGGAGGGCATCGGCTTCATCGTCCTGCAACAATACTGTGCCTGTGCCTCTCCAGAGACCCCCTTCTGCTGCAGAGGAGGGTGGCGGTTGGCTCTGTGTGGTAGCCGACATCTGAGCACGGCCGAGGCCGGTTATGCTGCAGTAGAAGGGGAGGCCCTGGCTGTGGTGTGGTGCCTGCGCAAGGTCAGGCTGTTCCTCCTTGGCTGCCCGAACCTCATTCTGGTGACGGACCACTGCCCCTTAGTTGGCTTGCTAGGGGACAGAGCCCTCACGGATGTGGCGAATCCGCGCCTGTTCAGGCTCAAGGAGAAGACCCTGCAGTACCGATTCACGGTCAAATACTTGCCAGGGAAGCGGAACTGTGCAGCTGATGCCCTATCCCGTTTCCCCTCCCTCAGGGCGGCGCCTGATGCGGAGGACATGGACCAAGAGGAGGACCTGTGCGCTGCAGTGTGTGCAGTCACAATCGCAGCACTGGATCAGGATGGGTGCATCACTATGGACGAAGACACAGTGTGCAAAGCGGCTGCGGACGACCCAGTGTACCAGATTCTAGTGTCGAGGGTGCTGGCGGGCGACTGGCACCCTCACAAGTCGCAGGAGGTGGCCTATCTGCACCCGTACTTCTCGGTGAGGGACAGGTTGGCTGTGGTCAGGGGTTTGGTCACCTACACCTTTGACCAGGGCTGCGTGCGCCTTGTCATCCCCGACTCCCTCTGCCACCGGGTCGCCGTTAACCTGCATGTGGGGCACCAGGGCCTCGACTCAATGCTCAGGCGGGCCCGGCAGTCTGTCTATTGGCCTGGCATGGAGGGTGACCTGCAGTATCATCGGTCCCGGTGTGCTGCTTGCGAGACCCACGCCCCTTCCCAGCCTCCGGAGTCGTTGGTTCTGACCCCAGCACCAGACTATCCCTTTCAACAAGTGGTGGCCGATTTGTTCCACCTGCAGGGCCGCACGTACCTAGCATATGCTAACTGACTGACAGGTTGGCTGGAGATCGCCCACTTCCCCAACGAGGCCACCTCTGGAAAAATCATCGCCAGTCTGCGGGCCTACTTCACGAGGTGGGGGGGTACCTGAGCAGATCTCCACGGATGGAGGTACCAACCTTGCCAGCCTTGAGATGACAGATTTCCTCAAGTCATGGGGGGTCGAGGTGCGCCTCTCGTCGGCCCACTTCCCCCAGTCCAATGGCAGGGCAGAGGCTGGGGTCAAAGCTGCCAAGAGGCTCCTCAGGGATAACACTGGGCCCGGGGGTAGCCTGGACTGCGATAGGACATCCCAGGCCCTCCTCCAGTACCTGAACACGCCTCTGCGGGGGGTGAACAAGTCGCCCGCCCAACTTGCCACCGGCCGCCAGCTCCGTGACGGCGTTCCCGTGGCCAGACAGCACTATAAGGTGGACCAGCACTGGCGGCGGGCACTTCGTATGAGGGAGGTGCGCTTGGCCGAAACCCAAGATGGGGTCTTGTCGCGGAGGGAGGTATCCCGCCAGCTGGCTCCCCTAGTCGTGGGCACGCAGGTGCGTGTGCAGGACACAGCTACCAAGCTCTGGGACAGGACAGGCATAGTGGTGGAAGCCCGCCCTCACAGGCAGTATGCCGTTAGGTTGAGTGGCAGTGGCAGGGTGTTCATCCGCAACAGACGCCACCTGCGAAACGGCTCCACACCTGTGCCTACTACTCCAGTGGTGCACCAAGCTGTGCCTCCTGGTCCCCCTTCTGCTGTGCCATCCGTACCCGCGCCCTCCTTCGCACCCACGGCCCCTCCCCAGTCGAGCGCGGCCAGGCCCAGGAGAGGCCGTAGGCCTCCGGGCTGGTTGACGGACTACGTGGTGTAGTGTATGTGATGTAAAATCAGTTTAGAGGGTTTTTTTTTTCCTTTGTTTGACTGGTTTTTCCTGCATTATTGTTGTTTTTATGAATGCATTGTTTTCCTTTTGTTAGTTCAAATGTGCATTGTCATTTCCTTTTAACTTGGGGGGGGAGATGTAAGATTGTACCATCGTACCATATGTTTTCCCATGTTGAGATGGGGGCTTGTCTTTGGCAGCGCCCGGTTGCCAGTCACCAGCTGACGCTGTTAGAATAAAGTCTACAAAGAAAGTGGTCTATGACTCCAACCTCTCACACTTAGTATTACCATTTCACAAAAATTTCTCTCAAATTCCTTTACAACTAAAAACCTGGAATGTCAATGTGGCATTTAAAAACTCATGCACTGTTAAACTAATGTTAATCAAGAACTCCCCCCAACAATACAAGTGGCTGCATTTATAAGGTTCTTTGCAAGGAATGTAATATGTTTTACTTATGCCAGACAGGTAAAGATTTTGTAACTAGACTTAAACAACATAAATATAGTGTTAGGACAGGCCAGGAATCCAATGCTCTGTTTGTTCATTTGAGGGATAATAAGCATTGCATTGACTGGGATAATGCCTCCTCAATATTACCTTGTAATTCAGTTGACAGTAATGGTATATACAAACTGGACAAATTTGTAATTAAGAAGATTTGTAACCAGGTGACAAGGTTGGGTCAACTTACACTCTGACCTGACTACCGACCGCTGCGGTGCTTTTTAAAGATTAGTAGGGTCTTTACCTAATAACTGACCATTGTGGACCTGATCTCACCCTCCTCTGTATATATACACCTTGTTTTGTAATTCTCCTTAGTCTGTACTCACCCCTGAAGATGTGAATTACACGAAAGCGCTGGGAACTTCGTGTTTATATATATATATATATATATATATATATATATATATATATATATATATATATATATATATATATATATATATATATATATATATATATATATATATATATATATATATATATATATATATATATATATATATATATATATATATATATATATATATATATATATATATATATATATATATATATATATATATATATATATATATATATATATATATATATATATATATATATATATATATATATATATATATATATATATATATATATATATATATATATATATATATATATATATATATACAGTCAACCCTCACTTTACGCGGTCCCACATTCCGCGTTTCCACGTTTACGCGGTGCCCTGCCAGAACCCAGGATGCTCACATTCCACGGTGGGTGTACCCCTTTACACGGTGAAGTATAATTTTTTTATTTAGCTCATAAAATTCATACAAATTATCCGGCCAGAATATAAAATACATTGCTGGAATTCTTACAATTTGATGATCATTTTGAATATAAACATCATAGATTTTGCATTAGACATACAAATTTTAGATAAAATGTTTACTCTTGAGTAAATATGTTATCTTTTGTGCAAAATATATGACGTTTATATTCAAAATATTCCTGGTCTTACAAGGAATCCAGCAATGTCAATTATATTATCCTAACTTTAATCTGAGGTATTATTTAATACAAAATGTTAAAATTTATTTTTTCACCCAACCTTTCTCTTGAAGGGAGGATTGGTGGGGGGTGGGGGGGAGGGTTGGGACTGACCACGCGGTTGGAAGAGGGGGAAAGGCAAGGTGGGGTACTTTGATTGACAGATAGTGTCGTGAAGAATATTTTTTTTTTTATTAACTGAAGATATTTGTTTTAGCTCATAAAATTCATACAAATTACCCGGCCAGAATATAATTTACATTGCTGGAATTCTAACAATTTTGTGATCATTTTGAATATAAACATCATATATTTTGCATTAGACATACAAATTTTAGATAAAATGTTTAATCTGAGTAAATATGTTATCTTTTGTGAAAAATATATGACATTTATATTCAAAATATTCCTGGTCTTACAAGGAATCCAGCAATGTCAATTATATTATCCTAACTTTAGTTTGAGTTATTATTTATTACTATACCTGGTTTTCCCCCAAAAATTTCTCAGAGAGGGAAGAGCCAGCAGTGTTGTGTGAGAAGAGGGGGAGGGAGTTGAGTCCATTATTTGAATGGACATTAACTTGGCGACTGTATTTCTCTATTTCTCTTAAGTATTAATTGTGTGCATGTACCATCATAAAATTAAGATGTTATTTTTACTAGAACATAGGTATTGTGTTGGAAAAAGTGGAGTTTGGGGGTCAGCTGGTCTCTATTTCATTTAATCCCATATGTTATGTTATTCACTTTATGCGTTTCTCACTTTCCGCGGTACCCTGTGGGTTACATTAACCTCGTAAAGTGAGGGTTGACTGTATATATATATATATATATATATATATATATATATATATATATATATATATATATATATATATATATATATATATATATATATATATATATATATATATATATATATATATATATATATATAGTTCGAGTTTTTAAGACCAAATTTTTAGGCAAAAAATTGGGGGTCGTCCTATACATGCGTAATTGTTTTGTTAGGTTGAACCCGTGCATGATGGGAAGGGCGAGGAGCAACTTTTAGCTTCAGACATGAAAAATATTTACCATTTACTCCCAGTAAACAATGGAAACGTAAAATATGTACCAATTAGTAATGAATAGTTGTGCAGTTCCTTCAGCAAATGAAGCTCGCCAACTTACAATAGGCTAAATTATCTTACGTGCTTTCAGTAGCCTGTGTTGAAGTTCTTAGCACAGGCTAACTTATCATATCATATACGGTATCACAGTTCTCATTGATCTACAAAAAATACCGGTAATAAAAACTTTTCGATATTTCACACTTAATATAATACCCGGTAATCTACTTCAACCTCCTATTGTTTACAATAATGCATGACGCACCACCAGCTGTTGCGTATCAGCTAGACGGTACACGTGTTTTTCGAATCGTTTTCAGTTAAAAAACTGTTACATCACATGTATATTTTACCTTAACTGTGCCTGAATGAATATATTCTCAGAAATAAATAGTAATTTTGCTGAAACGTGATGTATTTCAATGTAAAATAGGATAAAATACATGACGAAAACAAAAGACTTTACCTAAGCTTCCGATGTTCTTGAGATGTTACTCGTTTTCTTAATAGTTTTCGGTTAAAATACTGTTATATTACAATGATATTCTATTCATACTGTGCTTGATATAATACATTCACGGAAATGTAATATTTTTGCTGAAATTACGTACGTATTACAGTGGAAATTGGGATAAAATCATGACGAAAACAATGACTCGCTTTCTTTCGTTCAAAAGATGTTACCGTAATCACTTTTCGAATGATTTAGTTAAAAAACTGTTGTATTACAATAATATTCCCTCCTAATTGACTTGAATGGAAATATACAATATTTTTGTTGAAACTACCCGCGTTTCGGTGTAAAGTGTCGTAATAATAAATGGTAAACAATTTGCTTTCGGCACTCGGTGTTTCAGGCACGGCGAGCCTCAGTTCATAGGACGTAGAGTGTTTTTACTGAAGGTTTTATTGTTCCATTACCCTCAAAAACGTGGGTCGACCTATAAACGAGGGGGGTTATAGATGAGTATATACGGTATATATACGTGGATCACGCGCACCTACAGTGATTTACTTGTATATATATATATATATATATATATATATATATATATATATATATATATATATATATATATATATATATATATATATATATATATATATATATATCAAGATATAAGTGTGTTTTTTAATACTGTCCTGATTGTCCCTCATTTCTTTGACATTTCTATACCTGTTGACCTCTGCCCCGCACAAAATTAAGAAATTAATATTGATGATACAGTATATTGATATATCAGATTTTGTTAAATTTCTGGAATTCCCATAGGTGTTACAAAAACTTATCCCATGGTTGCTAAGATGTCGTGGACAAATTGTGGCAGTGGACGCCTCCTCCGACCAACAAGAACATGAGCAGACAAACTACGCTGAGGTATCTGAGCTAGAGAAAAAAATTCATCTGCATTCTCTCAGGAATTATGCTTATCAACCATCACCCAGCAGTATAATGCTACCGGTAAGTACTTCACAAATTGAGTATCTCATTAAATTCATACTGTGCAGTTATAAATGAGGTGCTACCATATTTTTCGGCTTAAAAGACGCACTTTTTATGACAAAAATCTACCTCGAAAATTACCATGCGTCTTCCAGGATGCTAGTTGATGAGTTGTAGCAGACATTTTTGAAATCAGCCCCTTACAAAGACTGTTACCTCATTACAGTACTTAACAATTACAAGTATTCTCTATACAGTACTATAAAACTATTGATTTAACTAATATTGTTGATATATGGCAAAAAAAAAATATTAATAAACCCTTGCTGCTGTGTGGTTTGTTTACTAATGGCAGTGGTGCGGCAGCGCCATCTATTGAAGAATTGCTAAAGGTTGTCTGCTGGTTTCAAATGCAGGAATGTTTGTTTCTTTATATGTAGGCTCTCATATTTGGACACCTATTTACAGTAGGCTCTCATATTTGGATACCCATTTAGACTGTAAAAACCCCACAAAATTAAAATCTTCCAAATTTAAATACAACTTCGTCATCCAAGTAAAAACACACACACACAACAACATTGGCTGTCCTTATGTTTTAACTTTATTACCACTGGTGGGTAGAATTTTTTTTAATTCAGAAACATTAATTAAAATATATATGAACAGTAAATAAGTGTTGCTTTCATATTCTTATGTAGAGTAATGATGATATGTGCTCACTTACATACGCGATCTCACTTTTTTTTTACCCTTAATTGTTAGCTACTTCCATTGTTCCATTTATTAACATTAAATAACATTACTTAAAACAACCATACTAATTTTACTACAGCTACAACCAGGGTCTTATTTTCTTCAGTTTTATATGTAGAACCAATCAGTCACTGGTTTTGTAAACAACAAAAACAATGACGTGTTTTAATATTTTTCATATTATTAATGAATTGTATTGTTCAATTTGCACACATAAACAATAATTCAATCAAAAAGAAATTCAGAAACATTAATTAAAACATATACGAACAGTAAATAGGTGTTGCTTTCATAATCTTATGTAGAGTAATGATATGTTTACACGTGCGCACTTACATACACGATCTCACTTTTTTTTACCCTTAATTGTTAGCTACTTCCATTGTTCCATTTATAACATTAAATAACATTACTTAAAACAACCATATTAATTTTTCAACATTAATTTTAATACAGCTACAATGGAGGACTTATTTTCTTCAGTTTTATAATTATGTAGAACCAATCAGCCACTGGTTTTGCAAAAAACGAGTTGTTTTTTTACTTTTATTTTGTTTTTAAATAATGATTTTTTGTTTTATACAGACGTTGATATACATGTTTACATTTGCTTACCTTCTACTGTTGGAAAATATTTCCCGTCATTGTCATACCGACAAAAACAAAAGAAAGAATGTAAACACTACAGTCCCTTAGATGTGGAGGTGACCAGGTGTATAAAATGAGTGCTGTATTAAAGATTTCACCTTCTTATACAGATTTTTTTTAAATTTCTGAAAATGACGACTGATAAGCAGTTCTAAGTGATGATATTCAAAGAGATGTGTGTCTAATGGTAGACCCTGCTGCTATGTGACTAAGTCCCAGGTTGATGATCTGACTTTCTGCAGGGTCTCAATTGTTTCTCTTACTTTGACAAGACAACATACATACAGGTATATTGCTTCTCACTCTTGATATTTTTTTTCATTTTTGTATTTCTTTATTATTATTATTATTATTATTATTATTATTATTATTATTATTATTATTATTACATTTTCGCCCCCTAGGCCCCAATGTGGGTCAGTGACCTGTGCCCAGGTGGGCTAAATCCCGTAATTTTTTTTTTTTAGAATTTCATTTCTAAAATCAGGGTGCGTCTTCCACGATGCAGCGTCTTCCAAGCCGAAAAAAGAAAATATATATATATATATATATATATATATATATATATATATATATATATATATATATATATATATATATATATATATATATATATATATATATATATATATATATATATATATATATATATTACTACTGCACTTCAACATCTAAAGTCTTAAGTGTATAACCAGGTGGTGGTGGTCATGATGCATTCATATGTGTGTTTGCAGTTTTCTTGCATCATTTTTTCATTGTTTAAACATTTTTATTAAAACATAAAGTTGCAGACCTAAAATTAATTACGTATAGCATTTAACACTTTCAGGATAATGATAGCAACTTGTGGTCATTACCCAATGGGGGAATAAAAATAATATATATAACATTATGAATCCTACTATAAACTGAGCTACACCACCAAAGCTCAAGGGTTTACCTCATCCTTGCCACTAAAACTTCCTTAACATTCACTATATTCACTACCGTATATCACGGCCTATAAGACGAAATTTGAACATTAAAAAAATCTGCCCAAAGTTAGGGGGTCGTCTAAACCACCAAGTTTAAAATTCTTACCTCTTAAATATTGTGGTTTAGTGTGTCAAGAGTGGTGATGAAAACATCGTAAGCCACTCACAAGGTCTTACCACTAATTATTTTATACTGAAACTTACGTCTGGCAAGCTGGATTCAAATTAAGATTACCGGTATATTAAAATAATAAAAATGTATTATAAACCTGTCTAACATACCGTAAAAGAGATTTATACCCCTGTAATAAACACAGCTATCATCACACACCCCTCCCCACGCCCCCCCCATTTGCCAGTGAGGAGACAAGAAAGGGAAAGTGACCCGAGATTGGGCTATTTTTAGCCGTGGAGGTGGTCAGTAATGCATACCGGTATCGGTATATTTACTCATAATAATATTTATCTCCTATAAATAATTGATTTAAATTTTATTTTTTTACAAAGAATATTCAGTAAATGAGTGCGTTAATTCTTGAAACTATCAACAGTTAATTACAGACGCTTAAGTGACGTCACTAGTGTTTACACTACACCAGCCGGTAACATTTGATGCCATTACTTGAAATGAATTGGCCTTATTTTAAGTAACTATAAATAAATACAAAAATTAAAGAAAAAGATCAAAAGTGAGAAATAATATACTGTATGTATGTTGTGTTGTCAAAGTAAGAGGAACAATTGAAACTGCAATTCGGTAAATCTATTTCAAGTAAATGGAAAATAAGCAAACATGTTATTTACCAAGACGCTTCCCTCTGGCTCAGGGTGAGATGGAGGGGAGATAAGGCTATTTATAGCTCGTCTGAAGTGGCCAGTACCCTAATGCACCATAAATAATTCATTGAACATTCATTTTTTGTACATAGTATATTCAGTATATATATATATATATATATATATATATATATATATATATATATATATATATATATATATATATATATATATATATATTTGTGTAATAAATGTATGTAGTAAGTACATACTGGTAACCTTTTTCACTCAAATCCTAATGAAACACCACAATTAGAATACGGTGGTTGCTGTTGAACCACATGTTGTATAAATAGTCGGAACACAGCCACACCACCGAGACGAGGGAACACTCCCACCACCGATCGTCTCGTGTGAAGCAAGCGTATAAATGAAAGAAAATACTTGCAGTGTGTTTAATATGTTACAGTATATTATAAATAAACAAATAAACAAATAAATCAGTAAATCCATTTCAAGTAAATGGAAAAATTTTACTCGATACCGACATTAGTTCCAGTTATCGGTAAATAGCAGACGCTTCAGTGACATCACTAGTGTTTACACTACACCAGCGGGTATAATTTGATGACATTACTTGAAGTGAATTGGCCTTATTTTAAAAAATCAAGGATGGTTGGTAAAGGACTACTGAGTCAGTGGGTAAGTGTCACATTTGGGGTACTGGTCTTATACAGCAAATAGAGCTCAAAAGCTACTTTTTAAATGGAAATTTGGGGGGGGCGTCTTATGCACCCCGCCGCCTTATAGGCCGTGATATACGGTATATATATATATATATATATATATATATATATATATATATATATATATATATATATATATATATATATATATATATATATATATATATATATATATATATATATATATATATATATATATATATATATATATATATATATATATATATATATATATATATATATACAGTCAACCCTCACTTTACGCGGTCCCACATTCCGCGTTTCCACGTTTACGCGGTGCCCTGCCAGAACCCAGGATGCTCACATTCCGCGGTGGGTGTACCCCTTTACACGGGTGAAGTATAATTTTTTTTAATTTAGCTCATAAAATTCATACAAATTATCCGGCCAGAATATAATTTACATTGCTGGAATTCTTACAATTTGATGATCATTTTGAATATAAACATCATAGATTTTGCATTAGACATACAAATTTTAGATATAATGTTTACTCTTGAGTAAATATGTTATCTTTTGTGCAAAATATATGATATTTATATTCAAAATATTCCTGGTCTTACAAGGAATCCAGCAATGTCAATTATATTATCCTAACTTTAGTCTGATTTATTATTTATTACTAAAAAGGTAAACAGTCTGGTATTCCCACACATTTATCTAGTAGGGACGTTGGTGGGGGGGAAGGAGGGAGGGACCGGCGACCGACCATCTGTTACCGTGTGAAGAATATTTTTTTTTTTATTAACTGAAGATTTTTATTTTAGCTCATAAAATTCATACAAATTACCCGGCCAGAATATAATTTACATTGCTGGAATTCTTACAATTTGGTGATCATTTTGAATATAAACATCATATATTTTGCATTAGACATAAAATTTTTAGATAAAATGTTTAATCTGAGTAAGTATGTTATCTTTTGTGCAAAATATATGACGTTTATATTCAAAATATTCCTGGTCTTACAAGGAATCCAGCAATGTCAATTATATTATCCTAACTTTAATCTGAGGTATTATTTAATACAAAATGTTAAAATCTAAATTTTTCACCCAACATCTCTTGAAGGGAGGAGTGGTGGGGGGTGGGGGGGAGGGTTGGGACTGACCGCGCGGTTGGAAGAGGGGGGGAGGCAAGGTGGGGTACTTTGATTGACAGATAGTGTCGTGAAGAATATTTTTTTTTTTTATTAACTGAAGATATTTGTTTTAGCTCATAAAATTCATACAAATTACCCGGCCAGAATATAATTTACATTGCTGGAATTCTTACAATTTGGTGATCATTTTGAATATAAACATCATATATTTTGCATTAGACATACAAATTTTAGATAAAATGTTTAATCTGAGTAAATATGTTATCTTTTGTGAAAAATATATGACATTTATATTCAAAATATTCCTGGTCTTACAAGGAATCCAGCAATGTCAATTATATTATCCTAACTTTAGTTTGAGGTATTATTTATTACTATACCTGGTTTTCCCCCCAAAATTTCTCAGAGGGAAGAGCCAGCAGTGTAGTGTGAGAAGAGGGGGAGGGAGTCGTGTCCATTATTTGAATGGACATTAACTTGGCGACTGTATTTCTCTATTTCTCTTAAGTATTAATTGTGTGCATGTACCATCATAAAATTAAGATATTATTTTTACTACAACATAGTTATGTGTCGTCAAAAAGTGGAGTTTGGGGATCGGCCTGGACTCCATTTCAATTAATCCCATATGTTATGTTATTCACTTTACGCGTTTCTCGCTTTCCGCGGTACCCTCTGGGTTACATTAACCGCGTAAAGTGAGGGTTAACTGTATATATATATATATATATATATATATATATATATATATATATATATATATATATATATATATATATATATATATATATATATATATATATATATATAGATCCACAATGGCGTGGATAAGATAAATCTTGATAAAATCACAGAAAGGAAACAAGCAGACTCTGTTGTTTCCCTTTTCCGTGTATTATCAAAATATATATATATATATATATATATATATATATATATATATATATATATATATATATATATATATATATATATATATATATATATATATATATATATATATATATATATATATATATATATATATATATATATATATATATATATATATATATATATATATTGGCATGTAAGCTCGTTGAACAGGCTTTGTGAAATGTAATAACAGAGTCTGGGGCTGCTTTTGTGTCCTGGTGGTCCAGAGGTAGCGTTCCTCACAGTCATGAATAGTGGGTTCCGAATCCTGGCTGGTTGAGGTGTTGATTGTAAATCCTGGCTGGTTGAGGTGTTGATTGTATGTAGAAGTCTGCGTGCTTTATTGGGCTAATGAAATATACATGGATCCTCGTGTTTCGAAGCCGGATTTGGTAAAACGTTACTCTGACAACCTACGTGACACGGGTAGTCCCCATTAGAGGTTCACGGTGCCATAAGCTCGTTCAACAGGCTTTGTGTGAAATATAACAGAGTCTAGGACTGCTTTTAGTATCCTTGTGGTCCAGAGGTAGCGTTCCCCGGTCACAGTCATGGGCTTGTGGGCCGTGGGTTCGAATCCTGGCGGGTTGAGGTGTTGATTGTATGTAGAAGTCCGCGTGCTTTATTTGGCTAATGAAAAATAAATATATATACTGTGTGTATATATATATATATATATATATATATATATATATATATATATATATATATATATATATATATATATATATATATATATATATATATATATATATATATATATATATATATATATATATATATATATATATATATATATATATATATATATATACAGTGGTCTCTCGGTTAACGAACACAATTCGTTCCAGAAGGTCGTTCGTTAACCGAAAATTTCGTTAACCAAAACCATTGGTTCAATGGGATATTGGGTAATTGGTTCCAGCTCACAGAAAAGTATACACAAAGTAAAGCCAAAAATGCATAAAGTCAGAAACACTCCTAAAATTCCCCTAAATCGCCCTTAAATCACTATATATATCGTACATATATACTAGAACTCTTAAATCATTACTGTAATGTGATACATGTGATTAATTTTATTTCTTGTGCAAAATATATGACGTTTATATTCAAATAATTCTCTGTCTTGCAAGGATTTCAGCAATGCAAATTATATTATCCTAACTTTAGTCTGAGATATTATATAAAATAAACTCCTTAAAGCCTTAAGAAAACACCAAACATTTGTCTGGGAACGCAAAGAGGGAGGGAGCCAGGGAGCGTGGGAAGAGGGGGGGGGGAGCGGGAGGTGAGGTGACAGATAGTGTCTGGTGAAGTATAATTTATTTATTTATTTGAGATTTTTGGTTTTAGCTCATAAAATTCATAGAAATTACCCGGCCAGAATATAATTTACATTGCTGGAATTCTTATAAGATAGTGATTAATTTGAATATAAACAAGCTAAAATTTGCATTAGACGTACAAATTTTAGATCTAATTTAAGAATTTTATTAGGGAGAGCGAAAATTTTATCTTTTGTGCAAACTATATGACGTTTATATTCAAATTATTCCCTGTCTTGCAAGGATTTCAGCAATGCAAATTATATTATCCTAACTTTAGTCTGAGGTATTATTTATTTTTATACCTGTAAACCTAGTCCTCTTCCCCAAACGTTTCTCAGGAAGGTGGGGAGTGGGGGGGTAGGGAGGGAGGGAGGGAGGGGTAACAGTGACACGTTTGACAGTTGGCGCCTGTGGTGTGAAGTATTTAAATGTTAATTTATGTCCTTTAGATTGAGTTTTGTAATGGTAATTATGTAGGACAGACAGGAAAAACACTGCAGCTCAGAATCAAACAACATACGTACAATATCAGAACAGCATCTGAAAGCAGTGCCCTGTTCGTTCATGTTAGGAATAATAATCATCCCATTGCTTGGGAAAAAAGCTTAGAAGTATTCAAATCATCTTGTGTCACAGAAAGACTTCTGGTTGAAGCTTGTTTGATTAAGGAATTTAAATCAATAAACCTTAGTGATGGTCAGTTCAAAACTGATATTATGTTACATAAATTTATTTGTCAGTGGCCCAAGGTTAAAAATGCTTTGAAAACCTTGGAGCTAGATGTAGGATAGTTATTTAGTCGGTCCCTTATTTTTTACCTGACCTGACCTGACTAGTCACGTTGCCCCCTTTCTCTTAATCTCCTCTATATGTGTGTTGGTGTGGGGATTAGTGGATGACATCATTATGACCTGACCTCATGTTTAATAAAGTCACCCTGTATATTTAAGCCTCTCTCTGTCCATGTAATCCAGTTGCCTCTGAAGATGTCTTGAATAAAGACGAAAGCTAAGGTGCTCCGTTGTTTCTTCTGTACTGTTCAGTCGACCCTCGTTAATTCGGACTAATAGGGGGGGAAGGGTGTCCGTTTTAGCCGATTGTCCGAATTAACCGATTTAGGGGTTAATATTGCATTATATTTCAAAGTCATTGTTTTCGTCACGATTTTATCCCGCTTTCCACTGTAATACGTACGTAATTTCAGCAAAAATATTACATTTCCGTGAATGTATTATATCAAGCACAGTATAAATAGAATACCATTGTAATATAACAGTATTTTAACCGAAAACTACTAAAAAAACGAATAACATCTCAAGAACATCGGAAGCTTAGGTAAAGTCTTTTGTTTTCGTCATGTATTTTATCCTATTTTACATTGAAATACATCACGTTTCAGCAAAACTACTATTTATTTCCAAGAATATATTCATTCAGGCGCAGTTTAGGTAAAATATACGTGTGATGTAACAGTTTTTTAACTGAAAACGATTCGAAAAACACGTACCCTCTAGCCCTGTTCAAGGAGAGGACTGGGAGAAGCTGTTTGGTGCTGCAGACGATGACAAGGAAAATGATTTGGATGAATTTTAATGAAAATATTCAGAAATATGGTATTGTAGTATTTATTCAAGTCAATTAGGATAGAATATTATTGTAATACAACAGTTTTTTAACTGAAAACCAATCGAAAAGCGATTACGGTAACATCTTTTGAACGAAAGAAAGCGAAAGTCATTGTTTTCGTCACGATTTTATCCCACTTTCCACTGTAAAACGTACGTCATTTCAGCAAAAATATTACATTTCCGTCAATGCATTATATCAAGCACAGTATGAATAGAATACCATTGTAATATAACAATATTTTAACCAAAAACTATTAAAAAACGAGTAACTTCTCTAGAACATCGGAAGGTTAGGTAAAGTCTTTTGTTTTCATCATGTATTTTATCCTATTTTACATTAAAATACATCACGTTTCAGCAAAACTACTATTTATTTCTGAGAATATATTCATTCAGGCACAGTTAAGGTAAAATATACATGTGATGTAACAGTTTTTTAACTGAAAACGGTTCGAAAAACACGTGTACCGTCTAGCTGATACTCAACAGCTGGTGGTGCGTCATGTGTCGTTGTAAACAATAGGAGGTTGAAGAAGATTACCGGGTATTATATTAAGTGAGAAATATTAAAAAGGTTTTTATTACCGGTATTTTTTGTAGATCAATGAGAACTGTGATACCGTATATGATATGATAAGTTAGCCTGTGCTGAGAACTTCAACATAGACTACTGAAAACACGTTGTAAGGTAATTTAGCCTATTGTAAGTTGGTGAGCTTCATTTGCTGAAGGAACTGCACAACTTTTTCATTACTAATTGGTACAAATTTTACGTTTCCATTGTTTACCGGCAGTAAATGGTAAATATTTTTTATGTCTGAAGCTAAAAGTTGCATCCCCCCCCCCCCACACTAGTGGTGATGTTACATTTGACCAAAAAGACGCTGGTGTTTTATCCTAGCAGTGGGTGGACCAGCATTTTAGCTTAAGGTCCGCGTAAGTAATATTCCTACAAATCTTAAAAAAAAAAAACTAGGTTTTCAGAGCTTTTCGGTTTTCGGAATTTCAGATAAAGGTTTGTCAACCTGTATGTATATACCTCAGGTAAAAAATGTTATTCAAGACATCTTCAGGTCATCAGACCCACTAATCCCCCATCCAACAATGGGTGACCTGACATTGCATCAGGTCAGGTTAGGTTAGTAATGTGCAGGGCCGGCGCCAGCCTATTTGGTGCCCTTATCAGGACTGCAGCTCGCGTCCCCACCCGCCTCCCACTTCACGATTGGGTTTGCCCACAAAGTAATCAAGGTACCATATTGAAGAAACTGTTAACCTTACATTGACCTATTTTAATTTGCTAATACATTCAGTTCTGCTATAACGTGATAGTTTATTCTTGTAAAACATCGTGTTATAGAAATTCGCGTAATAGAAATAACAGGGCTTATGGAGAAAATAGGGTTAGGTGCAGATTACGCGAAATCGAAAAAAATTTAGTAGTTAGCCTAACACAAAGGATAGCACAGCCTAAATTAATGTTACATTAATATCTAATAATGAAATCATACAGTAAATGTTACACTTTACCTTGAAAAAATATAAATATAACTTGATGGGGGAGAAGGGTGATTTTGAGGGTGATAACATCGAGCTTCTCTTCAAGGGTTATAGCCTTTCTTTTACGATCATCACTGGGAATGCGATCACCAGAATGCTTCTTGGAGATATTCTTCTTTACCATATTTACAGTTAATACCACAAAATTGGAGAAATAGTAAGCAAAAATCGCGTTACAGCAAACAAGCGTTTGCGTTATACAAATATCATTCCTCTATTCATAAATCCCGTTAGAGCCAATTCACGTTGTCAAAACACGCGTTATAGCAGAACTCACTGTACATACATTAATTAGCAAATCCTCTTGAACTGTGGAATATCCAAAGAAAAGCACAATACAAGCAACATAAAATAATGGCATGAAAAGTGACTGTAAAAAACACTCAAAATCAAACTACCATTGTATTTAAACAATAAGCAATTCAATTAACATGTCATGACATTCTGGATTCCGCCGTTTTCTCCTCTTCGCTACGTGCCTGCTTATAACAGTTATAACTTGTCTCTTCTTGACTTCCTGGAAGCTAATTCGTCGATTATTTCGTCATACGATAACTCCCTAGACACTGCATGGTTCACACTGTTGATGGCCAGCCCACTAAGACGTTCCTGCGCCATTGTGGATCGCAAATAAGTTTTTATCAGTTTTAACTTAGAAAAGCTCCGCTCTGCTGCCGACACCGTTACGGGGAGAGTTGCACCGCAGAGCTACCCACAAGTTCGGGAATACTTCAGTAAGCTTCTTTTCATGCAGGAAGGTGAGAAAATCCATTGTTGTCATTCGCTTGGAAGGCAAATCTGGGACACTGCAGCTCCATGGCCAGTTTCCTTCCATCAATGTCTGAGTGTCCCTCGTTAGTAAGCGTGTTGCTGAGGGTTTGGCAGTGATCGACGATGTCTTTGTCAGACATGTCCGTGAACCCTAACAATACCTTGAACTTTTCATTCACCTCGCCCAAGGTCTTGAACCTCTCATTAAAAGAGGAAATCGCAGTGTCCACTACCACATTGAAAAATGTAGTCTCCATCCTCTTGAGTGCATCGCTGACAGGTTCGTCTGCACACTCATAGCTAAAGTGGCATTCTTTAGTTCTTAGTCTCTTCTGTTTCAGCACGGTGTCTACGTTCATCACTTCACAGATTTCTTTAGCAATAGTTAGTGCATCAGCAAAACCTGTATTTCTGTAGCTGACAATATTATCTCTGGTCTTCTTAAACAGATCTACAGCCACGCCGAGCTGCATCATAGTCGACTGCATTAGTTTGCTCCGTGCTGAATTTTGCTGAGTATATCATACCACACAACTGAGCAAATGACAAAACGGTATGACCCTACTTCCTCTGCCAACGATTGAGTCTCAACTTTGATGACAGGGTCAGTTGCAGATTCTCTGAGCTCCAAAAGCGCCTCTCTGATTTGCGCAGGTTGATATCTAATTGCCTCCACACTTTTTACTCGGCTTTCCCATCTGATGTCTGACCACGATTTCAGAGTAATATTGACATGTTCTAAAAGAACTTGCCACCTCTGAGGGGAGACTGAAAACAATGTGAATACTGTACTTTCGTTAAATATCCAAAGTAACAAGTTGCATCTAGGGAGCTCTTGGCAGCGTCAACTAATATCAAATTCAAATTATGGGCACCACACGGGACAAATAAGGCCCAAGAATTCTGTTGAAGAAGCCTGGCTTGAACTCTTTTAATGTTTCCTCTCATATTTGCTCCATTGTCGTAAGATTGACCTCGACAATCCTCAAAAGAAATGTTCAGTTGTTTCAGTCTTCCGAGTAGAAGGCATGACAAATTTACCCCTGTAGACTTCGCTACCTCAAGGAACCCCAAGAAATGCTCCTTTATTGTTGGCTTGTCTTCAAGTGCCACTATCCTGATTATGACAGAAAGTTGTTCTTTGTGACTCAAATCAGGGGTGCAGTCTAAAATAATAGAAAAGTATTTCGATGCTTTGATATCGTCCACGATTCTCTCAGTAATCTTTGCACTGATAATGTTAATCAGTTTATTTTGGATCATTTGGCCAAGGTAGTGAGTGTGACTGATTGCTTGCATTACTTTTAACCCTACTTAAATGATTCTTCATAACTGGATCAAATTTAGCCAAAAGTTCCACTTGGAGAAAATTACCATTGGATGGACAGTTAAGTTTTTCGGTTGACCCTCTTAGAGCCAAATTTCTTTCAGCTAGAGACTGAATAATCGCCACTAGTCTAGTGAGGACTTGGCGCCACTCAGCCATTAACATTTCCATTTCCCGTAGGTCTATCGTCCTTCCTCTTGCAATGGTGACCTCCAGTTCCTTCCATGTTGTCATGTTTTTAGTGTGTTCTATGCTACTTTCATGTGCGCTGAGCAAATGACTGGCATTTTTCCAATCATTGATGCCTTCTTCAGCCATTCTAACATGTTTCGTAGAAAACATTTTACAACAGAAGCAAAAAAGTTTATCCTGTTTCACCGAATAAATTAGTCAACTTCTTTGGATCTTCTCTCCATTTACTAAGATTCGGCGAAAGTAATCATGTTGACATCTTCTCCCATCCTTTTTTGGAAACACCTAATTAGGATCAACCTGGTAAGGTCCTCTGCGAACAAGTTCTGCTTTTTCCTGGTTGGACATTGAGGATGGCCAGTCAGTGGGTCAACAGGTGCAGCCCTGGATGCAGCACATTCGAGCTGTGGTTGTGACACTGTATCTGTTGGCTGTGAAGAATGGAGCTGTAGTGGTGACACTGTATCTGTTGGCTGTGAAGAATGGAGCTGTAGTGGTGACACTGTATCTGTTGGCTGTGAAGAATGGAGCTGTAGTGGTGACACTGAATCTGTTGGCACCCTTAGCATTTGCTAACCTCACCTAATGGAAGCGGCGGCCCTGGTAACGTGACCCAATAATCTCCCACCAACCTTCATCACAAGTGTTAAAGACACGATTAGTTCCGTATTATGCCAATTGAGTGAAGTGTCTGCCTATTCTAGGCTAAAGATGACAGGATCTGCTGGAGTACAATATATACAGTACACAAGAACACTTGCCAACAGTGTGTAACAGAGACATGACTGATATTCCAAGCTGCTACTGAGCCGATCAGTGGCAAAGAGGATAAAAGTAACACAGCTCTATTCGCGCCTGTATCATATAGAGTTTCTGGGTTTTTTTTAAATATATCTATTTAACCAAACTTAGATGAAGTAGTCAGGATTATTTTTGTAAAAAATGGTGTGTCTAATGAAATTAGAACTGATTTTACTGACTGCGGTATCAACATTTCTTATTCATTTATTTTTATTATTTTTTATAAAAGAATGGAATTCCCATCACTATATCATATATAAATGTTTCATTTAAGGATATCTTATTGGAAACGTTTCAGAGAATTTATTAAGGATCATTATGTTATCAAACTTATCTCCCTATCACAAATAGCCACGCTTGAGTGAGGGGGGGGATGGTGACACAATTTTTTTTTTATTGCTCCCAAGGGGGCTAGTTTATTGGGCACCCCCTTACATCCTATGCAAGGTGAAGTGCAGAATCATTTACAGTGCCCATCTTGGAAGCATGCTAAGTTCATGCTTGCCTTTATGACTCATGCATTAAGGGCATAAAAGCCTGAAGGGTCATAGGTGTTGTCAGCAAGTTACATAAAGTGACAGAATGATGAGTGTGTGGGGGGAAAAGTTCCCGGTACATTTCATCTGTTTATGGCAAAGAGTGGCAGGTCCCTAATAATGTCATGTGCCAGGCCTGTCACTAGGAGGAGGGATATCTGGTCAGGGAGGGAAGAGGTGTTGGTAATGGCTGGGGACCTGTAGGAGGAGGTCAAAGGGCAAGTGAGGATGTAATGACAGAAGGTGTGAGTTGGGTTGGCCACAAAGTTTACAAACAGTGCAGCCAGGCTCAGGGTTGCCAATGTACTCCCATAGGTACCTGTACCCTAGGCGCAGTCTTATGTACATAATTTGTTGAGATCGAGTCAGGGATTGATACTCTTTGTAGTGGCGGTTGTCGTCACCAGTTACAGCGTCATAGTGGTGTAGTGTGACACTACCCCATTGTTTCAGGTGTGTCCAATTTTCGTTGAATGCTTCTCGTTGTGCGGCGTGTTTGCGAGATTTGAGATGATTCAGGGCGAGGGTGGCTTCAATATCTTCTTCTTGTGTCGCTTCTTTGGCAAGCTGATCAACAGTGTCACAGGCAGTTATTCCTATATGTTACGGCATCTAAATAAACTTGACACCGATGTCATCAGTTTGTTCTAGTCCGGCGACAGTGGCTAGGGCGTGTTGGGCGGCAGGGGAGGAGGGGGAGGGTGATTTGAGCCTCGCCAGCGCAGAAGTGCTGTCACTGATTATAAGGAGGTTCCGGCATTCAGTGCGAGCATAGGTCGACCCCTCATGAATGCCCGCGAGGATGGCTATGCTTTCAGTGTCAATGGAGGAGGCCGAGTCGTGGACTCTGATTTTCCTGCGGGCCTGGCGCTCAGGAATCCACACAGCTGCCCCAGAACTGCCCAGCGTGGTAACAGACCCATCACAGTAAACGAAGATAGGAGGGTGGGAGGTCGTAAGAGAGGAGGTGACATCATTAATGACGACACAATTAGCCACGCTTGAGTGAGGAAGGGGGAGAGGGATTGACCATGCGACCCTAACCCCCAAAAAGGTTCGCTTCCGTCAACACACACCAACACCACCCACACATCACACACACACCCTACATCACACACAAATACACCCTCCAACAACCATCCACACACCTCTATATCACCCACACACACCCCCAACACCAACCTCACCCCACATCACCCACACCATCACCACCCCCACACATCACACACCCCAACATTACACACACAAACACACAGTCCAACACCATTCACACATCCCCAGCAAGGGAATTAAGACAGCGAGCATAAGGAGTGAAGGTCTAATTGTATGACACATTTGCGTGTGTGTGACTGCATGGCAGCGAGTTAAATATCAACGTTGAGGAGCGTTTGGCAACACTAATTTCCACTCCTCTCTAATTATCCACACCTTTCAGCTTTCTCACTCCATATTTTAAAATGTTATGGAACGTAATGTTGAAGGGATTCAACTTTGCTCATTTATACTTATACTTATCACAATCTCTAAAAATACTTTAGATTTTGTGTTTATTCAAGACATATTCAGGTCATGAGTCCCACTAACCCTCCACCAAGAAAGAGTAACCTGACATTCCATCAGGTCAGTAATATGAGACCACTAATACCCATGCTACCTCCACCTGACATTGCATCAGGTCAGGTCAGTTACACGAGACCCACTAATCCCCCACAGCTCCATGGGAGTGGAAAATAATAGTCTTTGCTGTAACACACCGCTTCATTCATGCCCATATCCTATAGATTTTTTATTTTTTAATATATTTATTTAACCAAACTTTTAGATAAACTACAGTGGTCCCTCGGTTAACGAGCACAATCCGTTCTAGAAGGTTGCTCGTTAACTGAAAAACGCGTTAACCGAAACCATTGTTTCAATGGGTTTTTGGGTAATTGGTTCCAGCTCACCGAAAATTGCCTAAATTCAACAAAAAAGGTAGAAAAGTACACTTACTTTGAGGTGTGTATGTAGAAGGCTCCTGGATGATGATGACGATGGGAATTAGAATGGGGGTGGAGGAGAAGGGAGAAGAGAAGGCATTGGGGTGAAAGAGAAGTCACCCCATGGCGCCATTTCACCCATAAAATTTTAGTTTTCTTGGTGTAATTCAAGATTATTTTCTTTAAATCAACACTGCACTGCATTATATATTGTCAATATGTAAAATAAATTTCAAAATGACCAATAATTTGCTTGGAACACAGAAAAAAAGCATTTAGTTGAGGAGAGTCTCAAGCAAGATGTTACCTCCACTGAAAAGACACAAAGACTGACGCCTGTGTGGTGTGTTGAGAGGCTGGATGGCGTGCATAAAACTAGTTTCATTACCTTCAATTATGTTCAATAATTGTTAAAATGACTAAAAAATTTAATATTATACTTTTAAAATTATTGAATTGTATAAACTTCTTGATATTTGCTAAAATGGTAAGGAATTTAAGCCCTAGAACCGATTACTGTATTGGCAGACTAATACTACAGCTGGTGGACCGCCAAATGCAAGCAAAAACATGTTCAGGTCGGCTCATAAGAAACTCGTTAATCGAGGGATTGCTCGTTAACCGAAGTTAAGAATCTTATGGAAGGTAACTCGTTAACCGAGGCGCTCGTTAACCAAGGGACCACTGTATTCTGGATTATTATAGTAAAGAAATGAAGCTTCTAAATTAATTAGAACTGTATTTACATATTCCAGTAGTTTAGACTCAAGGAAAACATCTCCAGTACCCAGAAACATTCTGGGAAAGTGAGCTAGTGTGCATCTGTGCAAGATGTCTAGTTTAGACATTTGTAAACTTTTCCTGGTAACTGGAAAGGGTTCCTGGGATAAGGAATTTTTGGGGTTTGAGAAAGTCGTCTCGTTACCAGGAAATCTCTCATCCCCGGAAGTGCTCTGCACCAATTGTTTTGGCTAACAGGGATATCACTGTATATATGCTGTACTATATGTAGGTCTTTGATGTGTTGCATATTGTTTTGGGCACTTCTGAAAACTATAGCTGTGCCGTGATATAGTTGGGATTTTGCTAACATTTATTGATACATGGGCTTCTTCAGTACATACATAGAGACTAAAAGATTAAAAAATTGGAAGCATGTAACAGCTGAGCACATTATTTGCATTAAGATACCATATTGATATTGAAGAAAAGTGTCAAGGTAAGCATTCTGAAGGGAGGGTTTTCTGATCGCTGGGTTAGTATCAGCTGGTTTATGTCATTATTATAATGAGATGCCTGGTTCAGGCTCAGTCATAAAATGGGTTATTAGCATCAATCCCCATTTTTGTTTTTTGTTTATTTTCATATTTTCCCCTCAGTATGGAAAGCTTCTCCGTCTGGCGAGGGATTATGGTGCTCTGGCCTTCTTGGATTTTAATTGGGGTTCAGCACATGGACGCATTTATGTGCGCCTTAAAAGAAACTCTGCACAGGGCAATCAGTTCCTACAGTTCTGCACCGGATATGATGGAAGGACATATGTAGGTACCCATCTTCTACAAATATTCAACAAGGATAACCCTGGTGAGTGCATTATTGTTGGGGAGAATGATCCAAAACAACCTTTGTCAGCCAGTTTAACCAACATTGGCTACTCTTCGAATGGACAATACTCACGTCCATGGAGCCCAGGCTTAGTGTGGGGAGGATGGGGAACATGTTCTACACAATTTGGTATTACACTGAGACACTGGACTGGTGGTTTACCTGCACCTTCATGCTTTGGATGGATAGAGAGTGGTTTAGAAATATTGCAGTCAGCAGTATTGCATCCCAATATCTCTCAAGTAAAAGTAGTTGATTGTGGAGTTGTAATTTCATAACTGTTTTGTGTGAAATACATTTTTAGAGGTATGTCATGTCTCAATATTTTCCACTCTTACCATCAGACATTAACAATCATTTTCACCCAACAAGTTACAAACAATTATGTATCACAACCCATCAGTTGCCATACTGCTGTAAAGCTGTGTTTCATATCTGCAGCCCATATCATGTGAGGGTAATGCAGTACTCAAGAAAACTCTAGCTGCCTCTTGAATAATTACTTGACTTGTAGGGATGTGCCAGATATCTAGCAATTATTCAGTATCTGATAATTTTTTATTATACTGCCAGATAGCCAATTATCGTCTTGCACTGCAGCTGGATTGTTATAAAATTTTGAAATGATGGAGAAATATCAACACTTATGGTAGTGCTGATTCTCCTCCGAGCAGTCAGTTAGAACACTGTTTTCTTTCTATGTTTTCAAACATTAGTATAAAAATAAAAAGGCTATTTTTGCATAATGATAGTTGATTGAAATTCATTCAGATGTTTAGGAGGAATGGGGATTTGAAGTTGACACACATGAAATTTCTATACAGTATTTTCAGAGATTTATAGAAGATTCAAATTTTGAACTTAGATAGCAATTTCAATTAATTAATTGACAGAATGAGCCTTTTCTGTGGTACCTTATTTATTTATAAAAGTTCAGTTGCTTAACAGGAGTAATTATAAGAAGTGAAAAGTTTACAGGCAACCTACCAACCAACCAATCACCCACTAGATCAGCCAGCCATTCATCAGGAGCAAATACAGCATGGTGTCCATCCCTGAAATATACAAATATTTATGTACACTTTATAAACAATACAGTGACCCCTCGGTTAACGAGCTCAATCCGTTCCAGAAGGTCGTTCGTTAACCGAAAAGTTCGTTAACCGAAACCATTGTTTCAATGGGTTTTTGGGTAATTGGTTCCAGCTCACCGAAAATTTCCTAAATTCAACAAAAATGGTAGAAAAGTTCACTTACTTTGAGGTGTGTATGTAGAAGGCTCCTGGATGATGATGATGATGGGAATTAGAATGGGGGTGGAGGAGAAGGAAGAAGAGAAGGCATTGGGGTGGAAGAGAAGTCACCCCATGGCACCATTTCACCCATAAAATCTTAGTTCTCTTGGTGTATTTCAAGATTATTTTCTTTAAATCAACACTGCATTGCATTATATATTGTCAATATGTAAAATATATTTCAAACTGACCAATAATTTGCTTGGAAACACAGAAAAAAAGCATTTAGTTGAAGAGAGTCACAAGCAAGATGTTGCCTCCACTGAAAACAGAGAGAGACTAACGCCTGTCTGGTGTGTTAACAGGCTGGATGGCACGCCAGAAACTAGTTTCTTTACCTTCAATTGTGCTCAATAATTGTTAAAATGACTAAAAAAAGTTAATATTAAACTTTTAAAATTATTGAATAGTATAAACTTCTTGATATTTACTAAAATAGTAAGGAATTTAAGCCCTAAAACCGATTACTGTATTGGCGGACTGATACTAAAGCTGGTTGCCCGGCCAGTGCAAGCGAAAACATGTTGAGGTCAGTTCATAAGAAATTCGTTAACCGAATTTTTGTTCGTTAACCGAATTGAAGATCCTTATGGAAGGCAGTTCGTTAACCGAAATTTCGTTAACCGAGGCGTTCGTTAAACGAGGGGGTCACTGTATATCATTAAGTACCTGTACCGTATATCTCTCCAATTGTAAACTATTTGAAAGCATATGAGCCATACATACAAAACAACAACAGTACTATCTCCAGACCAATGTTTGATGACCATAAAGTAGGGCTTGTTATGTTGTAGCAAACGATGTTTGAACGAATTAACTGCATTTTCTAAACTGACAGAACAGTGTGCCTTGCTTGTTGCAAATTACTTTTGAACATGTTTGCAACTTGTGCCAAACTGGTTGAACAGGGTAACAATTAGTTATTATATGCATGATATTGTTTATTGCTCAATGCTTTTGGTTCAATTTCAGTATATCAATGTATTTTTTTCCATAATTCAGGAGAATTTAAGTAGATTTACCTATTTTTGATAGCTTCATCTTATTTTCTGTAGTCTTCAAATTTTAGCACATCTTCTGAAAATTCAGTAAACCTGGCAACACTGTTTGACATTAATGTCCTTGAACCCCTTAATTACCACCAACACATGGTGCTGCTCTGCCAGATACACAACTCTTGACATAAAGATGTGGCTTAGGAAAAGACGAGCTCAAGTTGCAGAAAACATCAGGTACTGGATATCTAGCCAATATCTGATGTCCACCTATCTGGCAGTTTTGCCTTCCAGCACATCCTTATTGATATGCAAATAGTGTATATACTAGTGTATATAATCTGTGTGAAAATGCAAACTACAACAAATTTCTCAGCAAGTTATACTTTCACTAAGAATAGGTATTATTACTAATTCATAAGTTATTACTGTACAGTTCTTTAAATTTTTGTTACCTGATGTTTTAACCTGTTACTACATTATCCTTTTCTGAATATTGTATGATTTGCTACAGGAATTTGATAGCCTTAGTCATGTATTCAGGCACTGTTAAGTTGACTGATATTCAGTCCCAGGTGTGCCACTATAGGTGAACAAGAATTTTGATTATCAAAATTTTGCTAATATTGAATGTGATTAAATAAAGTTTATTGAATTTTATTTGTTGTTTTATTTTATTATGACATAAAATATACAGTACGTACAACCTTGGAAATCAGGACACTCGCAGGACTTTTCTGTGAATATGAATTAAAAATTCTAAAGCTTGGAAATTTTTCTCAAAACCTTTGAAGAATATGCTTCATACAGGTTAAACCCCTCTAATCAGGGACCCGATAGTCCGATAGCTTTGATGGTTTGAGACGGTGTTTGAATCTGGCTGTCGTTAGTTTCCAAGACTAATCTACTTATTTCAGTGTCACAGTACAGTAAACTTATGTCATAGCACTAACACTTTGTCATAAAGAGCTCCACTAAGCCTGGGCTAGATTTCAGAAGATTCGTACAAAATTTGAGGGTTCCCAGGGCTAAGAAGCATTCCCAAAACGAGTAAAGATCATCTTAGGCCCGTGTAACTAAGATGTCAGCACTTGGGACAGAGGTGCCCAAGGTGGGAAACATAAACAGAGTCATCAATTGTTGTTTGTGGGAATATTTTTTCATTCACTCTAATAATGATACAATGTTACTTATTATATTATCGTAGGTAAATGCATGGTTTATATAATTTGTTTATCACTGTGTCCGTCACCGTTAGGCGTAATGGGAGCGAGTGAGTGAGCACTAGTTAGAGCCTCGTCTGCTCTTGTAAACTCCCTTTGCTCCTTGCCATTTTTCACTGGATTTACTGTTATCATTAATGTGTACTGATATAATAGTACTTAATAGTGATTAATCATGGCATTGTAGCCAGCTTAGACTCGCCACTGTAATCAACAGGCTACTGGGCCAAGCTGTGTGGTGTTATATATCGTTTTTTAACTTGTATTTTCAGGTAGATATACATAACTATTTCATTTATTTTTTACTCGGCTATATGCACACACCATCTTAAATACATACAGTATAGTGAAAAAAATAAAAGAAATAATTGTCCTAAGGGCAAACCTGTACTTAAATGTACTAATTTAATTACTAAAATTTTTGTCTAGTGCAAACTATGGGATGTTTACACTCAAATTAATCTTTATCTTACAAGAATTTCAGCAATGCAAGTTATATTCTGCTAAGACATGTCAGTGACATTTTATAAGCAAAAAATTTAAAACTCCCTTTATTGTATAATCCTGAATCCCTGACCCCTCCCCCCTCCTTGCTGTCAACACCCCACCTCCCCCTCCTCCCAGCCAGAAGGTGGTAAGGATTTTATGGGATGAAGGTGGTTTTAGGCTTAAATTTTTTTTCTTATAAAATGTAAGACTTGATTTAGCAGAATATAACTTGCATTGCTGGAATCCTTGCAAGTTAATGATTAATTTGAGTATAAACATATCATAGTTTGTACAAGAGATAAAATTTTTCATCCTTTTGCTGAGTATATTTGAAGTACAAAGTGAGTAGAGTAATATGTTGCTCAAAATTATGGCTTTTTTCACAGGGAAAAGTATGTATAACTAACCCCAGTGGTCAGGATATTATGGCATTGACTGTTACAGCGTATTTCAAATAAATTCTTTGTTTAGTTATGTACATATGCGAATTCACATATTCTTAGTTTGTAATGATGTCACAACTCCCATAATGCAACATGTCTATACCTACAAGATGGTGGACTGTGCAAAGGATTATGGGAGTTGTGATGTCAATGCAAACTAAGAATTAGTGGATAGAAACACATGCCCGTTATTATATCGGGAAAATATGAAACTAAAATGAAAATAAATTAAAACCTCCTTCATAGTTAAAGATTACTGGGTATTTGAGTTTGAGGCTAACCACAGAAATCATCTCATCTAGTCATGTAATCCCCGACACGAATGTAAACAGATCATATCAACGTGCTTTGTATAATATTTTTAACATTACTGTATATTCGTGGTATTAGCCGAGTATTTTTTGTTTCTACAATGCACGTATTATTTGGAATCTAATTAGTAAAACTAATTCTACAAAGATATCGCAAAACAATATACTGTACAAATATTCTTAATTTGCATTGACGTCACAACTCCCATAATCCTTTGCATGTACCGTCTTGTAGGTATAGACGCGTTGCATTATGGGAGTGTGACGTGAAAACTAAGAATATTGAATGCGCATAAAGCAAGGGTCCACTGTACGTATATATTATTTCAAGAAAACTATGGCTACAGGAAGAAAATACACACAAAAGTTTTTAACTAAATACTCCCTGCTAAAATGTCGAAAATTTCGGTACCGTATCTTTGGTGTTTTTTATATATTATATATTGTTTTTATACATTTATTACATTTGCCGGAAGATTCGGACAATCGGCTTTTTCGGACAGGTGGTTCCCCCCTCTCATTTAGTCTGAATCTTCGAGGATTATTTTGCCTTTTTTTAACCTCCGCTTCAATGGTTCTGTTTACTAATCTGGAACTGTTCTGGTCCCAGGCTTCCCAGATTAGCGGGTCCAATATGTACTTTATTTTTTTAATTTATTTAATTTACCTTTTTGATATGAAAAGGCTTGGTCAATTCCTCTATTTCACCAAATGTGTTTGTCCTATGTGGTCCAATTTTATTGCAGGAGGAAACAGGAATACCCAGAAAACATGAAAAACTTGTAATGTTTGGTAAGGTTACATTGGATAAAACCCTTCTCACATCTGACTCAAGGTTTGAAACTGACTAAGTGGTTAGAGGCAAGCATCCTATTGCAATACATGGGGCTGAACTAAGGGGTGGAGCTTCTTGGGGGCCTTTTAGAGATGGCCCATAGTTTAACAGGACACCAATATCTTATTCTTGTACATGTATTGTTTATTTTGTACAGTATTGCATCAGAAATTCAAGTTAATAAATTAGAATTAGTATACAGTATTGCATGGTCAAATGATTCAAATCGACTGCTAGATAGCTAGGGTGCTGACATCTGGTCATAGCTTGGGATAACGAATGGTACCTGTAAACACAAACATACTCATACACAAACATTGCATGTGGGGCTGCCCAGTTAACAGATGCTATTACACTGTTGATAAGCTGACTGGCATTTTTCCATGGTCTTTACCATAATATAAGTATGTTATTGACTTTGTCCAAATTAGAAAATTAAATTTATTTACAGTATTTTAATTTTTTTTTTCAAAATTTCATCAGATAAAAATTCCTCTGAATTAAAAAATCTTAATTTGATGAACAGTTGAAGTTTCTCATAAATTATATTTAAAAAATTAAAAGAAATTCGTTAAATTAAAATTAATTTTACAATGGTAACTACTCATCTCGTGTAATTTTTCCATGATGTTTTTTCTTTTAATCAGGTTGTACTAAAGTAGTTAAACACATTAATTTCCAATTGTGAGCTAAAGGGTAATTTTGATGAACAAAATCAGGAAGGCTTACTGTTCCAAAGTTCCTTTTGATGATGTTGCATCTTCTGTAGATTCTTGGAATGAGTTTCTAGATACGGTAGTGTTGTGATAGCACCGAGTATGAACTTATTTAAGACCAGACTTGACCATCACTGGCATAAGTTTAGATACATTCTGGAACCAGTGAATTGAAAGCTTTCCTAGGTATGATACAGTATTATTCAAGGTTCTTGAGTGGACTTTCATCAGTTTTAGACCCTCTGCATGAACTGTTAAAGAAAAGGATTCCATGGAAATGGAACAGTGCAAATCAGATATCATTTGAAGATTGTAAAGCTGCTCTGTCTAGTACTGATGTTTTGGTCCACTATGATATCAGTAGAACACTAAAGCTTGCTTGTGATGCATCAGGCTATGGATTAGATGCTGTCATAAGTCACATAATGGATAACGGGGAAAAAAGACCCATTGCATATGACGCGAGAACTCTTATCCAAAGCGAGAAAAATTATGCATAAATAGAGAAAGAGGCTTTGTCTATCATATTTGGAGTAAAGAAATTTCACCGGTATTTAGATGGAATGAATTTTGTCTTAATAACTGATCACAAACCTCTCTTAGCAATTTTGGGTCCTAAATAACCTGTTCCTACACTTGCTGCAGCAAGAATGCAGAGATGGGCTGTGATATTGTCTGCATATGACTATGAGATACAGTACAGATGTTCAGAGGATCATTCCAATGCAGATGCTTTGTCCAGGTTGCCATGCAGTGGATCAAATGATGGAGTAGAGCCTAAGGTTTATGCTGTAACCATGTTAGCAGAAAATTTTCCAGTCACCTCCAGAATGATTGCTCATGAAACTAGGAAAGATGTTGTATTAGGAGAGTCCTGGAATATACACTAAAAGGATGACCAGAGATTTGTCCATCCTTAGACTTTCAACCGTATCATTTAAGGAGATGAACTGCATTTTGAACATCCAGGTATATGTGCTATGAAAGCATTGGCCTGAAGTTTTATATGGTGGCCGAAACTGGATGGTGAAATAGAAATGATGGTACGTGAGTGCTCTGTTTGTCAGAGTGTTAGAGTATGCCACCCAGCACACCTTTGAAAACCTGGAAATGGCCTACACATCCCTTCCAAAGAGTACACATTGACTTCTGTGATAAGGGAACAGACAAATTTCTTGTATTAATTGACAGTCATTCACAATGGATTTATTTTATGCACATGTACAGTACTAATGCTGGTAGCACTATTGATGAATTAAGATTAATATTTGCTGAACATGGAATACCAGAAGAGGTAGTATCTGACAATGGTCCTCCATTCCAATCATCAGAGTTTAAAAACTTCATGAGACTCAACGGTGTAAAGCATGTACTGACCCCACCCTATCATCCTGCCTCTAATGGTGTAGCTGAGAGATCAGTTAGAATTGTAAAGGACGCACTTTCCAAGCAGGTAATTCAAGGAAGTGTAGGAAAATCAATGAAACACAGACGAGCAAATTTCTTACTCAGATACAGAATCACACCACATAGTGTGACAGGATGTACTCCTGCAGAGTTAATGATGAAGAGACAGTTGAGAACAAGATTAAGTTTAGTCAAGCCAAGTCTGTTTGTAGAGAGGAAACAAGCTCAACAAAAAATGTATCATGATAAGAGTTCCAGTGAAAGAGTGTTCAAGGTAAATGATAGGGTGAGAGTTAGGAACATGGCTAAAGGTTATGGTACTGTACATCCAAAGTGGATAACTGGTGTCATTGACAAGGTATGTGGATGTAAGACATATTTAGTGAACTGTGGTAACTCTTTGAGATATGTTCATGTGGATCACATCATTCAGGCACATGACGAGATGAGTGTAGCACCAGAACATGATGATAAACTTGACACAGTTGCAGATGATCATCATGGTGATGAGGTCAAAGATGATGTTTCCCAGCATCCAGTCAACTGACTGTGGTGATGATACGTCTGTCACTGATAATGTAAAGTGCAAGTGAAACCCCTGTAAAACTTGATGGAGGGAATAGTCCTAGAAGATCAAACAGAGTTAGGAGACCTGTAATGAAATTAGACCTCTGATTATCTGAATTGTGAACAGGCCTTTCAAAACTGTTTAGTTAGGAAGTTATATTTCTTGTGTTCTATTCTCTTCTTCCCTGCCATATGTAATTCTGTGAGTTTTGTTTATTTAGAATTTGTAGCAACCATGTTTTCTTTTTAAAAGGGAGGATTAGTGTTATATAGTGTGTATGTTTATATGCTGCCTTTATTGATTATATATACATTATGTATTATGTTACTTCTTACCAAAGTTAGAATGTGTTTAGGCCTGTGTAATCACAAATGTGTCAGGCACATTGTACAACAACAACATCAATAAACCACCTGAGTAAGAGTCAGCATGTGGCGTCTCATTCTCCCATTAAATCATGTAAGATACTACAGCTTCAACATTCTTCATGCAATTGACAAAATTGACAAGGCATGGACAGAGGTTTCAGAAAGTTGCCTGAATGGTGTGTGGGGTAAACTGTGGCCTGAGTGCGTCAACACTTTTACGGGATTCATGGATTTAGTCCCAGCTGTGATTAGAGATATCCTCAGCTTGGCTAGACAGGCAGGTTTTGAAGAGCTGGAATCAGAGGATATTGAGGACATCCTGGCATCCCATACAGAAGAGCTCACCAACACTAACTTCCAAGAGGATGGCAGAAGCATTCAACATGTTCCAGCAAGCAATGCAACGGAGGAGGAGCAAACAGCGGTGGAGGAACCCCAGTCAGAGCAGGAGGAAGAGGAGGCAGCCACAGAGTCTCAGTGACTCACCACTCTCCTCCATTCCAACCCTTCTCCTCCGCTCCCGCCATCCTCCTCCTTCGCTCCAGTACCCACCACACACTCTCTCTACCACCTCCGCCCATCGATGAGTACCAATACAAATTTAGTAGTTATATATATATATATATATATATATATGTATATATATATATATATATATATATATATATATATATATATATATATATATATATATATATATATATATATATATATATATATATATATATATATATATATATATATATATATATATATATATATATATATATATATATACAGTCAACCCTCACTTTACGCGGTCCCACATTCCGCGTTTCCACGTTTACGCGGTGCCCTGCCAGAACCCAGGATGCTCACATTCCGCGGTGGGTGTACCCCTTTACACGGTGAAGTATAATTTTTTTTAATTTAGCTCATAAAATTCATACAAATTATCCGGCCAGAATATAATTTACATTGCTGGAATTCTTACAATTTGATGATCATTTTGAATATAAACATCATAGATTTTGCATTAGACATACAAATTTTAGATATAATGTTTACTCTTGAGTAAATATGTTATCTTTTGTGCAAAATATATGATATTTATATTCAAAATATTCCTGGTCTTACAAGGAATCCAGCAATGTCAATTATATTATCCTAACTTTAGTCTGATTTATTATTTATTACTAAAAAGGTAAACAGTCTGGTATTCCCACACATTTATCTAGTAGGGACGTTGGTGGGGGGTGGGGGGGAGGGAGGGAGGGACCGGCGACCGACCATCTGTTACCGTGTGAAGAATTTTTTTTTTTATTAACTGAAGATTTTTATTTTAGCTCATAAAATTCATACAAATTACCCGGCCAGAATATAATTTACATTGCTGGAATTCTTACAATTTGGTGATCATTTTGAATATAAACATCATATATTTTGCATTAGACATAAAATTTTTAGATAAAATGTTTAATCTGAGTAAGTATGTTATCTTTTGTGCAAAATATATGACGTTTATATTCAAAATATTCCTGGTCTTACAAGGAATCCAGCAATGTCAATTATATTATCCTAACTTTAATCTGAGGTATTATTTAATACAAAATGTTAAAATCTAAATTTTTCACCCAACATCTCTTGAAGGGAGGATTGGTGGGGGAGGGTTGGGACTGACCGCGCGGTTGGAAGAGGGGGGAGGCAAGGTGGGGTACAGGTAGTTCTGCTATAACGCGATAATTGTGTTCTTGTAAAATATCGTGTTATAGAAAATCGCGTAATAGAAATAACAGGGCTTATGGAGAAAATAGGGTTAGGTGCAGATTACTCGAAATCGAAAAAATTTAGTAGTTAGCCTAACACAAAGGATAGCACAGTCTAAATAAATGTTACATTCATATCTAATAATGAAATCATACAGTAAATTTAACACTTTACCTTGAAAAAATATGAATGTAACTTGATGGGGGAGAAGGGTGATTTTGAGGTTGATAACATCAAGCTTCTCTTCAAGTGTTATATCCTTTCTTTTACGATAATCACCGGGAATTCTATCATCAGAATGCTTTTTGGAGATATTCCTCTTTACCATATTCACAGTTAATACCACAAAATTGGAGAAATAGTAAGCAAAAATCGCGTTATAGCAAACAAGCGATCGCGTTATACAAATATTGTTCCGAATTCATAAATCGCGTTAGAGCAAATTCGCGTTATCAAAACACGCGTTATAGCAGAACTCACTGTACTTTGATTGACAGATAGTGTCGTGAAGAATATTTTTTTTTTTTTATTAACTGAAGATATTTGTTTTAGCTCATAAAATTCATACAAATTACCCGGCCAGAATATAATTTACATTGCTGGAATTCTTACAATTTGGTGATCATTTTGAATATAAACATCATATATTTTGCATTAGACATAAAATTTTTAGATAAAATGTTTAATCTGAGTAAGTACAGTAGTACCCCGATTTATGCGGTCAATTGAACCCACAGGGTACCGCGGAAAGTGAAAACCGCGTAAAGTGAACAACAGAACATATGGGATTAATTCCAATAGAGACTGGCCCGACCCCCAAACTCCACTTTTTCTGACACAATACCTATGTTGTAGTAAAAATAACATCTAAATTTTATGATGGTATGCTCACACAATTAATATTTAAGAGAAATACAGTCGGCAGGTTAATGTCCATTCAAATAATGGACTCAAATACCCCCCCCTCCCCCTCTTCCCAGCTCACTAGCTCCTACCTCTCTGAGAAATGTTTGGGTGAAACCACTAGATTTTAAGATAGAGTAACAAATAATACCTCAGACTAAAGTTAGGATATTATAATTGACATTTCTGGATTCCTTGCAGGTCAGGGAATATTTTGAATGTAAACTTCATATATTTTGCACAAAAGATAAAATATTTGCTTTGTGTAAACCAAATTATTACATTAGATCTAAAATTTGTATGTCTAATGCAAAATCCATGATGTTTATATTCAAAATGATCATCATATTGTAAAAATTCCAGCAATGTAAATTATATTCTGGCAGGGTAATTTGTATGAATTTTATGAGCTAAATAAAAAAAAAAAATAAATAAATTATACTTCACTGCGCGCGTATATGAGTAGATGCACTGCGGAAAGTGAAAGTCCGGTTTTGGTAAGGTACCGCGTATATGAGAAATCGCGGAAAGTGAAACCGTGTAAAACGGGGTAAAATATATATATATATATATATATATATATATATATATATATATATATATATATATATATATATATATATATATATATATATATATATATATATATATATATATATATATATACTGTATATATACATACATACATATATATATATATATATATATATATATATATATATATATATATATATATATATATATATATATATATATATATATATATATATATATGTATATATATATATATATATATATATATATATATATACACAGTTGAGTCTGGATTTACATGGTTTTGGTTTACGCGTTTTGTCATTTACGTGGTGCCTTGCCAGAATTGAAATGCTTGATGTACCCGGGAAATTTGGTCATTTACGCGGGTGAAGTATAATTTGTTTACCTATTTACTGAAGATATTTGTTTTAGCTCATAAAATTCATACAAATTACCCACCCGGCCAGAATATAATTTACATTGCTGGAATTCTTATAAGATTGTGATTATTTTAAATATAAACATCATGGAATTTGCATTAGACATACAAATTTAGGTCTAATGTAAGAATTTTCATTAGAAAGAGCCAAATTTTATCGTTTGTGCAAAATATATGACGTTTATATTCAAAATATTCCTGGTCTTGCAAGGAATCCATCAATGTCAATTATATTATCCTAACTTTAGTCTGACATATTATTTATTACTAAACATGTACAGTGAGTTCTGCTATAACGCGTGTTTTGATAACGCGAATTTGCTCTAACGCGATTTATGAATTCGGAACAATATTTGTATAACGCGATCGCTTGTTTGCTATAACGCGATTTTTGCTTACTATTTCTCCAATTTTGTGGTATTAACTGTGAATATGGTAAAGAAGAATATCTCCAAAAAGCGTTCTGATGATAGAATTCCCGGTGATTATCGTAAAAGAAAGGATATAACACTTGAAGAGAAGCTTGATGTTATCAACCTCAAAATCACCCTTCTCCCCCATCAAGTTACATTCATATTTTTTCAAGGTAAAGTGTTAAATTTACTGTATGATTTCATTATTAGATATGAATGTAACATTTATTTAGACTGTGCTATCCTTTGTGTTAGGCTAACTACTAAATTTTTTCGATTTCGAGTAATCTGCACCTAACCCTATTTTCTCCATAAGCCCTGTTATTTCTATTACGCGATTTTCTATAACACGATATTTTACAAGAACACAATTATCGCGTTATAGCAGAACTACCTGTAAGCCTACTGTTTTTTCCCAAACATTTCTCAGAGAGGGAGGAGCCAGCCAACGTGGGAAAAGGGGGGGGGGTGCGAGTTGAGTCCATTATTTGAATGGACATTGACCTGGTGACTGTATTTCTCTTAAATATTAATTGTGTGAGCATACCACCATAAAATTAAGATGTTATTTTTACTACAACGTAGGTATTGTGTCGGTATTATGTCGGAAAAAGTGGAGTTTGGGGGTCGGCCCAGTCTCTATTTCAATTAATCCCATATGTTCTGTTATTTCATTTACGCGTTTCTCGTTTTGCGCGGTGCTCTGCGGGTTCAATTGACCTTGTAAATGAAGACCCATATATATACTATTTTCTATAGAATTGGCAGTGATTTTCTGTATATGTGATGTATTTCATGGGGCAAAGGGAGGCTGGGGAAAGTAACTCCTGTATTTTATCTATTTCTTATGGGGAAAATTGAACAGCTTAACGATGTTTCGTATAACATCACGTTTTCAAGAACGTAACTCCGATGTTCAGTGAGGACTTACTGTATACTGTAGTTGGCACACTGCCAGTGTACAATTCCTTAGTCTTTTCACTTTATATTGATCAAAACAATACCACAATACTTGCACAACAATTATCTTCAGTTGTTCTACTAAGCTACTCAGTTTGTGTAGGGAAGACTATGGTCACAAGATGGCTCTGGTCATCAGTCAGTCTGGGGTATAACTCACCAGTCTTACTTTTACTTTTATCCTCTTCACCACTGATCAGCTCATTAGCCGCTTGGGCGATCGGTCACGTCTCTGATTACTTTTCCTTTTCTTTTATCCTCTTCACCAAAAGAGCAGCTCGTTAGCCGCTTGGGCGATTGGTCACGTCTCTGTTACACACTGTTGGCAAGTACTGGGCATGCACCGCCTCCTAAATGTACCTGAACCCGCTCCAGTATTGGTCAAGTCTTGTCTTGAAAGAGCTCGCACTCGGTGCCGTCACAACACTGTTTGGTAGATTGTTCCAAGAGTTCACAACTCTCACTCCGAAAAAGTTTGCCCTCACAGTTTTCTGGACTTGTGGCTTCTTCAATCTTGAGCTGTGACCCCTTGTGGGGCGAGCGTCCGCCAGCTCCAAGTAAGGACACTCGACTGAGTAGTGCCGTTTGAGATGCTTATACACCTCAATTAGGTAGCCCCTTGCCCGTATGTAATATAAGCTAGGCAAGTTCAGGCACTCCAATCTCTCAGGGTAGTTGAGGTGCCGAATTGCAGGCACCAGTCTGGTGGCCCTCCTTTGAACATTTTCAACCAACTGACAGTCCCAAGCATATCTCGGGGCCCAGACCGGGTTACAGTACTCCAGATGGGGAAGCACTTCACTCTTAAAGATCATTACGAGGGACGGACCGTCTAGATATCTGAAAGACCTTCTTATAAGACCCAATAATTTATTTGCCTGATTTACCTTCTTCTCGGAATGGCCCGAGATCTTCAGCTCATTGTCAACGTACACACCTTGGTCCTTCTCACATTCAGTCTCAAATAGTGCAGTTTCTTCATCCCGTTGGGACATGTGATACGCCTCCTTGCTCTTAATAGAGCAAAACAAGGAGATTTAACAATACATCCATTAGGAAAGGAAACAACTTGGTGAGGTAATTCAATAAAAGATTTGTGGGGTTGTCGTGTTGTAAGATCGCACTAGGATGGAGGTGAGAAGGGAAACTCACTATGGCATTTTCTATATATATACTTGTATATTATATAAAATGCAGTGCTCGGGAGTTGCTGTGTGGTGAGGAACTTGTTGAGAGGAGGTCTTGTCTGTTTGAGAGCGCTGAGTAGAATCCACTTCATGTCGAGGCTGGGGGCTTATATACACGAGTCCACCAGAAGTGAACGTCGCTGCTGGCCGACCACCGCGCAGTCCAGACAGCCAGGCTTGGCAGAGAAACTCGCCGTGGGATCAGCGACTAATGGCAGTCGCAGTTGTAGGGGAGAGTATCCACTACAATACTCCCCCTCCCCTCCGAGTGAAGTAGGAAACTTGTCGGCAGGGTTGTATTCCACATGTGAGACATAACGGGCGGGGTTGTGAACCACTCAGCCGCTACAGGTGACGATTCCATCTAGTTACACGAGATCTGTGGGAGAAGAATGGTTGTGGATAAGAGAAGGTTGAGCAAGCGAGGAATGTGGTGCTTCTCTCACAGCAGGTGCAAAGTCCTCAGGGACGCCGGGTGGGGTCTCTGGGTCCATAGGTCCAGATGCAAGATCCTCATCAGGAGCATTGTCCATGACAGGAGCAGGGTCTGTATCAGGAGCTGTAGGTACCTGAGGACGAAAAAAGGGTTCCCAGAAATGTTGTGGGCGAGGTGGTGCTGCAAGTGGCAACGGTGGGCAGACAGGCGAAGGAGGCGCGGGATGAATGTGTTCAAGGCGATAGGAAGGCTGGCGTGGGGCAGTAGCATTGACTGCTGAAACTGCCTGTCGTAGTGTTTGCAGTAGGTCGTGACAGACAGCAGGAGTGAAGAGGTCGAGGTCAGGAGTAGGTGAGAAGTCCCTGGGGAGGCGAAAGGGTTCGCCTAGGGTGAGATCCGCTGGGCTGCAGTCCATGTTTTTTTTTTTTATTGGCCACCCCCCTACATCCTTGTGTAAGGTGAAGTGCAGAAGCATTTACAGCGCCCAACAGGGAAGCATGCTAAGTTCATGCTTGCCTTTATGTCTCATGTGTTAAGGGCGTAGAAGCCTGAAGAGTCAAGGGCATAGAAACCTGAAGAGTCAATGGTTTATGTCTAAGCAAATTATTGGAAGCTCCAACAACTTGTCCCTGAATACGAATTCGCAACTTTCGATTTACAGCAGGTACCTACTTTGCTGCTAGGTGAACAGGGACCAAGGGAGACTGGGAAGTGTGTCCGAACAACTTTCCACAAGCCCGGGAATCGAACCTGTGACATCTTGCTTGTGAGACAAGAGCGGTACCGTTTTACCCACCGGCGCCCCGCAGATGCCAAGGAGCACTAAGGGTAGAGCATCCGTCCAGCTGTAAGGGTCGTGCTGTGCCTTGATGGCGTCCTTCAGCTGACGATGAAACTGCTCTACCATGCTGTTGGATTGAGGATGGTAAGAAGTAGTGCGGTGTCTGGAAGTGCTGAGGAACTGCAGGAGACTATGCCAAAGTTGTGACTCAAACTAGACTCCTCGGTCAGTGATGACAATCGTGGGAGGGCCGAAACGGGAGACCCATCCAGACAGGAAGGCGCGGACGGCTGACTCTGCTGTAGCATTAGGCATGGGAATGGCTTCTGTCCACCTAGTGAAACGGTCAATGCAGGTGAAGATGTAGGTATTGCCGCAGGATGATGGAAGAGGTCCCACGATGTCGAGGTGGACTACCTGGAAGCGTCCTTTGGGTACAGGGAAGGTTTCTAAGGGAGCCCATGTGGGTTGATGTATCTTAGAGGACTGGTAGGCCGGGCGCTGAGTAGCCCGTCCACGGATGTGGTCGGTGACATGCATCGGTGAGATGCCTGAAGTGACAGAGGTAGTGGCGTTTACCAACCCCCGTTGACGTCGCTTCCTTATGTAGTTGCAGGGAGCCTCACAGCGTCTAGCATTGGCACCAAAATGTTGATGGTACCAACAGAAGGTAGGTACACTGTGCTGGGGGCTGGCGGCGGCGTCTAAGGCAGGACGGGGCTGTCGGGGTTGGTAGGACACAGTGCGTGGGGCAGAAACAGGAGCAGCAGCAGGCATGGAGGAGCAGAGCTGCTCGAGGGTGTCCATCCTGCGGTGTAGAGACTGTAGCAGGACCCTCATGTCTTGTAAGGTGTTGCTCGTCTGAGGAGCGTTGATCCGGTTGACAAAATCGGAGGAAACTGACGGTGTGGCCACTAAGTTGTCTGCGGAAGCATGACGCACAGCAGTGTATTTATGGAATACTCTGTCTGCCGTGGCTGTTTAGGTCGCCGGGGTAGTAGAGTAGTCCAGTGCGGACAGGGCGAGGCGAACTTCTGCGGGGAGTTTCTGAGTGTGAATCTGGCGCAGGATAGTGTCAGGAAGCCTGTCTTGTGTGGTGGGAGTTCAGTCTCTGCATTTCGTCCCAGAGGCGTGCAGGCGTTGAGTTGCCGAGGGAGAGATCGGATAGGTCTTGCAGGAGACTGGTGTCAGGCCGCTGGTATCACCTCTTGAGAGCATCTTGTGGAGCTGCAAACTTGATACCATCTGGGGGGCTTAGTGATGACTTCTGCAATTTGTGTGGCGACATCTGTGGGCATGGAACAGACCAGGGCGACGTACTTCTGTTCACTTCTGTTCGTCTGTAGCTGTAGAGCCGATGAGAGCTGCCTCCGTGTGGATTAGCCAGTCTTCAATGTTGTGATTTAAGACTGGAAGAGTGATCCGCTTCTCATCCATCCTGTGTGAGTGCGTTACTCCGGTCACCATTGTAGGGTTGTCGTGATGTAAGATCGCACTAGGATGGAGGTGAGAAGGAAAACTCACTGTGGCGTTTTCTATATACTGTATATATTATATACAATGCAGTGCTAGGGAGTTGCTGTGTGGTGAGGAGCTTGTTGAGAGGAGGTCTTATCTGTTTGAGAGTGCTGAGTAGAATCCACTTCACGGTGAGGCTAGGGGCTTATATACACGAGTCCGCCGGAAGTGATCGTCACTCCTGGCCGACCACCGCGCAGTCCAGACAGCTAGGCTTGGCAGAGAAACTCGCCGTGGGATTGGGTTATCAGCGACCAACAGCTGTGGCAGTTGTAGGGGAGAGTATCCACTACAGATTCTTCTCACGACTTGTAATACGAGCCCTATACACAGCACCAATTAGTATATTTTTCATTTTAATAATGATCTCATGTACTAATGACCACGGTCATACATGTTAGTTAACGTAAAATCAGACGATTCATATTACGCTCAATAGCCCACAAAACATGTAGCAAATTGAGGTGTATAAGCATCTCAAGGGGCATTACTCAGTCGAATGTCCTTATTTGGAGCTGGCGGACGCTCGCCCCACAAGGGGTCACAGTTCAAGATTGAAGAAGCCGCAGGTTCAGAAAACTATGAGGGCAAACTTTTTCGGAGTCAGAGTTGTGAACTCTTGGAACAATCTACCAGAAAGTGTTGTGACGGCACCAAGTGCGAGCTCTTTCAAGACCAGATTTGACCAACACTGGAGCAGGTTCAGGTACATTGAGGAGCCGGTGCATGCCTAGTACTTGCCAACAGTGCGTAACAGAGACGTGACCGATCGCCCAAGTGGCTAACGAGCCGATCATTTGGTGAAGAGGATAAAAATAAAAAAAATAACTACCTCAGGTCCGATATGCCTACTTGCGTTTTTATTTTGACTTAGCGTAGCGGTAAAGAGCCTTTGGGTTTGACTTGACCTCACTAGCAATCTGTCTCTGGAACTCTTTTTCGGTCCTTCTACAATCTGACTATGCTTGGTTCCTGGATCTGGAATATATCCCCCTGTCCTGCTCATCATTTGTCCTAACCCACGTCTCGAAATGCCTAGTTTTCTTCATAAGTTTGTCCACCGCCGCATGGCTTATTTGTATCGGTTTCCTTGTATTCCTGGAGGCACTGGGTTTGGTCTTCGGTATATATTTATCGATCAAATGGTTAACTTTACTGGCTATGATATTCAGCGTAGCATTTACTTTTACTTTTATCCTCTTCACCACTGATTGGCTCGTTAGCTGCTTGGACGATCGATCATGTCTGTTTCACACTGTTGGCAAGTACTGGCTCCTGAGTGTATCTGAAATTCTGAACCTGCTCCAGTGCTGGTCAAGTCTGCATGGTCTTAAAACAGCTCGCACTTCAAAAAGCTGGTTTTCTGGTATCTTCTTGGTGTAGATTATTTTTTCTTTCTTTTTACTTTTTTTTCTCCCGGGTGGGCTAATCCCCGTTAAAAAAAATAAAAAAAATCTCTGGCAGGTTGTTCCACGAGTTCACAATTTTCACTCCGAAAATGTTAGCCCTCAGTTTTCTGGACCTGTCGAGTTGTGGCTTCTTCAACGTTGAGCTGTGACCCTGTGGGGTACGTTTGTTTGGGTTCACACTCAGGATGGGATGGAGAAAGGAAACTCACGATGTGCTCTCTGTATACATGTTGTATTGGATGTACAATGCAGCTTGGTGCTGGGAAGGCAGCATGGTTACAAGCGTGATGTAGAGAGAGCTGGTTGGTGAGGATGCTCAGAGGAGGACAGCTTGTGGGTCGCCATGCTCGCCGGCGGGAGCGAGGGCCGCCAGGCAGCGGCGGAGGAGGAGGTGTTGCTTGAAGACTGTAGCTAGAAGAAGAGGGTTGGTTGGTGAGGATGCTCAGAGGAGGACAGCTTGTGGGTCACCATGCTCGCCGGCGGGAGCGAGGACCGCCAGGCAGGCGGAGGAGGAGGAGGTATTGCTGGCTGGTTGGTTGGTGTAGGTAGAAAGAGAGAGATCACCACGAGGTCAGGTCTTAAATAGCGGGGGGTAGGGTGGCTTAGTAGTTGACCCCCGCTCCGTGGGCGGCGCTGGTTGACCTAGACCACGAGGCACACACTGGGGAATTCGTGGGGTCGGCTACTCAGCGACAAACAGCGTTTGTAGGGGAGAAATCCACTACAATACTCCCTCCTTCCCCCCAGGCGGTGTAGGAGACTTGTTGTCTGCAGGGTTGCATGGCACATGTGAGGCAGAACGGGCGGTGCATGCCTCATGTGGGACATAATGGCAGGGCGTGGATGAGCCGGCCGCTAGAGACAACTGTCTAGATACACAATATCTGTGGGAGTAGAGAGGGAGAAAAAGGGTGTGTGGAGGCGATGAATCTTGTGCTTCCCTCACGGCAGGTACAGAGTCGTCAGATGCGCCTGCTGGGGTGTGTGGGCCTGGGTCAGGAGCAGGGCCTGCGTCAGCAGAAGCGGATGAGGGCTCGTGACAGCAGCTGGGTCCACGACAGCAGCAGGGTGCAGGACATTAGCAGGGAGTACCTGAGGGAGAAAAGAGGGGTGTGTTGGTCCGCACTCAGGTGCATGGGCCGCGTCGGGAGCAGGGGCTGCATTAGGAGCGGCAGGGGGTACTGCTGGGCCGGGGGCGGCGTCTGAGGCAGGACGGGTGTGCTGGGGTCGGTAGGACGTGGTGCTTGGGGCAGGAAGAGGAGCTGGTGTCTGCTTAGAGAAGCAGTGCTGCTCTAGGGTGTCTAACCTGTGGTGTAGAGACAGTAGCTGCCGATGAGATCTGCCTCTGGGTGGATAAGCCAGTCTTCCATGTTGCTTGAAGACTGGGAGCGTGATCTGTTTCTCCTCCATCCTGTGTGAGTGCGAATCTCCGGGGGTCACCATTTGTGGGGTACGTTTGTTTGGGTTCACACTCAGGATGGGATGGAGAAAGGAAACTCACGATGTGCTCTCTGTATACATGTTGTATTGGATGTACAATACAGCTTGGTGCTGGGAAGGCAGCATGGTTACAAGCGTGATGTAGAGAGAGCTGGTTGGTGAGGATGCTCAGAGGAGGACAGCTTGTGGGTCGCCATGCTCGCCGGCGGGAGCGAGGGCCGCCAGGCAGCGGCGGAGGAGGAGGTGTTGCTTGAAGACTGTAGCTAGAAGAGAGTTGGTTGGTGAGGATGCTCAGAGGAGGACAGCTTGTGGGTCGCCATGCTCGCCGGTGGGAGCGAGGACCGCCAGGCAGGCGGAGGAGGAGGAGGTATTGCTGGCTGGTTGGTTGGTGTAGGTAGAAAGAGAGAGATCACCACGAGGTCAGGTCTTAAATAGTGGGGGGTAGGGTGGCTTAGTAGTTGACCCCCGCTCCGTGGGCGGCGCTGGTTGACCTAGACCACGAGGCACACACTGGGGAATTCGTGGGGTCGGCTACTCAGCGACAAACAGCGTTTGTAGGGGAGAAATCCACTACAACCCCTTGTGAGGCAGACTTCCGCTAGCTCCAGGTATGTACATTTGAGTGAGTAGTGCCCCTTGAGATGTTTATGCACTTCGATTAGGTCGCCCCTCGCCTGTCTGTAGTATAAGCTAGGTAATTGCAGGCTCTCCAATCTCTCTGGGTAACTGAGGTTCCGTAGAGCAGGCACCAGTCTGGTGGCCCTCCTTTGGACATTTTCCATCAACTGACAGTCCTTAGCATATCTCGGGGACCAGACGGGGTGACAGTACTCAGTGTATACTCCTCATCCCCTCCCTCATTCCGTTGTAATTTCCTTTGTAATATTTGATCCTGGACTTGGTTTTGTCATGAACCAAGTAACAATTAAATCTGAAGGACATCGTTACGTGGTGACTGATGCCAACTGGGGCTAGGTGTTCCAGATTTGCCACCATACCCTCCTGGTTAGTTATGATGTATAAACATCTCAGAGGGCACTACTCGGTCGAATGTACTAGTATACATATCTGGAGTTGGCAGACGTCCTCCCCACAAGGGGTTACAGCTCAGGGTGAAAAGGACCTAGGTGAGTACGTTGACAATGAACTAAATTTCTCGGGCCATTGAGAGAAGAAGGTAAACCAGGCAACTAAGTTATTAGGTCTTATAAGGTCATTCAGATATCTAGATGGTCCATCCCTCGTAACGATCTTCAAGAGTGAAGTGCTTCCCCGCCTAGAGTAGTCATCCCGTCTGGTTCCCGAGATATGCTAGGAACAGTCAGCTGATTGAAAATGTCCAAAGGAGGGCCACCAGATTGGTGCCTGCACTGCGGCAGCTCAGCTACCCAGAGAGATTGAAGCGCCCGAACTTGCCAAGCTTGTACTACAGACGGGCAAGGGGGGATCTGATTGAGGTGTAAAAGCTTCTCAGGGGGCACTACTCAGTGTCCTTACCGGGAGCTGGCGGACACTCGCCCCACAAGAGGACACAGCTCAAGGTTAAAGAAGCCACAAGTCCGGATAACTGTAAGGCAGGGGTGTCAAACATGCGGCCCATGGGCCACATGGCCCAACACACTCTTGCATGCGGCCCGCGGTCCATTTGCTGCTCCAGCCTTACCTCGAGGAGAGGAGCTAAAACTAAATAGTGAGTGTATCCCTCAGCTGAATAAAATAGTCTGCTGTTTCCTAGAACAAAATACTCAGTCAACATCACCAATGAAAGAACAATAAGACTAGAGATAGTTTTAACGGTTAATTGTGGTTGTAAGCGTGCCACTGTACGAGTTGTGAGACGGCCGACTGGCTACTGTTCACGTATACACTCCGTACAGTACAGGTATTAGACATGAAAACTCTCACGCGGCAGGCTCTCGCTTGGCCAGTCATTCGAGAACTAGTCCTGCATAGTCGCTAGAGGCAGTTGGAACGTTGCAAATATCCATAATTATGTTTTCAAAGAAAAGAACAGTTAATGAAGAGCATCGGGTGGTACAGGATAAGTGGAAAATCTTATACTTTTTTGTTGAAATGAATGGAAAACCAACATGTTTGATTTGAAATCAACAAGTTGCTGTGGCCAAAGAATACAATGTTCGAAGGCGTTATGAAACTAGCCATGCTATAAAGTATAATAACTAAAGTGGAAAGTTACGTGAAGACAAAGTTAAGGAGTTGGAGCAGTCATTGAAAAAGCAGAGGTCAGTATTTAAAAGTATTCATCAAGTCAGTGATGATGCAGTCTAATAAATTGGAGACAGAGTTTTATGACTGCATTCGTGCCTTGAGATGAAACTTCAGCTTTTTGAACGGCAACTATCAGAGAGTAATCTTTCTCACTTTCCGACCTTGAAGTCCCTGCAAGGCACACCAGAGTTTCATGCTGATATCAACACAAAAAAGTACTGCATCGAGATTTCCAAATTAATGTACGAGTTCCAAGAAAGATTTGCTGACTTTAAAAGACTTGAGAAGGATTTTTTTTCATTTTTCGGGACCCATTCTCTGTTGGTGTTAATTAGGTACCAAAACTTCTTCAGTTAGAATTAATTGAGCTCCAATGTGATTCTGTGTTGAGGAACAAGTTTTCGAGTGTTGATGTTGGCACATTTTATCAATATTTTGGACCAAATTATCCCAGGATTAAATGTTTTTTCCTCAAAGATTGTCAATGTTCGGAACTACCTATGTCTGTGAACAACTCTTTTCTGTGATGAACTTGAACAAGTCTCGGCTTCGGTCTCAACTTACTGATGTGCACCTTGATTCAATACTGAAGGTTGCTACAGCTCAGTCGTTAGTGCCAAACTTTGATGCACTGGTCCATACCAAGAGGTGCCAATTATCAGGAAGCAGCAGTAGCAAACACTAAGACTGATCAAGGTAAGTAAACACTTGATTTGTTTGTTTGTTTTTAGGGGTTTTAAACGAGCGCAGACTAAATCCACCTTTCTTATTTTGTCGTACTGCTCACCTAAGAGGTGATTGCGAAGTGCTTATAATTATGTTACTTGGCCCGCATACTGTGTACTCATATTAAATCTGGCCCGCCTTGGCAAATGAGTTTGACACCCCCGGTGTAAAGAGTAACTTTTTCGGATTGAGAGTTGTGAACTCTTGAAACAATCTGCCAGAGAGTGTGGTGACGGCACCGAGTGTGAGCTCTTTAAAGACCACATTTGACCAACACTGGAGCAGGTTCAGGTACATTCAGGAGTCGGTGCATGCCCAGTACTTTCCAACAGTGCGTGAGTTGCCTAACAGACGTGGCCGACCGCCCAATCGGCTAACGAGCCGATCAGTGGTGAAGAGGATAAAAGTAAAAGTATTAATATGAAATAGGCTTTTGATTTTTATTTAATTTTGCTTGCAGTCTAATGCTCTGCGTGGGTACAAGATATTCCTTAACTTACATGGCAAAACACGTAGCACTGAAGAAAACATTACTTGTGTATGTCACCATATTGAGTTAGCTCCGTACCAAGGTATATTCCCTGCTCCGTACTTTACTAGAAGTTTCTCGGGTTGCGTAGTGCTTAAGACTAATGCTACTGCCACAGGCTTCTATAATGTCTATGTTCCAGTAATATTTTTCAGGAAATGGAGTATTTTTCATTGCGGATACCTTATATTTGCTACATATCATAGGAAATAAATACGTAAAATGTTTGTAACATATTTTTCTAATATTTTTAATAATTGCAATTTGTTTAACAAATTAGGTTGACGTTTCCACACGCCGTTCGGGCCCCGTAGCGTCAGGTCAGCTGTGGCTGGTTCCTCAATCGACGGCCTGTGACGTGAGGCACCGAATACTTTTGGGAACAGTTGTTCACCACTGGTGTGGGCTTCGTTGCTCCTGCTAGGGCCTAGCATATTGAAAAATGACCCGTAAGTAGTCGGCAAGGAAATGGTTAGTACTTATACATTTCAAATTAAAAGTTTATAATATTAAAGTAAGGAAGAGAATGCGAGGTGGTGTGTGGTGGCCCTTGTGTCTGTTCACTGTCAGCTACACCACTTTGCAAAATTTTGTATCGTTTATGAACTTAGCAGCCTTGTGTGCGCTCTACTTTTAGAAGTGTAATTTAAAAAGTTATTTACATAGTTTGTTCCCCTTAGGAGCACAATATATAGGCATGTGAAGAAAGTGGTATAATTGTCAATGAAAGGACTAACCATCAAAGTGACCATATTATTACTATAGAAGACAGTGTTTCATAATCTTGCAACTAATATGAGTCTGATGTAGACATGTCAGAATTCTGTGGTTTGTATTTCTATTTCTGTTTACTCTTAAGGTGGTGTGGCCCACTGAAGTGAGTGCGGAATATTGTAAAAAAATGGATTTGAACAACAATAAACATTTAGAGGTGGTACTATAGCATGCAGTCTACAATATATTTAGGTTAAGTTAGCATAGGTTAGGTCAGGTTAGGTTAGGTTAGACTAAAGAGATAATATATATGGTACATTTATAGTAGTTCACACAACCCTGTTAGAAAGTCAAAACTATGTTTATCTATTTTTTTTGTGTTTTGATTGGTTCTGACCTTGATTTCTGTCAGAAATTGCTTGTTTTTTTAGTTATCGTCCCCTTCTACCCCCCAACAAGATAATGAGATCCTGTTGGGAACCAGGGTTTTGGGTGGGGGAGAGAAACAAGTATTTTCCGACAAAAATCATGGCCAAGTGAATACAAAACACAACCAAAAACACTAGAAAACATATAAACCTAACCTTTTTTGGGATGACCTGACCTAACCTCTCACTGTGTTTATACATAACCAGACTGTCACCTTATGAGGGAATCACTGTTATTTCTTACCTTATACAAAATTAGAATCCAAAATTCTAATAGGCTTGAGGACCGTTGACGTGAAGGGCCTGGTTCCGGTTCGTCGTCGGATATGGCAAAAAAAAGAATGCTTTTGATTGGCCGCGTGACGTGTACAGGGACGGTCTGACTAATTACCCAAATGTACCCAAATGTAGTCGCAATGAAGTCAAATGATGGTCCTACAAGCATAAATCGGGCTGTGAATCACTTCTCGATTATTATTTGGTGTCATAAAGTCACAAAAAATTGGTAAACTTAATTTAATCTGAGTTGTGTTAGGTTAGGTTAGGTACATGCACTCGATCTATTAACTCAGATTAAATTAAGTTTTCCAATTTATTTTTACTTTGTGACACCAAATACTAGTCAAGAAGTGATTGACAGTCCGATTTATTCATGTAGGACCATTATTTGATTTCATTGCGGGTACATTTGGGTAATTAGTCGGACCCTACAGGAATGCATGCGCCTGTCGATTTATGAAGGGCAGATTAATGGAATTAAATAGAAAAGAATTGGCATACGCTATCTCCGTTATTATGCGTTTCCGACGGTAATGTAATCGAAGAAAATTATCTTAAAATTAGATGTCTTTTTCGAATATGATAATAGATTTGGGGTAGGGATGTTGTGCGAACTACTATATAAACGACTACACCGCCAATGCTTTATTTGTTTTGATGTGTATATTCTTACTATATTTTCATCAGTGAGTTCTGATGTAATAATTTTTAGGGAAATTGCTTCGTTTGGTAGATAATTAAGCGACTAGGCATGCACTTGTTTGATTGGCATGAACTATATTTTGTTTTTCTCGGTGGTGATGTGGCAGTACACAGCCAATCGTGCCTCCTGCGCTCTACAGCTTTCTGCTCTGTTAGTTCAAATTTTATCTGTAGAAATTTCTTTTCGGTCATTTGGGAGTTTAAATTATATTTTTCCGAGTTTTTTTGTTTGGAACGATTCTGACCTTCATTTCTACCGCAAATCATTACTTTATGAGCTACCCCCTATATCCAATGATAATGGGGAACCCCCAGTGGGAACCAGGGGTTTGGGATTGGGGAAATTACAAAAAATAGTAATTTGTGATAGAAATGAAGGTCAGAATCATCCATAACCCAACTTAACGTATCCACCTGTGTGTCTACCTTAATAAGACTCTGAAGACTTGGAGTTGTGGTCCTCATTATCCACTGGCCACTGTACCTCCAACTGCGGGGGTACACCTTGCTGGCAGTGATGAAGAACTGGTGTTGAAACATGTCCTTGCTGAACTGCGCGATGAACAAGTAGCACACCAAGTACTCCTTGAAGTAGGCGGACTTGTTGCCAGGTCGCTTCACCCACTCCTTGAGATCCCTTCACAGATGCTCGATATTCTGAGTGTGGATGGCTGGGTTATGTGGATCAACAAAATTCTCAGAGTGGTTGATGGCCTGGTGGTTGTATCCGTGCTCCTTCAGGCTGTTGTAGGTTGCCCACTTGTCGCTAACAGCAGTTGACCCTGGCTGTATATACTGTATTTCTTGATTTGCAGAATCAACATGGTAGTGTCGCATTTACAGCCAAAAGGTTCTACGAGTGGGATGGCGAAAAACTACTTGCAGATTCTCTCAGTGCTGCCAAACAACCAGATTTCATTCGTACTTCCTCTTGCCAAATTGCAATTTGACTATTTCCATGATGACACCAGGGCCTCCTACTGGCTCTTGATGGTCAAACCAATCCTCCGTCACTTACGAACAGAAACTGCACCAGTCGACACTTGTACTGTATTGGGAGACAGGTGCAGGCACTTGATAATGTATGATGTTCCCAGACCTTCTGGAGCCAATGCTTGACAAATAAGATCAGTTTTCATGGGTCCAGATGTGCACTGTAGAGAAATGTTTCTTTGTAGTGTGACACTGTATAATTGTCCTTCATCCTTAGGAATAACAGTTCTCCTCCCTCAGTACCAAAGGTGTTTTCCAACTTTGTATCTACAAGGATGGTTAAACTTTGTGCAATTAACTTCCGTAGGTAAAACACTGTATTTTAGAAATTTCCACACTTCTGTCTTTACCATAATAATCGATGTGGAAATTCACATCACAGTCATTGTACAAGGGAGACATCTTGGAAATAAATTCAAATTCAAGCGGGGGTGGGGCCAGGGGGCCTATACCGAGCTGTGATGTGGTTGATCAAAAATCATACCCACCACTCAACGTGCAAAGAACAACTACACATGTAATGCAGCATAGTAACCAACAAACGAACACAGAGGAGCTCTCTGGGAAGGTGGTAACATGAACAGGAACTTAAGACAAATTTCCAACAATCACAATTTTCTCTGAAATTAATCATTTGTGGAAGAAATGCTACAGAAGAAATGAGTTTTAAAAGTGTCTAAACTACCGATTCCAAAACTTAAAATCATAAAGTTCACTGGGTGACTGAAACGATAATAATACCATTTCACCGTGGCATGTGAAGGATGTCACTGTTCGTATATGGATATTATTGTGAATTCTGGGGGAAAGGCTGTCTCGCCCTTCAGTTTTATGAAGACCACTGCACCCTTCCCTCCAAAAGAAACTGCTCGGAGTATGGGGAATTCCTGTGTTTTCTACCCAGACCACTGCACAATCATTCACCACTTCCTGAATGCCGTGGCTTGCCACTTCTCCTGTCTCAGTAACAGCAAGTTAGCCCATGCCAGGTGTTTAAGTTATGCTAGGTTAGGTTGGTATTATTACCGCTTGGCCATCTGGGAAATCTGGACGACTGAAGCCATAAATACTGTCAGATAGTTAGGTTAGGTTAAGTTGAACTTTTAAATAAACACTTTTTAACACATTTGCCATAACTAAGACACTGTCCACTATAAAGCACTGTGGAATTGCAACGTTTTAAATTTTGACCTCTTTGAAAAATCAGTGGTGGTGAAGTTGTAAATAATTACCGACTAAAGATAGGTTTGTAGACTGCACGCTAGGGTGGTCCAAAAATTAAAAGTTGGAATTTTAATTTAGACGCATGTTGCCCTAATAACTTTACCCCAAACATGTCTTCGGGCAAAATTTCAGTTCCGTATGTCAATATTCAGGGGTCCCGCATTTCGTGAGCAGTGAGGGTGAACTGCTCTCTGAAGAGGAAGATCTTAAGAGCATAAATGGCCTTTGCCATCCATCTGGCTTGGTGGAAGGCCCCAGGTGCCCTGAACTTCACACCTCCCTCTGGAATTTCTTCCAAGAAGGTGTAGGACAGGACAATGAGCTCCCTGTAATCGTCCCTGAGGTGGGCTAGAGTTTTTATGAGACTAAAATAAATAAATGTTTTGCGGGACCCCTAAACATCTTCCAATTTTCTTCAAATTTTATACACAGCTTGTGTATATGAAGTGCAACGAGGGCACCATGTGCTCGCTTGGTTCAGACAACTTTCAAATTTTCATCCTATGATTTGGACCACCCTACCTCACGCTATAGTAACACCCTTTTAGAACTGCCAGACCACATTATAATGCTCAGAGGTTAGTTTAAAAAAATAAAAAAATCGGTGGGTGTTTTCTTCACCAAAGTCATTGCATAGATCTTGTTTCTTTGCGTTCTATATACAACTTTGCTCAGGAAAATGTAAATGAAAATCCAGAAAAAAAATAAAGGTTACAGTAGGGCAGACGGCTAACACCAGGAGTTGTTGTTCGATTACGTTCAATTTTCCACATATTCATTGGATGATAGTAAGTAATATAATGGTTTTATTTTTCTTTATTTTTTTTAAAAGTGATTTCCAAATTTTTCCATATGATCATATGAGAAAAGCACCGGCTAATATTTATGACTAACCTGCAGATGCGTTAGGTAGTTGTTTTGATGTTTATTTTCTTGTTATATTTTTGTCAGTAAGTTCAGATGTGATAATAATTTCTTTAGAAAATTATTCATTCAGTAGATAATTTGGTGCACACTACTTTGTCTTCTCGGTGATGATGCTGCATTCCCGGATGTAAACAGCCAATCATAATGACGCGCTTCGATCAACGCCAGTGTACAGTTATGGGTAAGGTTATTATTTTCACCGCCGTTTTTCATAGAAAACGATTTTAAAAACTCCGCAATTTCACTGTTTTATAGTGGACACTATTGTAGTTATGGCAAATGTGTTAAAAAGTGTTTATTTAAAAGTTCAATGTAACCTAACAACATAAGCTAACCTTAACTTTAACCTAACCAAACCTTAGCCTAACTTTACCTAGCATAGCTGAACACCCACAGTGGGCGAACTTACTGTTACTGAGACGGGAATCGCCGAGCCATGGTGTTGAGGAAGTGGTGAATGATTGATGACTGATGACAAACCCAGCTCAATTTCACAGTATAACTGAAAATGCTTCCTTACGAACACATTCATAAATAAGACTATAACTGTAAAAAAATTGAAGGGTCAGATCGACTTTCCCCCAGAATTCACAAATAATGTCCTTACTGTATATGAACAGCGACACCCTTCACATGCCATGGTGAAATTTGAACTGGCTGAGCAGAGAGCGACAGAGCTCGGCTTGCATGGCGTTTGATTGGCTGAGTACCGTTGCATAACCGCTGAGAAAGACAAAATGTAGTGAGCGCCAAACAAGTAGTGCGCACTTATTTGTGTAAATATTTACCAAACGAAGGAATTTCCCTAAAAATAATAATTATACCAGAACTCATTGATGAAAATATACTAAGAATATAAACATTAAAACAAATAACTCGTCGACTGTGAAGTCCTCCACATTAGCCGATTTTAGTAGAGGATATGTATTATGTTGGGAAAAAATATTAAAAGGGCTGAAATCATGTGCTTACCAAACCTAACCTAACCTAACCTGTATCTTAACTTGCCTATACTCTCTAGAAAACTAAGCATTTATCCAAGAAAGTGAATAGAAGTGAAAGTACCGGTAATCAGCTTACTAAACTGTCTAAAAAAAAATCCTTAATTACTGAACAGCTGACGGTCATGAGTTGTATATTAGTCCATTTATGAGCCGCACAGTCCAGACGGCTGCTTTCACGTCCACAAAAAAAAACTTAAACTTGCACCATATCATAGCAAGTTCTTTCTCTTTAATATGCCAGGGGAACGGAGCCCTATGGCTAGGGAGTTAGATAAGGTTAGGTAGATTGGTGAGGTCTTCTAACAATGCCTCTGTTTAACACGTTTGCCAATACAGCTCCTCCCCGACTTACGACAGGGTTAGGGACCCAAATCCAGGTCGTAAGTCGAAAATGCTTAAATAATACATAGAAAATCCAAAATGGGTGTCTCTTTTTCTTCTCAGCACCACAAAACTCTCACTTTTAAGCTTGCCAGCCATTTTAAAGTGAATTACAAACAAAAATTTTGTCTGTACACCGCGCAATCACTGACGTTGGGACTCGAAAATATGTAATTTGACAAAATTTTGGTATGACTGAGGCGGTCGTATGTCCGGGTGGTCATAAGTCGGGGAGGAGCTATACTATGATAGTGTTCACTATAAATCCCAGTGAATTTTAAGTGTTTTTAAAATTGTTTTCTATGAAAAATTGGCGTTTGGTCAGTCGTAAATAATTTCCAAATTACCTGTCGTGATTGACAGTTGAATTCACACTGATGCGACACATCACCACAGGTGATGGCCACCATCATATTCATTTCAAAATAGCATTGCAAGAAGATATACTGGGTATATTTATTATACTGTATCTCGGCTTGCTAAGCTCCACGGCAAATTTACAGGCGCAGACTCTTCCACATGAACACCCAGCCAGACGACCAGAGAGGTAGAAGCAACTGACGATCTGGTAACAGTGTGTGTGTGTGTACTGGGGTGGGAAGGGGAGAGTTCTTGAGTTGCATGTTGCATAATATACAGTAATCATTTTTATTTTATTCATTATAAAGTATTGGAAGTAGAAGGGATTATTAAATTTAGGAATAAGTTTTTTTCCAGTAGTATTACAATGTTTGATTTTTTTTCACTGTAAATGGTAATTTTTAATCTAAATTTGGAGGCCAGAGAAACATGTGATCTTAACCTTCCCACACCAATTCTTAGTAAGAATAGTGTGGGAGAACAGGTGCCAGTCAATGGTTGATGTTGACCAAATATTTACCTGTAGTTATAATACCCATTCTTATAATAAACTTATTTCTAGAGGATAGGAATATTGCAATAAAAAATAGTATGGGAAGTTGTATTATTACGTGAAATGAAACCTGTGATTGTTATCATAACGGAAAATAAAAGTCCCTTATTATTAATGAGAAAATAAAGCATATACTGTAAACAAATTTTTATTGCATTTTTCACTCAGAAGTACGAGAGATGACCTAGTGAAAGCGAAGCTCATGAGAGGTGGTTAGATTTTTGCTTTCACAAAGGCTGTCCTAATAAGTGACGATATGAGGTTGGACTTGGGCATCAGAAATCATTGACAGAGGAACACCGTGCCAGCAGACTTGCCTTGGTTTGTTGGCATTAGGCACTGGACTTCTGGAAAAGGCTTGTTTTCACTGACATAAATTCTTTACTTTAGTATCCTGTCCACCCACCTGATAACAGCTTTAAGTCTTTTGGGCATTGATCTAACAAGTTTGCAGAGGATATCATGTTTGGCCCTAAATACCTCCCGTTCTGCCTTGGTGTGGGCAAACAACTCTGAAGATGTTTTTCCCTCACGGGCTTCCATGTGTTCACAATATTCGCCCATAAATTTTCCAAAGGGTTCATGTCAGGCCCTTGACAAGGCCAATCCAGCAGCTGCAAATTCTCATGGTCAGCAGTGTGTATGGGGCACCAGTCATGAACGAAAACAATAGGTCCAGGGGGGAAGGGAAATTTCTTTCCTGCAGAGAGGGCAAGAAAAAATTATCCAAAATGTCCAGTTACTTCTGCGCTGTAAATCTCCCGTCGATTTGAACCAAGCTCCCCACACCATGGACAGACATATAGCCCCACACATTACAGGTGCTGCGTCTGCCACGAACCTCCTTGTAAATATGCTCACGGTCATACCTGTTGTTAGAAATTTCAGCTGTTAATGTCATGATGCATTATAATTTGTGTAACTATCAGTATTGCTGGAAACCTTTACTCTAGAAAATTACTTTGGCTTAATATATAACTAGCAACTTAATGGTTTCCAATTTGGTATTTTATTAAGAATATTGCTGGACAAATAAATACGCATACTCATTATCGACGTGTGCCTTTCCGAGTGAGTAGTGGTGGTATTTATTTATATCATAGGATTGGATTTGTAGTTTTAGCAGGTCTGAAAACCAGGATTACTTGATTTATAACCTTTGCATATAATTTACATACAGCAGTTCCTGAAATGTTACCATAAGTGTAGGAATTCATAAAAGGTCGAATCTTTGTACAGGGTATTAGTTTGTTTTATTGCATTTGTTAATTGGACAAAATGATGTACACCTAGACCCCGACTTACGACTACGTGGACTTACGACCGCCTCAGATATAGATGAAAAAAGAAAAAAATTTTTTTTTTTTTAAATGACACGCATTTTCTATACCGAAACGTTTCCAGTTAATGTAGTCTCCATGTATAATTAGAAAATTATGGGGCCCCATGTGCATTCAGCTGACTACATTAAAGGTTAAGTGCTCAGTCACACTGTATCCATTCCTTATTATTTATTACTTTCACTGTACTGTATCCATTCATCATTATTCATTACTTTTACTGTACTGTATTTCATTGTAGATTATTTATTAAAAAAAAAAAAAAAATTTTTTTTTTTTTTTATCTATGTCGGACTTACGACCATGTCGGACTTATGACCTGGATTTGGGTCCCTAACCCCGTCGTAAGTCGGGGTCTAGGTGTATTATTGTTACCTCGTGTTGTTGCGCCTCCACATGTATATTTTGCCGTGATTGGTTGATGCAAAGATCTTTTGGTCTGTGAAGACAACTCTGTCCCAGAATTCCAGAGACTGGTCAGCATGTCGACGAGCGAAGGCTAGTCTGGCAGCACGGTGTTCCTCTGTCAGTCGTTCTTTCTTGGCGGGAATCCTGTGGTGGATACCCACCTTATGAAGCCGCCTCCAGACAGTTCTAGCGCTAACGTCCAGCCGCAAATCTTCGAATTGCAACAGCATTAGTGAAAGGGTTGTAAATATATTTGATTGCCTTGTAATCACCAGTAACATGTCAGTCTGATCAGTACTTACCAAGGTCATTCAGGTTGCCACTCTCCTCCCATCTTCTAATCCACTTGATTACAGTAGCGGCTGATATTCCAAGCTCATGGGATATGGCTCGGATAGAGAGTCCAGCTTCTCACAGGCCCACAATGCAACTTCTCAAAGCTAACTGGGTGTCACGACGGTTCATCTTGAAGTCTAACAGCTTTCTGTTGAATTCTATGATTTTTAGGGTCACTACAATACCTCGGATGAAGTTTGACTGTTGACACTTATGTGATGAACACGCAAATTATCATTGTTTTCACTATTTTGTATTGTATTCCATTCAGGGGCAGATGCATTTATATATTGAAACTTTTTTTTACATATGTCTATAAATTACCTGTGAAAATAAAGGATAAGGTATGTGTGTGCGCATGAGTGCGTTACAGATGGCCCAGCGCCACAAGGTAACTTCCTAACATTATAAAGGATAGCATTAAGCACCTACATGTCATTGGCAACTACTTGTCAGTATTTTTCGTAGCACCATTCCACTAGAATCATATTAAAATGATAAGTGTAAAGAGGTCATTTTGGTTTACCCGGTGCGAGGCTAGGTCGAAACATGACGTACAACATAGTATGTTTTCATTATGCGCTATTAATGCTTTCATGAAATATGATGTGCATATAAGAGCAGCTGAATCACCTAAAAATGTGTACTGTCAGTTAAAAGTTATATGTTGGATTTGGAAAATAATTATAACTAAGTAATTGGTTGATATCAATCATTGACTGGCACCTGTTTTCCCAATCTGTCCTTACCCGAAGAAAGGTAGCAGTAGTGTGGGGAGGTAAAGGTTACGCGTTTCTCTGGCTTTGGGGCCTTAGATTAGAGATAACCAATTACAGTACACTCCAATAAATCAAACAACCTAATGCTACTGTAAATATGTATTCCTTTACCATAATCACCTCTTCCACTTCCATCACTCTTTTGTGTGTGAAATAATATATGATTAAATTATGCAAAATGGAACTCGAGTACTCCCCCATCTTTCCCCCTCCCCAAACCCTCCCACCCCCGCGCGCACACTGTTACCAGATCGTCAGCTGATTCTACTTCTCTGGTCGTCTGGCTGGGTGTTCAACGTGGAAGAGTCCGCAACTGTACATATATTCCACCTTCCTACTGCATGTACTGTAGATAATAGTGGAGTCATAAATTGTCATTCTCTCCTGTGTGAGTGAAATCAACCTCTGCATCACACTCAACCATCCTCACCCTGAAGTATGGAATTTGACTGGCCACAACAAAGTGCAGCTAAACCGCACCAGACATGACAGTTGGTGTTTTTGTCATGTCGTGTCTGGTCAGTGTGAAACGGCTTCCTCTAAACCCTTTGTTTTTGTGCGGTGGATATTTTCTGTGATCAGCCAAGTTCCTACTAATGTTATTTTACCATGCGTGTGCTCTGATTGGCAAATCATCCATTACCAGCGAATAACGCAAGAACTACATGTACAATTTACCGTGACTGGCGGCATGTGGTATTTATTTATTCCAGTTACAGTAGTCAGGAATCTGTGATGAAAAATGGTTCTGAGGTCATGTAATTTTTTTCTGGCAACTCCAAATTTTTACCCAGCTCATAAACTGCATGATTTTGTAATAACTTGACTAAAAAGTAATGGGTTTGGGCTAATATTGCTTACTTAGGGGCCTACTTAGAACCCTGTTTTGGTGTAGATTATATTGACTTTTGTCAGTTATTTTTGTTACCAGTTATTTATATTGAGGAGGGGGGGGGGGTAATTGGGCATAAGCATAGTATTTCCTGGCAAAACACAGCATAGTTGTGTGTATTTATAATGGAATAAAATAGGGGCTCTGTATTGGAAAATAGGGGTGAAAGGATTAATTGTTTGTTTTTTAATTCAGAAGATGTTGCACTCAGAAATATTATAAAAATAACAAATAAGTTTTCTTGCATTCAATATTATTGTGTACGTATAACAGAAAGAAACATACAAATATATGGTGTAAAATTACTTAGAAAGGTTCAAGGACCTTCTGCTGACCTGGGATCTTGTACTGTACATGTGAATGACATACTGTACCTGTACTGTACTGTATATTGCTCTAACATGTCTTTAAGTGAAGGTCATCACAATTTGATTAGTTAAAGGTAGGGCTAGTAATGAACTACAATTGCAATGAAGTGAAGACAAAATTATTTCAAAAGATATTTAATATTAAAATATATATTACCAGTACTGTACTTCGATATTGCACTAAAAAATATTCAGTCAAATCTACCTGGTCACCAGAAGTACAGTAGAACGCCGATATAACATAAGATACTGAGATACTCTCCAAGAGAGGTCGCTTTAAACTGAATTCGCACTAAATCAAAGTGTTGTTTCAATGGAATAATTTAGTTTGGTACTTGAGAGAAACACAAAATACAAAAAAAAATGAGTACCCAGATGCACCTCAGCCCATCTCCGAGAATAAACAAAACATTGTTTTTTGTAGTATTATGTTAAAACAAACACACACAAATCAACACAGCTAAAATTAAGGGATGCGAAATGGTCTGTTTACTGGCTGGGAAGATGGGGGGAGGGAGGGAAGGTGGTGATATGTTTGACAGTTGATGCCAAAGTCTAGTGCTTATTTATTTATGTCCTTAAGAGTGACTTAAGTTTTCTCTTATAAAATGTCACTAAACTGACCTGGGAGAATATAATTAACATTGCTGGAATTCTTATAAGATAGTGATTAATTTGAATATAAACATGCTGTAGCTCGCATTAGACATACAAAGAGCAAAAATTTTTATCTCGTGCAAAATATATGACCTTTATATTCAAATTATTCTCTGTCTTGCAAGGATTCCAGCAATGCAAATTATATTCTAACTTTAGTCTGTGATATTATATAAGATGAAAGCTTTAAGCCTAGAACACCAAACCCTGGCAGGGAAGATGGGGGGAAGTGAAGTGACAGTGACATGTGTGACAGTTGGCGCCAAGGTCTAATGAAGTATTTATTTGTTTATGTCCTTTAGCTTGAGTTTGTTTTTTGCTTATAAAATGTCAAAGAAGTGACCAGGGAGACTATAATTTACATTGCTGGAATTCTTTTAAGATAGTGATTAATTTAAATATACTCATGCTATAGTTTGCACAAGACAAAAATTTTATTAATCATTTAGTACATTATTTTGAGTACATGTACAGTACAGTGGTCCCTCGGTTAACGAGCGCCTCGGTTAACGAGATTTCGGTTAACGAGTTAGCTTCCATAAGTTTCTTGACTTCGGTTAACGAGCAATCCCTCGATTAACGAGTTTCTTACGAGCCGACCTGAACATGTTTTCGCTTGCATTTGGCGGTCCACCAGCTGTAGTATTAGTCCGCCAATACAGTAATCGGTTCTACGGCTTAAATTCCTTACCATTTTAGCAAATATCAAGAAGTTTATACTATTCAATAATTTTAAAAGTTTAATATTAAATGTTTTAGTCATTTTAACAATTATTGAACATAATTGAAGGTAATGAAACTAGTTTTATGCGCGCCATCCAGCCTCTCAACACACCATACAGGCGTCAGTCTTTGTGTCTTTTCAGTGGAGGTAACATCTTGCTTGAGACTCTCTTCAACTAAATGCTTTTTTTCTGTGTTTGCAAGCAAATTATTGGTCATTTGGAAATTTATTTTACATATTGACCATATATAATGCAGTACAGTGTTGATTTGAAGAAAATAATCTTGAATTACACCAAGAAAACTAAAATTTTATGGGTGAAATGGCGCCATGGGGTGACATCTCTTCCACCCCAATGCCTTCTCTTCTCCCTTCTCCTCCACCCCCATTCTAATTCCCATCGTCATCATCCAGGAGCCTTCTACATACACACCTCAAAGTAAGTGTACTTTTCTACCTTTTTTGTTGAATTTAGGCAATTTTCGGTGAGCTGGAGCCATTACCCAAAAACCCATTGAAACATGGTTTCGGTTAACGAGTTTTTCGGTTAATGAGTAACCTTCTAGAACGGATTGTGCTCGTTAACCGAGGGACCACTGTACAGCTTTGCCCTTAGGACAGTGTAGCGTGCCCAGAGAAACATTTGGAGCAAAATTTTAAATATGATGCGCCAGATTGACTCTCGCAAAATAGGAAAGATTCGCTTGAAATTAAAACATTTTCCCTAATTGTGGGTGTCACTTTAAATCAACAATCTTAAATTGAATCGCTTTAAATCGACGTTCTACTGTAGCAGAAAATTTTGATGATTTCAGGTATCCGAGCAGTTTACACTGGCCAGAAAGTAGGTAATATAGCAATAATTTTGGGTGTAAGAATCATACTAGCCCAGATAGACATAACCACCAAGTTAAATGTTCTATTAACGAAGACTATAAACCATGCCACTATTTTCACCAAATACTGAGGTACATTTTTTACAATTTAGTCTTGGTGACCTTTGAAAGTTGGTAAAAAAAAAACAAAAAAAAGTTTTATTCAATACAGGTACCTGTACTGTGAAGAGCAGTGGTTCTTAACCTTTTTAGGGTCGTGCCCCCTATAGCATTTGGTCCTCATCTCTCTCCCCCCCCAGCCCCCCCACTCCTTCCTTCATATAAAATTCTGAATCTAAAAATTAAAAAAAATTGAATTATCGTACTGGAGCCTCAAAATTATCGTTTCTTCGTCAAATTATCGTCCACTTCCTGACATTACTACTCCCTTAATTCAGTCACTTTTAGTTGAATTTTACATTTTGATTGACAGTTCCCATTTACGACATTTTGAAGTATCTGTGGGGAGCGAGAGGCCCCCCCCCCCTCCGAAAATCCAAATAAAGACACACACACACCTACCTACCTACCTACCTACCTACCTACCTACCTGCTAAGGCCATTCTTTATTTTTGCTTTGGGTTTGCGCCCACCCTGGAAATTACTCGTGCTCCCCTAGGGGGGCGTGCCCTCCGGCTAAGAACCACTGGTATAGAGCTTCACTAGATGCACTATTCTAACAAATTTTGCTATTTCAAGTAAAAGCATTAGTCATATATTGCACATACAGTACTAGATTTTCACTTGGTATCCCATGGTGCCCAAAAAATTGGTGAAATGGGGATTCTTTTTGGTACTTATGTTTTTTTTTTTTATGGGGATTAGCCCACCCGGGCACAGGTCACCGACCCACATAGGGGTCTGAGGGGCAAAAGTTTAATAATAATGCAGTAATAACAATAATAATAATAATCATTAGTTCATAGTAAATAAAATTTATATTAAAAAATACAAAATTAAAAATAAAACAACAATAATAATAACTGATGATATTAATAATAAAGAACTATAGAAAAAAAAGATTAATAGTGAGAAAAAATATACTGTACAGGTATGTACAGTTAACCCTCACTTTACGCGGTCCCGCATTCCGCGTTTCCACGTTTACGCGGTGCCCTGCCGGAACCCAGGATGCTCACATTCCGCGGTGCGTGTACCCCTTTACGCGGAGAGCGGCTGGCGAGCCGCGCCATTTTTTGATCCAAACCTCCCGCCATCCGCCATGTTGTGTAAGCTGCGCGAACATGGTGCGCACAAGGTCGCCCAGTCATCAAAACATTACCAGTTCTTCACCCGCCACCCACCACAGCCGGCCCAAGTCAGTGATAGTGATAATTATGGTGAGGATATGGACTTATATGGACTTTGGGGAGTTTGACAAAGAGGCCCTGCAAGCCTCTGTGGTGGATAGTGATACAATTGATACAAGTGACACAGGTGAGGGCCAATAATCTGCCCTCTGCCTCGGAACCAACCGCCCATCCCTGTGTGCCCAGCCATTTTTTATACTAATGTAAGTGTTAAAAAACCTAATATTATTGATATTTCTCTTAATTATTAATTGTGTGTGCATACCATCATAAAGTTACGATAATATTTTTACTACAACAGTTGTGTGTCGTCAAAAAGTGGAGTTTGGGGATCGGCCCGGACTCCATTTCAATTAATCCCATATGTTATGTTATTCACTTTACGCGTTTCTCACTTTACGCGGGACCCTCCGGGTTACATTAACCGCGTAAAGTGAGGTTAACTGTATGTTGTGTTGTCAAAGTAAGAGAAGCAATTGAGACCCTGCAATTGTGTGTAAAGGAGGCAGAAAGTCAGATGAGCAACCTGGGACTTGTTCACAATTTTTGTGATGGGATATGGCAGCAGGGTCTCCCATTAGACAATACATTATGTTTTCAGTATCTTTCCAGGTGGTAGTACCTCTCTGTTTGATAGGGAGCTATAACATACATTCATAGCATGTTACAACCTTCTACATTGAAAGACGAAACACATGCCACCATTGGAACTTGTAATGCTATTTGACCTCTGTGACCACTTGAATTAAGTTGAATCTAAAACTCACCTGATATGTTATAAAGGGATACCAAGTACACCTACAGTAAAAATTTGGGGATCGTAGGTGCAGAGAATAAGTGAAATATTCCATGTTGTCTCTTTTTAGAAAAAAACCCTAATGATGATAACTGTAACGGAAATACAGCAAAGTCTCGAATAACGACGTTAATGTGTCCTCCAATATTACAGTGTAAGGTGAATCATTGTATCGTGAATCATTAATTACCATTAAAATAAAGCAATAATAATGAGATGCATTCCCAAGTGTGACCATTTCATATCTTTTGTGTGGCTTCCGCCCCCCCAAAAAAAAAACTGTACAGTACAATTAATGAAAATTGCAATTTATATTCTTTAAATAATGTTCCTGAATGCACCTTAAACAATATAAATTAATATGATGATGTTCACACACGAGGAGATGGGACGCCATTGTTTTCGTTTGTGTTTACAGGCGGGAGTCTGGGACGATAGTTCTACACGGGAAAATTAAGAAAATAAGACCCTGGTTGTAGCTGTAGTAAAAGTAATGTAAAAAAAATGAATATATATGATTTAAGTAACGATTGTATTTTTGAAAACTCAATTTCCACCGAGTTGGAGGTACAGCCAGGGTCACAGGCCTATAACCACACAATCACTGCCACATGACAAAGCTTTTATTTTATTTTATTTTTTAGGGTGTTGTGGTCACGGCTGTGATAAAGGCCAACCAGGGAGTGTAGTACTGTGCCTTCAGTTAAATCAGTTCATAGTTGTCATCAGTGAATGCAGAAGAGACTATAATAACTTAAAGTGAATACATATTGGCAATCGAGCTGGTAAGGACAACTGCCAGCCTATTCGTGTCATAGGTGCCACAGAGACTTTAAATTTTATTTTGTTTGTGTGCTTGCTCAAGGACTGAATCTGTGTTTATAATACACCACTCACAGGGAGATACAGTGTACACAGTGATAGTTCATAGTGTCATCAGTGACCGCTGAAGTTGTAAATAACTTAAAGTGAGCGCTCACTAGCAAGCAAGCTGGAAAGGCACCGTGCCAGCTGAAACCAAGTCGTGTCATAGGTGCCACAGAGACTTTAAATTTTATTTTATGTTGATTGTGTGCTTGCTCAAGGACTGAAACTGTGCCTACAATACACCATTCACAGGGAGATACAGTGTACGCAGTCGCAGACGACAACTCCATAGGCAACAGAGAGTAGCTAAGTACTTTTTTCTCTCTTTATTTTCTTTGAAATAGGTGTAGATCTATACACAGTCTGCACCCCCCCCCCACAACAACAACAACCATGAGTTTGGTATGTGATTACTGCAGGGAGACGTCGGATATGGAGGATGCAGGCCTAACTAATGCAACGTTTAGGAAGTTACTAACTGCCGTAAAGCTTGATGGCTGTTGCTGGTATTGCCCTGGCTGCATAGTCAAGGTGAATGAAGCGATTGCAATCCATAAGGGAACGAGTTCTCTAGGGACGAAAATAGATGAAGCAGGAGCCCTGCTGGTTGACAAACTGGAGCAAGTTGAGAAAGAGATCCTTGCTAAGACTGAGGAAGTAGCTAATAGAATGGAGGTGGTTGCTAAGAGGAGCTATGCGGACGTATTAGGAGGGCCACGGGTGGGGGGGGCGGAGAGTAATGCAGAATCAGTACAGGTTCTACAGCAGATTGGGACTCTGAAAAAGTGTGTCGAAGAAATGAAAATTAACGGACCTACTGTTAGGGGAGAGGAGGAACACCAGGAACGGCTCCAGCGCAGGAACAATGTAATAGTTTTTGGAGTCCCAGAGAGCCAGGCAGAGGGAACTGTGAGTAAGGAAACACACGACAAGGTGCTGTTTCAAAATATTTGCACAGAGGTTCTGAAGATTCCAGCAACCCCTCAGGATGTGAGGAGACTGGGACAAAAGCAGGGGGTTAAGCCTCGCCCCCTCAGGATCACACTAGGGAGTGAGGAGGAAAAATGGCAAGTTATCCGGCAGGCAAAAAACTTAGCAAGGAGCGAGGCATTTCGAGATGTATTTATTCACCCAGACCGCACGGTAATGCAGAGGGAACAGCACAAGAAGCTCCTGCTGGACTTGAAGCAGAAGAGGGAGGAGTCGAGAAGGAACGGGGACAGGTGCACATGGGTTATACTCAGGGGGAGGGTAGTGGAAACAAGTGTGCCGACACAGGGCCAGGGGGCAGCAGTGCACCCTCCACCCACTCAACCCCCCACCCGGGAGGCGGCACCGGCTCAGCCTACCGGACAGGAGGGAACGAGCGCCGTGTAAACAATGAAATTTTTAACCACACCCTGCAAAATACAGTGTACTTAGCAAATGCTGCAGCTTCTGAGAATGTGGGTGGAGCGGGTTTATTACTAAGAGCAGAGACGTTACCGAGAACAAATTCTGGCTTGAATGTCATGTACACTAATACCGACACGTTCCTTGATAAGAGGGAGGAGTTTGAAACACTACTAAGAGTACACCAACCAGATATTGTAGGAGTTGTAGAACTGTTGTACAAGAACAGGAGAATCGACCCAGAGGAATGTGAGTTCAGTATTGCTGGATATGACTCATTTACGAACCTAACTCAAGAATCCTGCAGGAGGGGTGTGGTTATCTACGCTAGGCAAGACCTTAGAGCCAGCCAGGCGAGGGTACAGGGAGAGGATGTCTTTGAAGAGTCCAAGTGGTGTAAAATTAAATTAAAGGGAGGGGACTTACTTATCGTCGGGTGTATCTACAGATCCCCGAACTGTGGCCCACTAAATCAAAGGAACTTAAGAACCTTAATAAACAATGCGGCGATGCTCAACCCCAGCCACCTCCTTATCATGGGGGACTTTAACTATGGCGACATCGACTGGAGAAACGAGTCAACCCCGAATGACTTGAATAATCCTGCTACTCTTTTTGTAGAAACTCTGAGAGATAATTTTCTGTTCCAACATGTGAGAGACCCGACACATTACAGAGGGGAACAAACACCCAAGCCACTTGACCTCATCATAACAAACGAGGAGGGTATGGTGGCCAAACTGGAACACCTTGCCCCAGTTGGCACCAGTCACCATACAGTGTTGTCATTCAGATTTAACTGTTACCTAGTTCAAGATAAGGCCAGGCCAAGGTGCAAATATTACAAGGGAAATTACAATGGGATGAGGGAAGAGATGAGGGGTATCAACTGGCCTGACTTATTAAGGCACAAGAACGCAGACACTACGCTGAATATCATAACTAGTAAAATGACCCATTTGATCGATAAATATATACCCAAGACCAAACCCAGTGCTTCTAGGAATACGAGGGGATCCCTACACATGAACCATGCGGCGGTCGACAAAATTAAGAAGAAAACCCAGAAATTCAAGACGTGGGTTGGGTCAAACGATGAGCAAGACAGGAGGATGTATGCAAGAGCCAGAAACCAAGCAAAGATAGAGTGTAGGAGGGCTGAAAAGGAGTTCCAAAGGCTGGTTGCACGCGAGGTCAAGTCAAACCCAAAGGCGTTTTACCGCTATGCAAAGTCGAAATTGAAAACGCGAGTAGGAGTATCAGACCTGAGGCTTGAAGATGGTAGTTACGCAGATTCTGACCAGGATAAAGCTGAGGCATTGAACAGCTTCTTTTCCTCAGTGTTCACAAGAGAGGATGCAACTAACCTTCCTGCGTTTGAGGACAGACGGTTCGACACAGCACTGACCCACATTGTGTTCACAGAAGAGGGTATTAGAAATAAACTGTCCAGGCTAAAGGTCCATAAGAGTCCTGGACCTGACATGGTGCATCCTAGAGTGCTAAGGGAGCTGTGCAACGAGCTTGCAGAGCCCCTGAAGATTCTGTTTTGTAAATGCCTGGATGAACAAATGGTCCCCAGTGAATGGAAAGTGGCTTATGTGAGTCCTATCTTCAAGAAGGGCGATAGGCACTCCACGAACAACTATAGACCGGTGAGCCTGACCAGCATAATATGTAAAGTACTTGAGAGTATTATCAGAGATGCAGCGATGGAACATCTACTACGAAACAACCTTGTAAAAGATTGCCAACACGGTTTTATGCCGGGGCGCTCTTGCTTGACACAATTGCTCAAGGTATTGGATATTTGGACCCATATTCTAGAACGGGGTGGTAATATCGACAATATTTACCTAGATTTTGCCAAGGCTTTCGACAGTGTACCCCACGAAAGGCTGAAAATCAAACTGGAAGGGTACGGAATTCGGGGAAATGTCCTAGCGTGGATAGAAGACTTTCTACATGACCGCAAGCAATGTGTGGTGATTAATGGCACGAAATCGTCATCTGTACCTGTAACAAGTGGGGTACCGCAGGGTAGTGTATTGGGCCCGCTGTTGTTTGTTTGTTTCATAAATGATATGCCTGACGTTGTACACTCCTCCATACAAATGTTTGCCGATGACGCCAAGTTATTTCGGGAAATTAAGAACCAAGCGGACTGTGAAGAGCTGCAGAAGGACCTCTGTGGGCTCCAGGAATGGTCGAAGGAATGGCTGCTGAGATTCAATGTCACGAAGTGTAAGAGGATGCACCTGGGGCGTACCAACGGTAAGGAGGCGTACCATATGTCCCAACGGGATGAAGAAAATGTACTAGTTGAGACTGTGTGTGAGAAGGACCTAGGTGTGTATGTTGACAATGAGCTGAAGTTCTCGGGCCATTGTGAGAAGAAGGTAAATCAGGCAAATAAATTATTGGGTCTTATAAGAAGGTCGTTCAGATATCTAGACGGTCCGTCCCTCGTGACGATCTTCAGGAGTGAAGTGCTTCCCCATCTGGAGTACTGTCACCCCATCTGGTCCCCGAGATATGCTAGGGACTGTCAGTTGGTTGAAAATGTTCAAAGGAGGGCCACCAAGCTGGTGCCTGCACTTCGGCATCTCAGCTACCCTGCGAGATTGGAGCGCCTGAACTTGCCTAGCTTATACTACAGACGGGCAAGGGGGGACCTAGTTGAGGTTTATAAGCATCTCAGGGGGCACTACTCAGTTGAGTGTCCTTACTTGGAGCTGGCGGACGCTCGCCCCACAAGGGGTCACAGCTCAAGATTGAAGAAGCCGCAAGTCCGGAAAACCGTGAGGGCAAACTTTTTCGGAGTGAGGGTTGTAAACTCTTGGAACAATCTACCAGAAAGTGTTGTGACGGCACCGAGTGTGAGCTCTTTCAAGAGAAGACTTGACCAACACTGGAGCGGGTTCAGGTACATTCAGGAGCCGGTGCATGCCCAGTATTTGCCAACAGTGCGTGACAGAGACGTGACCGATCGCCCGGGCGGCTAGCGAGCCGACCTTTTGGTGAAGAATATAAAGGAAAAGAGTCGTGACCGATCGCCCAAGCGGCTAACAAGCCGATCAGTGGCGAAGAGGATAAAAAAAAAAAAACATGTGCTCCTTTAAGGATACTACTGCATCATTTATCTTAAGAATATGTACAAAAGATTCATTATTGTTTATTACTGAATGTATTTGATTGAATTAATCTTTATATATGTGAAATGAACAATACAATTCATTAATAATACGTAGAATATTAAAACACACGAGGATAAGAGACGGCATTGTCGTCAGTGATTACACCCATAATGTCAGCTATCCACCTGAAACTGAAGAAAATAAGACCCTGGTTGTTGTTGTAGTAAAATTAATGTGAAAAATATGCATGTTTTAATTAATGTTATTTAATGTACAGTACAGTAGAAGTAACCACTGATATTAACCCTTTGGATGCGTAATTAAATTTCGCGCCGGTTCCTGAAAAGTGTCAATTATCCTGCCAAAAATGAATTTCATATAATCACATTTTCTATATGTTTTTCCTAGAGAACTTTTAGTATATTTTCCAAATCTGGAACAAAAATTCACATGTGTGTGCAAATTTTAGAGAAAAAATGACATTTATACCCAAAAATGCAGGAAATTGGTATAAATCAATGTCTGGTATATGGCAAATAAATTTAATCAATTTGGTTACTAAACAGCAAATTTAGATATGTATTACATATTCAGATAATATCAAACAAAATAGTACAAAAATAAGCTATATTGCATTCAGGAAATACTCCTATACCTCAATACATAATATGTCCGCATGTCGTCTCATTTGGGGAAGTTTTTTCAAGGCCGTGGGATATCCCCGCTTGTCGCATTTGATTAATATAATATTTTGGGCGGGTTTACCCGCATGTCGCATCCAAAGGGTTAAAGAAAAAGTGAGACTGATACGTGCGCACTCAAAGAAACATGGTCATTTATCTTAAGAATATGTACAAAAGATTCATTATTGTTTATTACTGAATATGTATTTGATTAAATTAATGTTATATATGTGAAATGAACAATGCAATTCATTAATAATATGTAGAATATTAAAACGCACAAGAGGAGACGACGGCATTGTTTTCGTGAGTGACGATGGTTCTACATAAGAAACTGAAGAAAATAAGACCCCGATTGTAGCTGTAGCGAACTTAATTTAAAAAAAATTTAATACCTGTAGGTGTTTTAAGTACAGTGACCCCTCCGTTAACGAACTCAATCCGTTCCAGAAGGTCGTTCGTTAACCGAAAAGTTCGTTAACCGAAACCATTGTTTCAATGGGTTTTTGGGTAATTGGTTCCAGCTCACCGAAAATTTCCTAAATTCAACAAAAATGGTAGAAAAGTTCACTTACTGTGAGGTGTGTATGTAGAAGGCTCCTGGATGATGACGATGATGATGGGATTTAGAATGGGGGTGGAGGAGAAGGAAGAAGAGAAGGCATTGGAGTGGAAGAGAAGTCACCCCATGGCACCATTTCACCCATAAAATTTTAGCTCTCTGGTGTAATTCAAGATTATTTTCTTTAAATCAACACTGCACTGCATTATATATTGTCAATATGTAAAATATATTTCAAAATGACCAATAATTTGCTTGGATTTAGTTGAAGAGAGTCTCAAGCAAGATGTTACCTCCAGTGAAAACAGAGAGAGACTAACTCCTAAGAGGCTGGATGCCGCGCATTAAACTAGTCACTTTACCTTCAATTATGTTCAATAATTGTTAAAATGACTAAAAAATTGAATATTAAACTTTTAAAATTATTGAATAGTATAAACTTCTTGATATTTACTAAAATAGTAAGGAATTTAAGCCCTAGAACCGATTAATGTATTGGCGGACTGATACTAAAGCTGGTTGCCCGGTCAGTGCAAGCGAAAACCTGTTGAGGTCGGTTCGTAAGAACTTCGTTAACCGAATTTTTTTTCGTTAACCGAATTGAAGATCCTTATGGAAGGCAGTTCGTTAATCGAAATTACGTTAACCGAGGTGTTCGTTAAACGAGGGGTCACTGTAATGTTAATTACCGTAATGTTAATAAATGGAACACTAGAAGTAGCTAACCACTAATGGTAAAGAAATAAGGCGAGACGATTGGGAATGCCAACATATGAACAGTAAGTGCGTACATGTGAAACATATTGTCATTTCTCTACATATGAATATGAAAGCAACACTTATTTACTGTTCATATATGTTTTAAATAATATTTATGAATGTAAAACAAAAATTCTACTCACCAATGGTGGTAAAGTCTAAAATATAAGGACAGCCAATGAATATTGTGCAGGTTTTTACTCAGATGATGAAGTCATCAGGTTCAACTCTGGCTGAAGCTGTAGCTTTCCATAAAGCTGTTGCTGAAACTGTTACTGAATTGAAGTTGAAGCTGCTTATGATGCTGAAGTTGATGGTTTAGGCCTTCGAATAATAAAGCTGTCTATAGAACCTTGCACAGCTGCTTTCTTTTCTCATTATACATCTTTATGTAGAGGTCATTTGTATTTACTTAAATTTTAATGCTTTGTTCTATTAATGGATCCACTTCAGAAAATATGTTCATTGCTTGCTCCATATAATATCACAGACCTCTCATCGTTTTCATATCATTTTAACACATCTAATTTCTCGGCTAAGTTTATACACTTTCTTTTAGCTTTTGAACCAACACTACCATCACTTGCTCTCTTGCTCATGTTCAATAGGGATGCAAAAATGCTGTAAGAAACTTGAAAAAGTTTTTCTCCTGTTCCTGTTCCAGATGCAGCTTCTTTGCACAAGGCGCTCTTCATTTTTTTTACAGTATTTTTTTTTTTATAATACATATTGGGATTTAGTTATTAGTTATATGAAAATGCAATTTTATTGTATTTTTATTATATTTTGGTCATAAATACGAATGAAATAAGGATGTAAATTGAATTGGGTCCTAAATTAACTAGGGTTTTAAATATGAAAAGGTGTTGGTCGATTCGTTGTTATCGGAGGCTTTACTGTACACCGAAATTGGGTTTGTGTGTAACTAATCCAAGGAAAAACATACCTGTATATACCAAGTTAAAACTTTGTAATTGAAATAATAACAAACCGTGCCACTATTGTGGATGGACGATGGACATTAAAATCATGCTTTCCCTTGACAGATGCGTGAAGTGTACTAAAGGCTCTCAAGTGTGGAGGGGAGGGGATTTTTACAATATCACAATTCTTCCAGTGCAATCTGATGGATTATTCTCTAATAAATGCATATTCAAACATTTTTGTGGTAATTAAGACAAAAGCATTCTTTTGTCATCGGAACCTTCGAAAGTTCAACACATTTAAAATGGTACCATTCTAGGCACCAATCACAACCAATCTGGTCACCATCAAGGTCTTTTCTACATGCTTTTGCACAGCCAACTCCTTTTTGTCACCAGTTTCAGAACCTGCATCATGTCAGCCCATCCTTCCACAGTAAAATAAGGACGAATACCTGTACGGTACAGCTTGGTGCTTTCATCCTGGCAAGCAGCTGGCACATCCCGTACGTTCTTTATTAAATCTTTGGACTTAAACGGCTTCCCATTAGAGCAGCCTCAGCCCTATGCTGACCAACAAACCACTGAAGTAGAACTGAAAGATACAATACTGTATATACAAACAAATCACTTGAACAGCATAAAAATAAATTTGATAAGTCTTGTGCAGTTGTTTTCATGACATGTGACTGAATTTTTAACATGAATACTGTAATATAAACACACAAACCAGTGTTGTCCAGTGAAAGAATGGTTTAATGGTTAGCTCATGCTGCCATTATCTTATTGTCCTCATTTTGAATCTTGGTCAAGTAGGATGAATTAACCTTCAGAAACTGACATAGTACTTTTTTGGTACTGTACTCAGTTTAATCAACTTTTAAAAAGGTGCAACATTGGCTTCTAAGCCAGTAAGATGTGGCTACATTGAATCTTAATGTAGCTCCTGGTGGTGTCTGATTCTTAAGAATTATAAAAACTTTTAAGTATTTAAATTAAGTGAAGCGCACTGATTACAGCAATGAGGTACACACGATAGATATATCACCACATATGAACTGATTACAAAAAACTCGATATACATTACAGTCGACCCTCGTTAATTCGGACTAATAGGGGGGGAAGGGTGTCCGTTTTAGCCGATTGTCCGAATTAATCGATTTCGGGGTTAATATTGTTTTCGTCACGATTTTATCCCACTTTCCACTGTAATACGTACGTCATTTCAGCAAACATATTACATTTCCGTGAATGCATTATATCAAGCACAGTATGAATAGAATACCATTGTAATATAACAGTATTTTAACCAAAAACTATTAAAAAAACGAGTAACTTCTCTTGAACATCGGAAGGTTAGGTAAAATCTTTTGTTTTCGTCATGTATTTTGTCCTATTTTACATTAAAATACATCACGTTTCAGCAAACCTACTATTTATTTCCGAGAATATATTCATTTAGGCACAGTTAAGGTAAAATATACATGTGATGTAACAGTTTTTTAACTGAAAACGGTTCGAAAAACACGTGTACCGTCTAGCTGATACTCAACAGCTGGTGGTGCGTCATGCTTCGTTGTAAACAATAGGAGGTTGAAGTAGATTACCGGGTATTATATTAAGTGTGAAATATCGAAAAGGTTTTTATTACCGGTATTTTTTGTAGGTCTGAGAACTGTGATACCGTATATGATACAGTATGATAAGGTAGCCTGTGCTAAGAACTTCAACATAGACTACTGAAAACACGTTGTAAGGTAATTTATCCTATTGTAAGTTGGTGAGTTTCATTTGCTGAAGGAACTGCACAACTTTTCAGTACTAATTGGTACATATTTTACGTTTCCATTGTTTACTGGCAGTAAATGGTAAATATTTTTCATGTCTGAAGCTAAAAGTTGCATACCCCCCCACACTAGTAGTGGAGATGTTACATTTAACCAGTAAGACGCTGGTGTTTTATCCCAGCAGTGGGTGGACCAGCATTTTAGCTTAAGGTCCGCGTAGGTAATATTCCTACTAATCTAAAAAAAAAAGTTCAGATTTTGTCCGAATTATCCGAAATCCGGATTAAAGGGGTCCGAATTAACGAGGGTCGACTGTATACTGTATATATACAGCTCCTCCCCGACTTACAACCTACTCGACTTAAGATCACCCTCACATACGACGTGCCTCAGTCATACCAAAATTTTTGTCAAAGTACATATTTTCGAGTCCCAAAGTCAGTACACAGACAAAATTTTCGTTTGAAATTTGCTTTAAAATGGCTGGCAAGCTTAAAAGAGAGCTTTGTGGTGCTGAGAAAAAAGGGACACCCGTTTCAGATTTTCTATGTATTATTTAAGCATTTTCGACTAGTTGGGTCATTACCTAATACCTGACCATTGTGGACTTGGTCTCACCCTCCTCTGTATATATATACCTTGTTTTGTACTTCTCCTTAGTCTGTACTCACCCCTGAAGATGTGAATTACACGAAAGCGCTTGGGAACTTCGTGTTTTCTTCTTTCCTTGTGGTTATCAGCATATGCCTAGATCACGCGCACCTACAGTGATTTATTTGCATATACTATATATATATATATATATATATATATATATATATATATATATATATATATATATATATATATATATATATATATATATATGTATGTATGTATGTATGTATGTATGTATGTATGTATGTATGTATGTATGTATGTATGTATGTATGTATGTATGTATGTATGTATGTATATATGTGTATGTATGTATATATGTGTATGTATGTATATATGTGTATGTATGTATGTGTATGTATGTATGTATGTATGTATGTATATATGTATGTGTATGTATGTATGTATGTATGTATGTATGTATGTGTATGTATGTATGTATGTATGTATGTATGTATACAGTGAACCCTCACTACAGGGTACCGCGGAAAGTGAGAAACGCGTAAAGTGAATAACATAACATTGGGATTAAATGAAATAGAGACCGGCTGACCCCCAAACTCCACTTTTTCCGACACAATACCAATGTTCTAGTAAAAATAACATCTTAATTTTATGATGGTACATGCACACAATTAATACTTAAGAGAAATAGAGAAATACAGTCGCCAAGTTAATGTCCATTCAAATAATGGACTCGACTCCCTCCCCCTTTTCTCACACTACACTCGCTGGCTCTTCCCTCTCTGAGAAATTTTGGGAGGAAAACCACTAGATTTTAAGGTATAGTAATAAATAATACCTCAAACTAATGTTAGGATAATATAATTGACATTGCTGGATTCCTTGTAAGACCAGGAATATTTTGAATACAAATGTCATATATTTTGCACAAAAGATAACATATTTACTCAGAGTAAACTTTACATCTAAAATTTGTATGTCTAATGCAAAAGCTATGATGTTTATATTCAAAATGATCATCATATTGTAAGAATTCCAGCAATGTAAATTATATTCTGGCCGGGTAATTTGTATGAATTTTATGAGCTAAAACAGGCAGGCAGGCAGGCAGGCAGGGTGGCGGGTGGGGGGAATCTAAAAATAGGGCTCGAGACGGACACTCTGAGCTTATACGGAAAAAAACCGCTGACTGAACTTTGAATGCCATTTGACAGATGTTGTTTTTTTGTGTGGGCCTCATCACCTTCCCCGAGATGGTCTTGGTCATTGTGTGCGTGGCAGCATGAAGCCAGTGTTGCTCTGGCCATAAGGGCGAGAGGAGTGTGTGCCGCTTGGCGCTTTAATTATTCCATGAGTTTTTGTTATATTATTTTTCTGTATACCACAATATTCTACATGCTTTGTTCTTTATTTTGGAATATAGTAAATATCAATGAACATCATAATACAAGGAAAATGTGAATGAAATTTGAGATGCTACTAAACATTTTCCTATTTTTTCAACTAATACAAAAAAAATGGCTTAAATTTCAAGAATTTTAAATTTTTTATTGTTTCATACAATTTTATGCTAGAAGCGATGCCATTACAATTAATAAAGCAATTCCATGGCAGTGAAATGAGCCCTAATTTTTTTTTTTCAATGATTTTTCGACAAAAACCTCCGAGGCTGAGCTTAAGTTTTCATGCGCGTATGTGTCTCGGGCTGAGAGGGCTAATAGTGTATTACGCTAATTTGCAGTAGATGCGGCTCTCAATGAATGTGTTTTGCCAAAGTGGCTCCCTTGCAAAAAAAAATAATGAATAACACTGTCTTACAGTAATACATAGACATTCATTCGTAATTTTAAATATACACTAAACCCTTGTCATTCGCGGGCTTGCGATTCGTGATTTCGACGATTCGCGGTAAGCAGATGGTGACTGGTGGCTAGCTTGCAAGCCTTTTCCCACAGCACAAGTCACCCCACACAGCATCTCATGTACTCTCAAAACTTTAACGTTTCTGTGTGAAATGGGCTGTAAAAGACTGCCTAGTGTCAGTGCTAGCGATGCTAGTGGAGTGAAATGTAAAAGGCAGAAGTCAGTGATGACCCTGACAATGAAAGTTGAATTATTAGATAAGTTAAAAGAGCTGCCGCAGTTGGTCGGTTGTTTGTTACAGTATAGGTATAGTCGGCAAAATATTATTATGCACTTTTACGGGTTCCTACAATATGACACAGCGGACCAAGAATTCTGAAAACACTCATGAGTCAAAGCGGATGTTGGTAGCCCTGGCTTCCTGAGTTGCCAGTTGCTCTGTAATTAGTATTTACCATAAGGTGTTTCACTGTGTGTGCGTGCACAATGTGTTACAAGATGTGAATAGAGCAGTTAACATCATATATTTATATTTATAAAATAATCAAATTAATATCAAAAGCAATTGCCATTACAACTCCTGCTGTTTGCTCTGATGGTCTGCCCTTTGCAGATGGAAACTGCTCCGTTTCTAACAGATTCATTACATTCTTTTAAACGATCACATTTCCTCTGGCGAAATTCTTTGCTACACTGTGTTAAATAACACTGACAATATTTTTGCTTTGTGAATTTTATTACCAGTTACCCTTGTTCAACTCCCTATTCTTATCATATATTGTGGCATATTAAAGAGATATAGCTCGCTTCTTAACGCGCATCTTTCCTCTAGCTCAGTTATCTATGCGTAATATTGTATAACTTTCTTACGTTATAAATGTTACGTATTTTTTTTCTGGTTGAGGTCTTGTATTATGCCACTTCTCATCACTTTCTCAGATAGTGGTTATAATCATGAATATTTATACAGTACAATTTCGTTGTATCTCGTAGTATGCAAAATTCCAATATAACACCTCTGTTTCAAGAGTGCCTGCCATTCCTACTGTATGTGGGTGATTAAACGTAGTAATACGATATAGTATATAATGCTATGACATTATCTGGTTTAAGTGCTATGAGTTTTATATGTATTCCTGATATTTTCTCTGTGGTTACTACACATGGTATAAGGAATAACAGCACATTAGTTTTACAATGAATCATACAATCAGAAATACCAACCTTACCAATACATGGCGTCAGTCTCGTAGTGTTTGTTGCGAGAGCCATCGCACCCAGGGGTGCAGAATAATTCTTTGCTGACTGTACACAGTAGTGTACTAAGGTAGTACAGGCGCTCCTCTACGAAGACCGTTCAACTTACAAACTTTCAGAGATACAAACATCATCACTGAGGGGGGTTACCTGCCAGAACAGGTGTTTAATGTGGATGAGACTGGATTTTTTAAGAAAATTCCAGATAGAACAAACATTACCTAAGAGGAGAAGAGTGAGCCAGGTTTTAAGGCTGTATTAAAGAGTATAGCTGTACTAAATATCCATAATCTTTTCATTTTTTACAATATGTTTGGTATCTACAAGAATAAAGTTGGACTAACAAACAAGCCTCAGGAATGTAACAAGTTCGTAAATAGAAGAGCACCTGTATAAGTTGCTATTTGCGGTTTTGCCCATTCACGCCATTCCTTGGAATCTAACCCCGGCGAATAACCAGGATTTACTATACAGTACAGTATATACAAAATCAACATGAGATTTCATTCGGTTTCTGAAACGGAGGATAGAGAAAATATGTCTCAGTGGGGGGGGACTTAAGAAAATGGTGAGTGTAAACATCCCATACTTGACCTTGTGAGATATAAAAAAATTTGCGCACTGCATTCAAAACGCTATGAATTCCAGAATGTATGTCGCACGCCTCCGCTTATTATTCAAGAATGTATGTTACAGTTATTACTTTTACTTTACTTTTATCCTCTTCGCCACTGATCGGCTTGTTAGCCGCTTGGGCGATCGGTCACGTCTCTTTTCCTTTATATTCTTCACCAAAAGGTCGGCTCGCTAGCCGCCCGGGCGATCGGTCACGTCTCTGTCACGCACTGTTGGCAAATACTGGGCATGCACCGGCTCCTGAATGTACCTGAACCCGCTCCAGTGTTGGTCAAGTCTTCTCTTGAAAGAGCTCACACTCGGTGCCGTCACAACACTCTCTGGTAGATTGTTCCAAGAGTTTACAACCCTCACTCCGAAAAAGTTTGCCCTCACGGTTTTCCGGACTTGCGGCTTCTTCAATCTTGAGCTATGACCCCTTGTGGGGCGAGCGTCCGCCAGCTCCAAGTAAGGACACTCAACTGAGTAGTGCCCCCTGAGATGCTTATAAACCTCAACTAGGTCCCCCCTTGCCCGTCTGTAGTATAAGCTAGGCAAGTTCAGGCGCTCCAATCTCTCAGGGTAGCTGAGATGCCGAAGTGCAGGCACCAGTTTGGTGGCCCTCCTTTGAACATTTTCAACCAACTGACAGTCCCTAGCATATCTCGGGGACCAGATGGGGTGACAGTACTCCAGATGGGGAAGCACTTCACTCCTGAAGATCGTCACGAGGGACGGACCGTCTAGATATCTGAACGACCTTCTTATAAGACCCAATAATTTATTTGCCTGATTTACCTTCTTCTCACAATGGCCCGAGAACTTCAGCTCATTGTCAACATACACACCTAGGTCCTTCTCACACACAGTCTCAACTAGTACATTTTCTTCATCCCGTTGGGACATATGGTACGCCTCCTTACCGTTGGTACGCCCCAGGTGCATCCTCTTACACTTCGTGACATTGAATCTCAGCAGCCATTCCTTCGACCATTCCTGGAGCCCACAGAGGTCCTTCTGCAGCTCTTCACAGTCCGCTTGGTTCTTAATTTCCCGAAATAACTTGGCGTCATCGGCAAACATTTGTATGGAGGAGTGTACAACGTCAGGCATATCATTTATGAAACAAACAAACAACAGCGGGCCCAATACACTACCCTGCGGTACCCCACTTGTTACAGGTACAGATGACGATTTCGTGCCATTAATCACCACACATTGCTTGCGGTCATGTAGAAAGTCTTCTATCCACGCTAGGACATTTCCCCGAATTCCGTACCCTTCCAGTTTGATTTTCAGCCTTTCGTGGGGTACACTGTCGAAAGCCTTGGCAAAATCTAGGTAAATATTGTCGATATTACCACCCCGTTCTAGAATATGGGTCCAAATATCCAATACCTTGAGCAATTGTGTCAAGCAAGAGCGCCCCGGCATAAAACCGTGTTGGCAATCTTTTACAAGGTTGTTTCGTAGTAGATGTTCCATCGCTGCATCTCTGATAATACTCTCAAGTACTTTACATATTATGCTGGTCAGGCTCACCGGTCTATAGTTGTTCGTGGAGTGCCTATCGCCCTTCTTGAAGATAGGACTCACATAAGCCACTTTCCATTCACTGGGGACCATTTGTTCATCCAGGCATTTACAAAACAGAATCTTCAGGGGCTCTGCAAGCTCGTTGCACAGCTCCCTTAGCACTCTAGGATGCACCATGTCAGGTCCAGGACTCTTATGGACCTTTAGCCTGGACAGTTTATTTCTAATACCCTCTTCTGTGAACACAATGTGGGTCAGTGCTGTGTCGAACCGTCTGTCCTCAAACGCAGGAAGGTTAGTTGCATCCTCTCTTGTGAACACTGAGGAAAAGAAGCTGTTCAATGCCTCAGCTTTATCCTGGTCAGAATCTGCGTAACTACCATCTTCAAGCCTCAGGTCTGATACTCCTACTCGCGTTTTCAATTTCGACTTTGCATAGCGGTAAAACGCCTTTGGGTTTGACTTGACCTCGCGTGCAACCAGCCTTTGGAACTCCTTTTCAGCCCTCCTACACTCTATCTTTGCTTGGTTTCTGGCTCTTGCATACATCCTCCTGTCTTGCTCATCGTTTGACCCAACCCACGTCTTGAATTTCTGGGTTTTCTTCTTAATTTTGTCGACCGCCGCATGGTTCATGTGTAGGGATCCCCTCGTATTCCTAGAAGCACTGGGTTTGGTCTTGGGTATATATTTATCGATCAAATGGGTCATTTTACTAGTTATGATATTCAGCGTAGTGTCTGCGTTCTTGTACCTTAATAAGTCAGGCCAGTTGATACCCCTCATCTCTTCCCTCATCCCATTGTAATTTCCCTTGTAATATTTGCACCTTGGCCTGGCCTTATCTTGAACTAGGTAACAGTTAAATCTGAATGACAACACTGTATGGTGACTGGTGCCAACTGGGGCAAGGTGTTCCAGTTTGGCCACCATACCCTCCTCGTTTGTTATGATGAGGTCAAGTGGCTTGGGTGTTTGCTCCCCTCTGTAATGTGTCGGGTCTCTCACATGTTGGAACAGAAAATTATCTCTCAGAGTTTCTACAAAAAGAGTAGCAGGATTATTCAAGTCATTCGGGGTTGACTCGTTTCTCCAGTCGATGTCGCCATAGTTAAAGTCCCCCATGATAAGGAGGTGGCTGGGGTTGAGCATCGCCGCATTGTTTATTAAGGTTCTTAAGTTCCTTTGATTTAGTGGGCCACAGTTCGGGGATCTGTAGATACACCCGACGATAAGTAAGTCCCCTCCCTTTAATTTAATTTTACACCACTTGGACTCTTCAAAAACATCCTCTCCCTGTACCCTCGCCTGGCTGGCTCTAAGGTCTTGCCTAGCGTAGATAACCACACCCCTCCTGCAGGATTCTTGAGTTAGGTTCGTAAATGAGTCATATCCAGCAATACTGAACTCACATTCCTCTGGGTCGATTCTCCTGTTCTTGTACAACAGTTCTACAACTCCTACAATATCTGGTTGGTGTACTCTTAGTAGTGTTTCAAACTCCTCCCTCTTATCAAGGAACGTGTCGGTATTAGTGTACATGACATTCAAGCCAGAATTTGTTCTCGGTAACGTCTCTGCTCTTAGTAATAAACCCGCTCCACCCACATTCTCAGAAGCTGCAGCATTTGCTAAGTACACTGTATTTTGCAGGGTGTGGTTAAAAATGTCATTGTTTACACGGCGCTCGTTCCCTCCTGTCCGGTAGGCTGAGCTGGTGCCGCCTCCCGGGTGGGGGGTTGAGTGGGTGGAGGGTGCACTGCTGCCCCCTGGCCCTGTGTCGGCACACTTGTTTCCACTACCCTCCTCCTGAGTATAACCTATGTGCACCTGTCCCCGTTCCTCCTCGACTCCTCCCTCTTCTGCTTCAAGTCCAGCAGGAGCTTCTTGTGCTGTTCCCTCTGCATTACCGTGCGGTCTGGGTGAATAAATACATCCCGAAATGCCTCGCTCCTTGCTAAGTTTTTTGCCTGCCGGATAACTTGCCATTTCTCCTCCTCACTCCCTAGTGTGATCCTGAGGGGGCGAGGCTTAGCCCCCTGCTTTTGTCCCAGTCTCCTCACATCCTGAGGGGTTGCTGGAATCTTCAGAACCTCTGTGCAAATATTTTGAAACAGCACCTTGTGTGTTTCCTTACTCACAGTTCCCTCTGCCTGGCTCTCTGGGACTCCAAAAACTATTACATTGTTCCTGCGCTGGAGCCGTTCCTGGTGTTCCTCCTCTCCCCTAACAGTAGGTGCGTTAATTTTCATTTCTTCGACACACTTTTTCAGAGTCCCAATCTGCTGTAGAACCTGTACTGATTCTGCATTACTCTCCGCCCCCCCCCGTGGCCCTCCTAATACGTCCGCATAACTCCTCTTAGCAACCACCTCCATTCTATTAGCTACTTCCTCAGTCTTAGCAAGGATCTCTTTCTCAACTTGCTCCAGTTTGTCAACCAGCAGGGCTCCTGCTTCATCTATTTTCGTCCCTAGAGAACTCGTTCCCTTATGGATTGCAATCGCTTCATTCACCTTGACTATGCAGCCAGGGCAATACCAGCAACAGCCATCAAGCTTTACGGCAGTTAGTAACCTCCTAAACGCTGCATTAGTTAGGCCTGCATCCTCCATATCCGACGTCTCCCTGCAGTAATCACATATCAAACTCATGGTTGTTGTTGTTGTGGGGGGGGGGGTGCAGACTGTGTATAAATCTACACCTATTTCAAAGAAAATAAAGAGAGAAAAAGTACTTAGCTACTCTCTGTTGCCTATGGAGTTGTCGTCTGCGACTGCGTACACTGTATCTCCCTGTGAATGGTGTATTGTAGGCACAGTTTCAGTCCTTGAGAAAGCACACAATCAACATAAAATTTAAAGTCTCTGTGGCACCTATGACACGACTTGGTTTCAGCTGGCACGGTGCCTTTCCAGCTTGCTTGCTAGTGAGCGCTCACTTTAAGTTATTTACAACTTCAGCGGTCACTGATGACACTATGAACTATCACTGTGTACACTGTATCTCCCTGTGAGTGGTGTATTATAAACACAGATTCAGTCCTTGAGCAAGCACACAAACAAAATAAAATTTAAAGTCTCTGTGGCACCTATGACACGAATAGGCTGGCAGTTGTCCTTACCAGCTCGATTGCCAATATGTATTCACTTTAAGTTATTATAGTCTCTTCTGCATTCACTGATGACAACTATGAACTGATTTAACTGAAGGCACAGTACTACACTCCCTGGTTGGCCTTTATCACAGCCGTGACCACAACACCCTAAAAAATAAAATAAAATAAAAGCTTTGTCATGTGGCAGTGATTGTGTGGTTATAGGCCTGTGACCCTGGCTGCACCTCCAACTCGGTGGAAATTGAGTTTTCAAAAATACAATCGTGTCTAGCATGAAAAGTCCGACATCGATTTACACTTTCACCTCACTAAGACGATCTTGACGAACTTATGTAATCACTGTCCAATTTCTGCCGCTCTACATCGAAGGCCCGGATGCCGAACACGCTTTGTTACAGTATTAGTTTTACACATCACATGGGGTTTCAGGAATGGAACTCTTGTGATAAGAGAGAACTACTTTTCCAACTTTTCTGGCTTAATAAGAATACAGTAATAGCATCTTGGACTTTGGCCATTGTTACAACTGTTTTGAAAACGTGCCTTAAGAGAATGTAGAGAGTTCTGTTGTTTAGTTGTGCCACAGCCCAATATGCTAGGAACAGATTGTTGTTCAAAATCTAGTTTGCCCAAAATAGTTTGCTCGGGTAATTTTTCATATTGGTATTTGTGCATAAAAATTTCTCCTTTAAACATATAAGATAAATCCTACAAAAGGATTAGAACTTCTATCTGTAGCTTAAACTGTCAAAGATGACCTTGTTCAGGAATATTAAAGAAGTATATGATATTTGCAGGAGGTAACCAGCGTGAACTAGCTCGAGCCAAGAATGCAAAGAAACAAAATGAAGGGAAGAAAGGGCAGGCTGCAGGTGCAAAGGTGAGAAGTTTGTTTTTTATGTGTACACTACAGTATTGTACAGTATACTGTATTATAAAAGGTAAATGTTTATCATTATTGTTAATATGGTTAACATATTGGGACATTATCCTTGTAGTACTGCACAGTATCCAGCACAGTAGAATCTGAATTTAATAAGGAACACAGATTTATTGATACCAAGACCACTTGTCCAGAAGCTAGATTAAAGGTCAAAACTTATTGAGAGTGCAAATGATTTCATTGGAAACTAACTAGAAGTTTCTTGAATCACAAATTTATATGCATTAGAGATTAAGGAAGGAAGTTTTAATGGGTGATGCAGTGCGAGGGGATCATTTCTAAAGTTTCCTCTGGTATACCAGTGATAACTTTTTTTTTTGTGGGGGGGGGGGATGAGGCGAGTCACTGAATCATCAGGCTTACGTGTTGATATCCTGAGGTTCCCTTGTAACCTTTAAAGAGATGTTAGCCCTATTGGGCCATTAGTAGAGAGCTAAGAGTCCTTACTTGCTCCACTAATGCATTTGTGCTCCACAATCTGCATAGGTTTGAACTTGGAAAATGGTTACAAATAATGTTCATTTCCCAGTCTCCTCTTGTCCTGACCAGATATGTTCCAGCTGCCTGATTGTTTTTGGTAGCTAGGTTTTTCCCATATATTTTTAGGACACATTAGGATGGTCTAGCTACTTTGCAGTTCTAGGCATTTGTATTTCATTTTTGGGACAGTGTATTTATGATGCAAATGTGTGTTGGGTTAAAGGGTCAGAAGTTACCATGTGGGCTGGTGGCCAGGTCCAATAACCATTCTGTGCTGTCATCACAGCATTTAACTTCATTTCACATTATCATTTGCAGAGTCTGGCTTCAGGTGTTTAAATGGATATCTAAACTTGTTAGGAGGGTTCAAGTTGAAATAGATTGTCAAGAAAGCTCAGTTTCATTATTACAGTGTACAAAAACTTCCATACGGGTAATTTGTAATTTGTTATAATTTGTCAATTTTCAGAAATTCCAAACCTCAAAGTTTTCATGAGGTAAATCCCATAAAAACAACTATTTAAATGTTAAAAATAGGGATGTATTTCACAACTGTACAACCCAGACCAATTTCTACCACTGTTTCATGACACTGAAACAATTATCTTTTAATGAAACAAATATGTTTCATTCTATAACTTCAAAATCTAATCTCTTACAGTAATTTTGTAATACATATTTTAAATAAATTTTCATAAAGACAGTGGTTTGTCATATTCTTTGAATTCAAATAAAGTAAAGGAATATTACAATCATTCAATTTATATTTGTACCTTATTAATGTAAGAAAAATACAGGGAGGCAATGCAGCCATGCACTTGTATGTTTTATATATATTTTTTAAACATTTGAATTAATCAGAGTAGTTGTGTATTATTTATCATTAGCTAGGAAGGCTTTGTTCTTGTTTGTTAACCGATTTCATGTTTTGGGGGTGTGATATTGGAGGATTTTCCCATATGTTCTTTTATTCGTGATATGAAAATACACTTTTTTAACCTCGCCCATTCGTATCTCAGTGTGTGTGTGTGGTCATTGTTTACCTGTAATTATATGTAATATCTCCGTTAGACGGAACCCCTCAAACCCGGAACTCTCCAATAGCCGGAATTGAAATTTTCTTAGAAAATCTCACTAAAGCCCTCTGAAAAATTCCGGCTTTAGAAACAATTTTCCAAGGGGTACATTTTCCAGAAAAATCTGAAAATTTTTCCGATACCCAGAAAATTCCAGCGATGGGGGAGTTTTTTCCGGGTTTGAGAGATGAAAATCAGGTGCATTTTCCAGAACTTCCGAGAACATTTTTCCGATACTTGGAAAATTCCGGGGATGGGGGATATTTTTCCGGGTTCGAGAGATGATGTAATGGGCAATTTCTGGAACTTTTGAGAAAAATTTTCTGTTACCCAGAAAATTCTGGGGACGAGGGATTTTTTCCAGCTTTGAGAGTCGTCTCATTACCCGGAAATCTCTCATTCCCTGAAGTGCTCTGTACCAATTTTTCCGGCTAATGGAGATATCACTATTAATATTAATGTTTAATGAAATACAGTAGGGTTGGGCTATATCGCGAGAGAGGGTCCGACGAAGTTCGCTATGTACTAAATCGCGATATATAATTACATGTAATCAATGGGGAAAATAGGGTTAGGTTTCGGAGGCCAATAAAAGTGACTAAACTTGACTTAACGAGTTTATTTTCTTACTAACTAAAGCACTAATGAACACTAGACTTGGGAAAACAGGCTCTTTCAATATCAGTATCAATATGAAGGAACACCAGACTCGGGAGCTGGCGCACCATCCCACGCGTCATGTTGGGAACACAGACTCGGCATCCTGGGAACACCAGACACCACACTGCCCCCCACTCCTAAATAAATGAAAAAGATAAACATTAGTTAGAGTACATATTAAATCTTTTCCATTAAGTTTTCCATTCTCTTCACTTCACTTTTCACGTCACTAGCGACCAATTTACACTACCCTTAAAAGTCGGAATCTGCTGACTCATCACTAGCTGCTCGACTCACAGCCAACCTCCTCCACGCCACACCACATGAAAATATGAAATAAACATGCCTAAGTGAGTGTAAATGTGATAACTCGCCAACATCATCGTCTGCCTCCTCATTGCTTGAGTGGGTATGCATAGCGCCTGCCTGCACCCCTGATGGTCCTGCCTGCACCCTGATGGTTCTGCTTTCTCCCCAGATGGTCCAGCCTCCACTTCACCTGTAAAAAAATAACATGCACAGGAATCATTAAAATAGAATTTTTATCTGGCATAATGCACTCAGCCGAGACTCGACGCAGACAGCTAAGAGGGTGGAGTGCATGTGCACCGAGTCTCTTGACCACTCACCACCACTGGACAGACTTATACAACTCATTTTTTCTTTACGTTTTCAATAAAAAACACAAACCTAAACTTGCCTATAAGCGAGAAAGAGGCCGGAAGTAGGAAATGATAGACCGCTGCTTCTGGTTAGCTATCTTCCTGTTCAGCAGATGACTGTAGGTAGAAGAGAACCTGTACAAGTTGTCTATAGCCCTCTCCACATCAGGATCATTGTTCCAAACACACTTGATGACAGAAGATATTAAGCACATGAATTCCATAAGTTCCGTGATGTTCCACTCTTTCTTTACGTGTGGAACTCATCTTCGGCTTCCTCCTCTTCCTCACATTTCTTATTCATCAAAGCTAACTCTAGGGCTTCTTCAGTCTTTGTTGGGTCGTCCATGCTCTCTAGAAGTTAGTCCACATCTTCTTCTGTGACTGCTTGGAACCCAGTATCTTCCCTTATATCTCTGAGATCTTCATCCTTGGTAAATCCTTTGAAAGTTTAGACATCATCAGGCCACAGAGAATTCCAAGCACCATTCAGGGCTTGTTCAGAGAGGGATTTCCAGCTCAGAGCAACGTTAAAGATGGCAGGTATCCTTGATTGTGAAATTTTTTCAGAATTGCCGGACAGTCGGTTCTTGGTCAGAACTCATTGCATCTGCCATTGCTTCATTGTTGTCTTCAAATACATTCATTTGAATAAGGCAATGGCTCCCTGATCCATAGGCTGAATAAGAGAGGTGACATTCGGGGGCAAGAAGAACAACTGAATGTTTTTGTTGATGTTGTTGAGATGGGCTGAGTGCCTTGTCACTGATTTTCTCGATGTACGGGATGACATGATTAATAAACCAGTCTTCAAACACATCTCCGGTCATCCAGGCTTTCTTGTTAGGTTTCCATATGACTGGGAGCTGAGGTAGGAGCACATTTTTAAAAGCACTATGTCTGGCAGCAGAGTGATTGGTGAGAGGTTTCATGTGCCGAGTTCCTGAGGCATTAGCACAGAGAAGCACTGTTATTCTGTCCTTACTGATCTTAAATCCTGGAGCTTTGACTTCTGCTTTCATTAAATACGCCTTCTTTGGCTTCTTTTTCCAGTTTAGTCTGGTCTCATCACAATTCCAGAGTTGGTCTGGAGTATAGTCACCTTCCTCAACCACTTTTTCCCAATCCATCTTAACTTTTTCCACTGCAACTGTGTCGACCGATGCAGCTTCCCCTGACAGACACGCACCTTAACCCTTTGGATGCGACATGCGGGTAAACCCGCCCAAAATATTATATTAATTAAATGCGACAAGCGGGGATATCCCACGGCCTTGAAAAAACTTCCCCAAATGAGACGACATGCGGACATATTATGTATTGAGGTATAGGAGTATTTCTTGAATGCAATATAGCTTATTTTTGTACTATTTTGTTTGATATTATCTGAATATGTAATACATATCTAAATTTGCTGTTTAGTAACCAAATTGATATAATTTATTTGCCATATACCAGACATTGATTTATACCAATTTCCTGCATTTTTGGGTATAAATGTCATTTTTTCTCTAAAATTTGCACACATATGTGAATTTTTGTTCCAGATTTGGAAAATATACTAAAAGTTCTCTAGGAAAAACATATAGAAAATGTGATTATATGAAATTCATTTTTGGCAGGATAATTGACACTTTTCAGGAACCGGCGCGAAATTTAATTACGCACCTAAAGGGTTAATTCAACTCACTTGAAGCTGTGAAGCCAGCCTTGGCTAGCTGTGAATTTACTTTCACTTGCTGGCTGTCCTTCTCGCTGAAGTAGACGTGTCTGTATTTTTATTGCCTCATTTTTTATTATTGGACCTGGCAAAGCAACTTTACAGCATTGCATGTTTTCAATCCATACTTTGAGTGCATCTTCCATTTCTTGGTAAAGTGGTGGTTGTAAGTGTTGGAAGCTGCTGGTGCAGCAGGTGCTGCATGAATTTTGTCTGCCTTCTGTCTGATGCCATGAATGGTACTTTGGTTAACTGCATAGCAGTGTGTCACAACAGGCGCTTGCTCCATGTTCAAGCTCGTCCAGAATACTCACCTTATCACCAATGTTGAAGATGTCCTCTTCTTTTTCTCACTTAACTAGGAATGGTACAGGTACTAATAGTATGCTTAGGCATCTTGGTACAGTACACAGTAGTAGAACACGTGGTGACCTTGATTGGAGAGCGAAAATGAAACGTCTACATGCGGTGAGAGCCGACTCAAGACTGAGCGGGTGAGCATGAAGGCATGGGTAAGCGGCCACGTGGAGCCTCTGTTTGCCATGGCGATAAATTTAAATATTTCCTGCCCGATTTCCCTCTCGAAAAAAAAATAATCACTATACAGGTATATAGGAAAATTTTCATAATTTTGGTACAGGGTACATTGTTTGTGGGAATTCATGTACTTGTTTATCTTGGGTAGGGTTACTTTATAGAAAATGGGATTTATGTATATAGGTACATACAGGGGGAACCCAAATATGAAATTCGCGCTTATGTGGGTTTCCCGAAATGTAATCCTTGCATACTTTAAGACCCTACTGTATTAAAAGGGTCATTAATTAACATTGATTACCCGTATTTTAACATTTTGAACCCAGATCCTTAACCAGCATGTAAATGAGTATCTTTGTATGAAATTTGAACAGGTAGTAGGCAGGTATCAAACAGGGAAGTTTTACCTCCTGGGGAGATATTGGAAGCATTATGTGTTGTCTAATGGTAGACCCTGCTGCCATATGGCATGTGTTAAGTGAAAACCACGTTAAGTGAACAACAGAACATATGGGATTAATTCCAATAGAAACTGGCCCATCCCCAAACTCCACTTTTTCCGACACAATACCTATGTTCTAGTAAAAATAACATCTTAATTTTATGATGGTACATGCACACAATTAATACTTAAGAGAAATAGAGAAATACAGTCGCCAAGTTAATGTCCATTCAAATAATGGACGCGACTCCCTCCCCCTCTTCTCTCACTACACTTGCTGGCTCTTCCCTCTGAGAAATTTTGGGGGGAAAACCAGGTATAGTAATAAATAATTCCTCAAACTAAAGTTAGGATAATATAATTGACATTGCTGGATTCCTTGTAAGACCAGGAATATTTTGAATACAAATGTCATATATTTTTCACAAAAGATAACATATTTACTCAGAATAAACTTTACATCTAAAATTTGTATGTCTAATGCAAAATCTATGATGTTTATATTCAAAATGATCACCAAATTGTAAGAATTCCAGCAATGTAAATTATATTCTGGCCGGATAATTTGTATGAATTTTATGAGCTAAAACAAATATCTTCAGTTAATAAAAAAAAAAAAATATTCTTCAACACTATCTGTCAATCAAAGTACCCCACCTTGCCTTCCCCCCCTCTTTCAACCGCGGGTCAGTCCCAACCCTCCCCCCCACCCCCCACCAATCCTCCCTTCAAGAGTTTTTAACATTTAGTATTAAATAATACCTCAGATTAAAGTTAGGATAATATAATTGACATTGCTGGATTCCTTGTAAGACCAGGAATATTTTGAATATAAACGTCATATATTTTGCACAAAAGATAACATACTTACTCAGATTAAACATTTTATCTAAAAATTTTATGTCTAATGCAAAATATATGATGTTTATATTCAAAATGATCATCAAATTGTAAGAATTCCAGCAATGTAAATTATATTCTGGCCGGGTAATTTGTATGAATTTTATGAGCTAAAATAAAAATCTTTAGTTAATAAAAAAAAAAATATATTCTTCACACAGTAACAGATGGTCGGTCGCTGGTCCCTGCCTCCCTCCCCACCACCCCCCACCAACGTCCCTACTAGATAAATGTGTGGGAATACCAGACTGTTTACCTTTTTAGTAATAAATAATAAATCAGACTAAAGTTAGGATAATATAATTGACATTGCTGGATTCCTTGTAAGACCAGGAATATTTTGAATATAAATATCATATATTTTGCACAAAAGATAACATATTTACTCAAGAGTAAACATTATATCTAAAATTTATATGTCTAATGCAAAATCCATGATATTTATATTCAAAATGATCATCAAATTGTAAGAATTCCAGCAATGTAAATTATATTCTGGCCGGATAATTTGTATGAATTTTATGAGCTAAATAAAAAAATTATACTTCACCGTGTAAAGGGGTACACCCACCGCAGAATGTGAGCATCCTGGGTTCTGGCAGGGCACCGCGTAAACGTGGAAACGCGGAATGTGGGACCGCGTAAAGTGAGGGTTGACTATATATATATATATATGTATATATATATATATAAATATATATATATATAAATATATATATATATATATAAATATATATATATAAATATATAAATATATATATATATAAATATATATATATATATAAATATATATATATATATATATATATACAGTTGTACCCCACTTAACGCGGTCAATTGAACCCAGAGGGTCCCGCGTTAAGTGAAAACCGCGTTAAGTGAATAACAGAACATATGGGATTAATTCCAATAGAACCCAGCCCGACCCCCAAACTCCACTTTTTTACGACAAATAACTATGTTGTGGCATGAAAAACAAGTAATATAGAAGAGGTTAGGTTACGAAAGATAAAGGTTAACATAGGAAAAATAAAGAATAGGTTAAAAAACGAAAATTTTTGAGGAACACTCACGGTAGTAGAAGAGATGGGTCGGCATACGGGGATGGAGGCTGGTTCCGAGGCAGAGGGCAGATTATTGCCCCTCAGGTGAATCACCATTACTAGGTGAATCACCATTACTAGGTGAATCAATATCACTGTCACTTACAGTTGTTATGGGTTCCCTGACAAATCCCTCAAAATCAACTTCACTATCACTGGCTTGGGCTGGCTGTGGTGGGTTGCGGGCGAAGAACTCGGTTATGCTTTGCTGACGGCTGGCTTTGATGTTGTCATGATACACCGTGATGTACGGCTCCATAGCCTGCACCAGTCGGGTATGGAAGACGTCATGGCGTTCATCGTCAGTGTCGCGGGAAACGATGGACTTAATTTTTTCTGTTAACTCTATGACACACTTAATATCACTATGACTTAAACTAGGTTCTTCGGAGAATGACGCACCTTCTTCCTCCTCTTCACTGGCGGGTTCTTCTTCCAACATCTCGTCGGCAGTCACTTCAGGATCTCTGATCACCTCCATGATGTCTTCGTTGGTGGTCTCGGAGAAGCCTTCAGCTGTAATACTGAGCGCAGCTTCTCTGGCAAGGTCCACTGCTACTGCAACAGTCTGAACCTGACCAGTCACAGGTTCACTCCTCCTCTCACCTGGTATGCCATGCAACACATGTCTCCATGCGTGACGAATCGTAGCAATAGACAGCAGATTCCATGCCTCCACCAAGAAGTCTACAGCTTGTTTGACGTTAAACTTCTTCCAAAATTGTTTGACGAGAAGTTCTTGAGTCGCCGCCTCTTGTTCCTTGTCCTCGTCGCTTTTACTCTCGCTGTCGGTGTCACCCAGCTTACGCAACTCATCCTTGGTGTTGGTAGAGTCGTTCAGGAGCTTGAATTTCTTTGCCGAGTATGCAGCTTTAACATTGCAGATTAACTCCTGGTCCATGGGCTGGATTAATGACGTAGTGTTGGGAGGAAGGAAGACCACTTTTACGTTGGGGTGACGATCCATAAGTAGGGGCGAGTGTCCAGGTGCGTTGTCAAGGAGCAACAAAATATTGAAAGGAACATTCTGTTGCTCGCAGAATTTCTGCACGTCAGGAACAAAACAGTTGTCAAACCAGAAGAGGGACAGAGAAGAGGACATCCACGCCTTACGTGCGGTTAGCCAGTGGACATTAAGCTTGTTCATGTCCATATTCTTGTAGGCGTGCGGCTTGCGGGCTTTGTGAATCACCGATAACTTTGGTTTACAGGTACCGGAGGCATTGGTGGTAAACAGGACGGTGATGCGTTCCTTCTGCATCTTCCGGCCCCTTACCTTGCTCGCAGACTGGACAACGAAGGTCTTGGAAGGTAACTTTTTCCAGAAAAGACCAGATTCGTCCATGTTAAACACCTGGTCGTCACTGTACTGTCCTTCCTCCATAATCTCACGTAAAAACGGAGGAAAATCTCTAGCCGCCGCACGGTCAGCACTCGCTTCCTCACCAACAATGCTGATGTTGGTGACCTTGTTCCTCCTCTTAAACCTATGCAGCCAACCATGGGAAGCATTGAAGGGTTTGGGCTCTGCAATTCCCAGTTTACGTGTCACTGCTGCGTATAGCTCACGTGCGTACTCCTGCACTGAGCGCGTGTCCACCGCCATGTTGCGTCGCGCCTGACGCACCAAATAACTCACCAGCAAAGTTTCCACTTTTGCCAGCACCCTGTTCTGGCAATACCTGATAGATGAAGCACCTGCAGACTTTGTGATCTTCATGTGCTCCTTTAACTTGGCTGCATCCTTCTTTATTGTACGAATCGTAGATTCGTTGACGCCATGCTGGCGCGCGAGATCAACTAGGCGTCTTCCTTTCTCCAAATCTTGAACAATTTGGTACTTCAGCTCGTAGCTTAATGAACGTCGTGTCTTCTTTGGTTTAGTGCCGCTGGGTCCAGGTAAGGAAAGGTTTCTCTCTGGGGGTGGTGGTCCGGCGGAAGCCATTTTACGGAACAATGGATGCGCGTTAACCCGGCGTGGCCTTGAGGGATGAAACTGCCGCGGCTAGGTCAAGCGTCGTCTCTCCTCCCTCCCTCCCTCCCCGGGGTAGTCACGTCATAATACTTTAAGCCAATTACAGCTAGCAGCAGAGGGGGGTAGGGCTGCATGGCCAATCACAGTCCGAGACGTCATATGACGTCAGTGATAACGCAACAAAGACACACACTGCGCAACCTTACCGCGCCGCTTACCCAAGCGGAGGGAGGAGGAGGGAGAGGCAGGCAGGCAGGAGGGCGGGTGGGTGGCGCGTGGCGCGTGGTCAAAATCTAAAAATAGCATCCGAGCCGGACACTCACCGCGTAGCTGTGGAAAAACCCGCGTTAAGTGAAAGTTCAGCTTTGGCAAGGCACCGCGTATATGATAAAACGCGTTAAGTGAAAGCGCGTTAAGCGGGGTAAAACTGTATATATATATATATATATATATATATATATATATATATATATATATATATATATATATATATATATATATATATATATATATATATATATATATATATATATATATATATATATATATATATATATATATATATATATATATATACACACGCACACAGTTGGGTCTCACATTACGCGGTTAATGTAACCCGGAGGGTACCGCGGAAAGTGAGGAACGCGTAAAGTGAACAACATAACATATGGGATTAATTGAAATGGAGTCCAGGCCGATCCCCAAACTCCACTTTTTGACGACACATAACTATGTTGCAGTAAAAATTTTATCTTAACTTTATGATGGTATGAAAAAACAAGTAATATAGAAGAGGTTAGGTTAGGAAAGATAAAGGTTAACATAGGAAAAATAAAGGTAAGGTTAGAAAACTAAAAATTAGGTGGAACACTTACGGTAGTAGAAGAGATGGGTCGGCATACGGGGATGGAGGCTGGTTCCGAGGCAGAGGGCAGATTACTGGCCCTCAGGTGAATCACCATTACTAGGTGAATCATCATCACTGTCACTTACAGTTGTCAGGGCTTCCCTGACAAATCCCTCAAAGTCAACTTCACTGTCACTATCACTGGCTTGGGCTGGCTGTGGTGGGTTGCGGGTGAAGAAATCTGTTATGCTTTGCTGATGGCTGGCGTTGATGTTGTCGTGATACACCTTGATGTACGGCTCCATAGCCTGCACCAGCCGGTTATGGAAGACTTCATAGCGGTCATCGTCATTGTCGCGGGAAAGGAAGGACTTCATCTTCTCTGCACACTCCATGGCACCCTTAATATCACTATGACTTAAATTGTGTTCTTCGGAGACTGCCGCACCTTCTTCCTCCTCTTCACTGACGTGTTCTTCTTCCAACATCTCGTCGGCAGTCACTTCAGGATTTCTGATCACCTCCAGGATGTCGTCGTTGGTGGTCTCGGAGAAGCCTGGAACTGTAACAGTCTGCGCAGCTTCTCTGGCAAGGTCCACTGCTACTGCAACATTCTGAACCTCACCAGTCACAGATTGACTCCTCCTCTCACCTGGTATTCCATGCAACACATGTCTCCATGCGTGACGAATTGTAGCAATAGACAGCTGATCCCATGACTCCACCAAGATGTCCACAGCTTTCTTGATGTTAAATACTCTCCAGAATTGTTTGAAGAGTATTTTTTGCTGTTCTAACTGTTGTTCCTCATCTTCGTCGCTCTTGCTATCGGTGGTGGTGTCACTCAGGTTACGCAACTCTTCCCTGGTGTTGGTGTAGTCGTTCAGGAGCTGGAATTTTTTTGTTGAGAATGCAGCTTTCACATTGCAAATCAACTCCTGGTCCATGGGCTGTAATATAGACGTAGTGTTGGGAGGAAGGAAGACCACTTTTACGTTGGGGTGACGATCTAACAGTAGGGGCGAGTGTCCTGGTGCGTTGTCCAGCAGCAACAAAATATTAAATGGGACATTCTGTCGCTCACAGAATTTCTTTACATCGGGAACAAAACAGTCATCAAACCAGGAGAGGGACAGTGTAGAGAACATCCATGCCTTACGTGCTGTCAGCCAGTGGACATTTATCTTGGTCATGTCCATGCTCTTGTAGGCGTGCGGCTTGCGGGCTGTGTGGATCACCGATAACTTGAGCTTACAGGTACCGGAGGCATTGGTGGTAAACAGGACGGTGATGCGTTCCTTCTGCATTTTCCGGCCCCGAATCCTGCTGGCATTCTTCACAACGAAGGACTTGGAAGGTAGTTTTTTCCAGAAAAGACCAGATTCGTCCATGTTAAACACCTGGTCGTCACTGTACTGTCATTCCTCCATAATCTCGCGTAAAAACGGAGGAAATTCCCGAGCCGCAGCACGATCAGCACTCGCTTCTTCACCACCAATGTTTATATTGGTGATCTTGTTCCGGATCTTAAACCTCTGTAACCACCCAGAGGAAGCATTAAAGGGTTTGGGCTCTGAAGTTCCCATCTTTCGTGCCACTGCCATGTACAGTTCACGTGCGTAGTCCTTCACAGAGCGCGTGTCGACCGCCATGTTCCGTCGCGCCTGACGCACCAAGTACCTCACAAGTAATTTTTCTGTCTTGAGAAGCACCTGGTTGTGAAAATACTTGATCATAGAAGCACCTGTAGACTTTGTGATCTTCATGTGCTCCTTTATCTTGGCTGAATCCTTCTTTATAGTCCGGATCGTAGATTCGTTCACGCCATGCTGGCGCGCCAAATCAACCTGCCTTGTTCCTTTCTCCAACTCTTGGATGATGCTATACTTCACCTCGTAGCTTAAGGAACGTCGTGTCTTCTTTGGTTTAGTGCCGCTGGGTCCAGGTAAGGAAAGGTTTCTCTCTGGGGGTGGTGGTCCGGCGGAAGCCATTTTACGGAACAATGGATGCGCGTTTACACGGAGTGGCCTGGAAGGATGAAACTGCCGCGGCTAGGTCAAGCGTCGTCTCTCCTCCCTCCCTCCCTCCCCCGGGTGGACACGTCATAATACTTTAAGCCAATTACAGCTAGCAGCAGAGGGGGGTAGGGATGCATGGCCAATCACAGGTCTGATACGTCATATGACGTCAGTGATAACGCAACAAAGACACACACTGCGCAACCTTACCGCGCCGCTTGCCCAAGCGGAGGGAGGAGGAGGGAGAGGCAGGCAGGCGGGCGGGTGGGTGGCGCGTGGGGAAATCTAAAAATAGCGTCTCGCTGGACACACTCCGCGTAATGGGGTTCACGTACCGCGTAATGTGAGCACGTGAGGTTCTGGCAAGGCACCGCGTTAACGGTGAACCGCGGAATGCGGGACCGCGTAATGTGAGGGTATGCAGGTTCTCCTACATTTTGTCTCTTTTCTTCCTCTGCAATTTTCTGTGCATGTAGTTCAATAAGATCCTCGTTACTGAGCTCTTCTGCTATACTTTCAACCAACTGTTCAACATCTTCATTATCAATTTCTACCTCCAGCTGTTTACCTAACTCCACTATCTTGTTACTAATATCCGAAATAACTTCATTTTCATTAACTCCTTTGAAACTGTATATCCGCTCAGGCATGCACTTCCACAATAATCCAGTCTCATCCACATTGAATATTTGCTCACGCAAATATTTCCCTTCCACAATCACTTCATCTAACTCCTCCTTAAAAGCTTCAGCAGCACCAACATCGGCACTAGCTGCCTCTCCACTCACCTTAACATTGTGTAGACTGTAGCGTTTTTTAAATCTATCAAACCACCCATGACTTCCTGTAAAGGTTTGATCACATTCATCTCCTGCCTGCTCCTTCAGGCTTTGGAACAGGCTTCTTGCTTTAGCCTGTATGGCTAGAAGGCTTAAGGGTACACGCTTCTGTATCTGGTCTTCTATCCATATCACCAATAATTTTTCCATATCGTGAATAGGACCTTGTCTTCTCTTTGATATTATAGTTCCCTTTATAGGTGTTGTTCCTTTCACTACATCACGAATACGTTCATTGTCCTTCAGAATAGTGGATATGGTCGAGTGTGCGAAACCTAGGTCGCGTGAGATTGTTGCTACAGTTTTTCCATTCTCATGCTGAGTTATTATCTTCATTTTCATCTAAAAAATAATTGCCCACCAGCACTCTCACATTTACGCTTTCCAGTCATTATAAAGTCAATTAAATACGATAATAACGAGAGTTCACAGCGCGATCAGTAGGATACGATAGCCAAACACCAACTAAGCGCTCCACGCTCTCGCCCGGGACAGAAACGTTTCGGTATAGAAAATGCACGCGTCATTTGAAAATATTTTTGGTCACGACTGCCGCGGTCGTATGTCCCGACGGTCGTAAGGTCAGAGCAGGTCGTAAGTACCGATGGACGCAAGTCCAAGCAGTGGTAAGTCGGGGACTACCTGTACCTGTAATAAATGTTGTGTTGTCAAAGTAAGAGAAACGATTGAAACCCTGCAATTGTGTAAATGAGACAAAAGGCTATTTGCAAGATCAGCCGTGGTGTTCCCGGCGGTCGTAGTACAATGGAGTAAAAATGTCTTGATTTTTCAAGATGGGCCATGGTGGTACCTGACCGTTGTTTGTTGTTACTACGTCATCATAGTGTAGTCAGGTGTACCAAATGGCGGAAGACTGGGGGGTAGGTATGCTTGGACCTTCAAAACGTTGTCACTGGCACGAAACGTTTACTCTTGCTACACGATTTATGAGCATGAAAAACTTGAATCCCAAGCTAAGGTGCACCTCATTTTCCCATTTTCTTGGATTATAAGCCAATTCTGGGAATGAAATACAATCACTTACTGTGAATACAGGTAAATAAAGCCTGTGACAATAAAGTAATAAGTTTGCCACGAACTTGAGGTTGGGTCAGTGTAAATAAAGAGAACTATGGCCTGTTCTGTGGATGAAGTCAGTAGAATATAACAAAGTACAGTATTTGGTATTATAATTTTGCTATGACAGTGATGAACTCACTGTACCGATGAATTGGGATAAAATCTTGAAAAAATACCACCATAACTGTTAGTTTTCTATCAAACAGGAAATAAGCTTTGTACCAAAAATTTTTACTTTCATATTATACAAGTATAAAGGCCAGTTTCCTACTTGTCTCCACCTGATTATAGTAATGCAATAAATACCCTATGAAAGAAAGCAAGACATGAACACTTTCCCAATGTCAGGAGTAAAAATGTATACAATATGTTAAGACATGGACTAAACCAGCAGTTGGAGAAAAGTGTCTGCTGTTTAATTGGTCTTTTATTTGGAAAAATATTCCATGTAAATACTGTATATGAATCCTCACCAGAGAATCTTCATATAGTTACTGTGCAGACATTTGTTTACAAGGCATATACTCAACTATTATGGAAAGGAAGACATGTTAGGTTAGGTTAAATTAGGTTCATCTTGTGAGCAAATGTCATGGAACCCATATACAGTAGGTATATTCATGAAATTCTACTAACTAATCAAAGACTAATAATGTTAAACATGGAACAAGATGATAATTAAATGGTTTAAAAGTATCCTCAATACAGTCTCCAATGTTAATTGCAAATTATTCCTGCATTTTTCAATGTTAAATATAAACTAATAAAAGTAAGGATAAGAATACAATGATAATGCCTTTCAGAATATAGCCTTTATTAAAAGCAGGGTATGTTTTAATATATGGATGATCAAGAGTACAGTGTACTGGACAGTATTTTAAAGGAAAAATTATCCACAAATTTCACAAATATATTAATACGTAATATCCATGTATTTATGCAGTGTAAAAAAAATAATAATTAAGGCATATGTTATGATTTCTCTAAATGCATATTTTCTGAAAATTCCAGAAACTGCATTTTTACTGGTCTATGAGTAATTTGGGGATTTTACGGAAAGTCTCCAAATTTTTCTGTTCCGAGTCTGGGAACTAATTCCGAGGTTAGGTTCGGTAGCAAATTCCAAAATCTTCCCAGGAACCAGAAAAATTCCCCGTCAATCATACCAAAATTTATTTCTTCAGTATTGGTGAAAGGTGAATAGTGAGCTGTATCTCCACCTGCAAGTGAAAATAAAGTCATTAATATTGTGCTAGTTAAATTTGCAAATTCTGAAACATCTTTATTTATGAGGATTAATATTTATAAGTTTCCAACACCTACATATTGTGGGTAATTTTGTCTGTTAAAAACAAAATAAAAAAAAAAAATTCCAATGGAAACTCAGATTTGTTTGGTTTGATATGCTACACACTGAAAAAATAGATTTTTTTTTCTAATGTAGATTTTTGTGGTGATTCCAAAACTTTGATCCTTTTTTTGGAGAAATTCATAGAAAAAAATTATAAGCCCTTTAAAATTTTAATGTTCTACATCAAAATGTTAACCTAACCTACCTAACTGGAAAACATTGGTCAACTTAAAATCTTAAAATACCCTGGATGACCGAAAATATTATAAGACCTTAAATTTCATTTATTTTTGAAGACTTTCATTTTTGTTGGAATCATGAACATACAAAGCCAATATATCTGCACTGATTCTACCACTGTCAATGGCAAAGCGAATTATTACCACCACTCCAAATGTTGCACAAAAAGTGGTAAGGTAGTTCTTTCTTGCAATACATTGAGTCACTTCAGGGAATTAAAAAAAAAGAACATGAATTTATGTCACTGAATTTATTTTATTAGTGACAAATTGTGGTTAAACTGATACACAAATGAAACATGCCTGGGAACTACCTGGCACTGATTACCTGGCAAATTTGGACTTGTTAAAATATGAAATTTAGGCTACTAAGTATTTATACTAATGAAATAATTATTTTGGTAGTACTGGACGGTTATTAATTGCGCTCATTACGTAAATTGGGTCGATATTATTTCTGATTAGGGACGTCATTCACCATCCCAGATGGAGCAGTTCTCATCACTTCAAATAGACCACTTACGACCTTTTTTTAGCTTAATTTGATTTCCATACATTTCTGCACATAAATAATTTGGATTAGTTATCTTAAAGGCTTACCTTTTATGACGGCTAGGAGAATTTGGAGGATATAAGCGGCGATGAGGCAAGTAGAGGCTGGCGGATGTTCCTAAACAAACATAGAATTTTTTAAAAAGAACACTAAAATTCTTCATGTGCTGTTCTATATGGAGGATATTTTATACAAAAACATTATTCCTTTGCAGATTTATACAATTTATGTGCATCCAGTTCTATTTTTTAGTTTTTTTTTTTTTAAATAGTTCCATCGTAGTGGTCATCGGGCTGGGGTTTCTAGTACTACGGAAATATCCCACATTCCAATAACGAATCGTAGATATATATATTTTTTTAGACCAGAACGCTTCTTGCAAACCAACCATGGGGCTACTACAGCATGGTATACACCACAGAGCTTTTTGCAATTGGCCCAAAGTCAGATCAACAACCTGGGACTTGGTCAAAATTTTTGTGATGCCATATGGCAGCAGGGTCTACCATTAGACCAGTGGTTCCAAACCTTTCTCTTTTCAGCACCCCCCTTTCATGGAACAGTGGTGGCAAATGCCCCCTTTTTTTATAATATATTCTACAGTACATCAAAAATGTATTCCTTTAAATCCCTTTATAATTCCCCTACCGTCTACCAGCGTACCTGTTTAAAAGCAAGCAATTACAGTCACTGAAACCCGTTGAAAATCAAATACAAATTAATCCGTATTTTTATATTTAAATTTTTTTATTTATATAATTTTTAATATATTTTTTTAACCATTATACAATATCAAAAAAAATAATGAACATTTAAAGGCATTGTACAGTGCAACCTCGAAAGTTTGAATTGCATGGGCCCATGAAGTGTACGAATTTTAGGTGTATGGAAGCGCCAGAGCAAATTTTTGCATTAAAACATGCTAAAAAAATTAACAACAATATATTCTAATATATTTAGAACATTATAGCTACAGTGGTCCCCATGTAATCCTACCAGTCTCCAAATACTGTACTGTACAACACTCCGTCTCCATCCACCTTCACTGTACTGGATACAAAGCATGACCTAGCATGTCTTGGAACCCAAATGCGCTTGTTGTGCTCAGCATTATGATCGCATTTGAAAGCTTGAATTATTATGGCGATATTTTCAAATTCTAAACCTAAAATTTTGGCACTTATTTTTAATCAGATGTTATTCGAATTTTAGATGTATGCAAAATTTTAAGGTTCAAATTTTAGAGGTTTCAATGTATTTGAACAGAAAACACCCTGCATGAACAATATATTTATGACTGTGCAACATTCCTAATGCACATGGAAGAAAAAAAATTATTTTAACAGTAAACACTGTGCTTCAGTGACTACCTTGAGCTTTTTTTTAATTTATTTATTTATTTATTTTTTTTTTTACGAGGAATAGCCGACCCGAGCACGGGTCATCGACCCACAACGGGGCCTAAGGGGCGAAAAAGTAAGATTGTACTAATATCTGATTTAGTGTTTTACAGACAGAGTTTTAAGTCACCCTTCTCACTAATTTGAAATCTATTTCTTTGCTTTGTTTGTAACTGTACCACAGCACTAAAATCTTTCTCAACTAAATACTGTGTGATGTGGGAAATGCTAAGACTAAAAGTTTTACCTCCTGCCAGAGATGAGGGTACAGAATTTGTTCTTTGACCCAGAATACTTCGTAACCACATTGTTTGAATTGTGCTTGGGCTTCATAGTCATGTTGAAGGTCCGTTAACTCTTCATGCGAGTTTTGCTGAATATCTTGCACATTTGCCCAAAACAGATTAATAATCCAGTCAGGTACACTCAGTTCACTGAGGTCTTGAAATTTTGTCAGCATATCTTCCTTGAGAGCTTCAAGATGAAAGCAGTAAGTTTCCAGATCATTATCACACAGTTTATCTTCAGCCTCCATCATTGCCTGTAGACTTGGAAACTGGTAGAGTTCATGGTGCCCAAGGTTATTCTTAAACAAAGTTAACTTACTTTTATAAGATACATTTTCTTTCCTTGTAATTTAATGTTGATCTCATTTTAATTTGTCGACAATGTCTGAGAAATATGCCACATCAGTTTGCCTGTCTCTACTTCACAACATAATTTTTGGTCAGTTGAACGAAGAAATTTAAGAACAGTGTCATAGTTCATAGAAATGCCTCAGGCAATTACCCTTTGAGAGCCACCTAACTTCTGTATGCAGGAGTACACGTTCAAACTCTTTTTTATTGGTATGGCAAGGGTGCCGAAACACGCTGTCATTCAGTGAGTGAGCTTTGATTTTATTCACAGCATTGATGACAACTTGTAGAGATTTGTGTCGTCTATCACCAAGATGTTTGGCAACCAAATGTTGCTGATGAACAACACAATGAATAGTAAAGACGTCGGGTGCAGTATTCTTTAAATGTGCTATGAAACCACGTTGATGGCCATTATAGCTGGTGCCATCTGTTGCACATGCAATAACATTTGTCAGGATTTTTTATTTAAAGCAAAAAACGCTCAACCACTAGAAATAATGACAAGCCTCTGGTGTCTGTTGTCAGCGGTTTAACAAATAATAACTCTTCAGTCACTACTTCACTGATGTTTATATAATGCACATAAGCAAGTAGCATGGATTCATTACCAGAGAGTTGACTCATCCAGCTGCAATGCAAATTCGGTGGTTTGCAATTCGTTACACAACTTACTTTCAATAACACTTGCCATCTCATCAATTCGTCTTGACACTGAATTGTTGCTTAGTGGAATTGATGAGGTTGTTACTTACACCAGGACCCAACATAGTGTTGATAACTTCTTTCACAGCGGGTAGAATCAAGGTCTCGCCAATTGTATGCGGTTTTCCACATTTATAAATTAATAAAGAAATCTTATAGGAAACAAGAAGTCCTTTACCTATTTGGCGAGAAAATTTTTTAAATAGTCCTAACATTAACTTGCTTTTCATATTTTACCTTCTAATCTCAAAAGTATGATCTGTCTTTGTCCACCTTATCTGCATGCTTCTTTTTGAAATGTTCACCCAATCTTAAAGGCTTCATTCAAGAATGTTTGTTCACAGATTAGGCACATAGGTATGTTCATTTGTAGGAGGTGGAACAATTAAAAATTTTAAGTAATCCTGTGAATATTGCCAGCACTTTCCCTTCTTGTCCATGTTGATCAGTGACTATTTATCATTGAAACAACAAGCAATCTAATTAATTAAGCAAGCAGGTGATGTGCAAGAGATGTGCACCTCTCGCTTAGCATCTTACAACTGAAGACAGTAAACCAGCATTTTTTCTGTGTGGTGTTGCCTAGTAAGACATATTACTGCTTGTCTAACCTCAGAAGACAGAGCCAATCACTGTGCATCTGTGAGATACAAATCGCCTGTGTCAGCGCCAGCACACCCCACGATTCAACGCATGTTCCAACACGATTACACACTGTTAGTCTAGTGTTGTAGTAGATTACAGGATTGTTGCTCAACAGATGCAAAGGTGATAAACATCAGCGTTGTGTTTTATTTTCTGTTTGTTTTAAATTTAGTTTCAAAAATTTTTATGAGTGCTCCTTTGCCACCCCGTTAATTATTAAAACCGTCCACTGGGGGGGGGGGGTGCTACTGCCCAGGTTGGGAATCACTGCATTAGACACAATATATCATGCTTCCAACATCTTCACAGGTGGTAGTACCTCCCTGTTAGTCTATATTCTCGAGAAAATATATAGTGTCCACAAAAAACATTGAAACGGCCATGTTTTTGCGCACGATGACATGAAGAAAAACTATATGCTTAAATTGAGGCGCTCGGATTGATAGTGACGAATCAACCAATATATATATATATATATATTGTTTAACAGTGCATGAGTTTTTAAATGCCACATTGACATTCCAGGTTTTTAGCTGTGCAGGAATATATATATATATATATATATATATATATATATATATATATATATATATATATATATATATATATATATATATATATATATATAAATTTAACTGGTGGGTGCATTTATAAAGTTCCTTGAAGGAATGTAATATATTTTACTTAGGCAGGTTAACAGATGGTACTGACTTGTCTTCTCAGGATTTCCCCTGGGCAGACTGGGGTAATAATGAAGTCATTTCCTTGAAATTATCCATTAAAAGACTAAGTTAGTACACTAGAGTGAGCCCATATTGGGCAAAATAATATACACAGTCAGCAGTTACTACTTGCACAATGAATGTTTAACTTACCTGGGCGGAGGAGTGAGTCTGGGTGGCGGCTGTGCTGCCAGGGTGTGGTTCAAGGCTGCTCTACCCCGCAACCAACACTTGTATAAAAATCCACCAATACACTCTTTCTCTTTTTGTTTGGTTTGATATCATATCTCAGTAATCGTTTCTTCTCTGATGCTTTGATAAAATTTATTTCGTTTATTGACATGGAAATATTAGTAATATAAAATACAACCACCAGCTGAAGTATATTGTTTGTAATAGAGGAAAAATAGTTTGTCTAATTCTTCTAATGAAATATTATGTTAGTTTCGCAATTGGGTGAGGATGAAGCAGTGGTTGTGATATCATATCTTAAGTAGGTTTCTCACGGCCCAGGATAATGTATCCTTTATTGGGTTACTGCCACCAGCATGGCAACACCAATTTAGATCACATGAAGATTAGGCAACCCGGCTTATTTCACCTGACCTACTTAATCTAAACCTCCCATATAGCATTTAAGGTTTAATCATTGGATGAGGTAAGCTGGGGTGCCTAACTTTATGTGACAAGCAGGGCCGGATTTACCTGCTTGTGGGCCCCAGGCCAAACTCATCAGTGGGCCCCCAAATTTATAGAAATGTTTGCATGTTTCAATAATGAATATATATATATATATATATATATATATATATATATATATATATATATATATATATATATATATACATATATATATATATATATATATATATATATATATATATATATATATATATATATATATATATATATATATATATATATATATATATATATATATATATATATATATATATATATATATATATATATATATATATGTTGATAACTACAAGCAGGTGTTAGAAACACGAAGTTCCCAAGCGCTTTCGTGTAATTCACATCTTCAGGGGTGGGTACAGACTAAGGAGAAGTACAAAACAAGGTGTATATATACAGAGGAGGGTGAGATGAGGTCCACTATGGTCAGGTATTAGGTAATGACCCTACTAATCTTTAAATAGCACCGCAACGGTCGGTAGTCAGGTCAGAGGGTAAGGTGACCCAACCTTCTCACCTGGTTACAAATCTTCTTAATTACAAAATTGTCCAGTTTGTACATCCATTACTCAAATTCATGTTGAATGCTTCGGTATGTTTAATGAGACTAGATTCTATGATGTTCCTACTGTCAATTGAATTACAAGGTAATATTGAGGAGGCATTATCCCAGTCAATGCAATGCTTGTTATCCTTCAAATGAACAAACAGAGCATTGGATTCCTGGCCTGTCCTAACACTATATTTATGTTGTTTAAGTCTAGTTACAAGATCTTTACCTGTCTGGCCTAAGTAAAACATATTACATTCCTTGCAAGGAACTTTATAAATGCAACCAATTTTGTTGTTGGGGGAGTTCTTGATTAACATTGGTTGCATTTATGAAGTTCCTTGCAAGGAATGTAATATGTTTTACTTAGGCCAGAAAGGTAAAACTTGTCTAGACTTAAACATGTACAAACTGGACAATTTTGTAATTAAGAAGATTTGTAACCAGGTGAGAAGGTTGGGTCACCTTACCCTCTGACCTGACTACCGACCATTGCGGTGCTATTTAAAGATTAGTAGGGTCATTACCTAATACCTGACCATTGTGGACCTGATCTCACCCTCCTCTGTATATATACACCTTGTTTTGTACTTCTCCTTAGTCTGTACCCACCCCTGAAGATGTGAATTACACGAAAGCGCTTGGGAACTTCGTGTTTTCTTCTTTCTTTGTGGTTATCAGCATATACCTAGATCACGCGCACCTACAGTGATTTACTTGCATATATATATATATATATATATATATATATATATATATATATATATATATATATATATATATATATATATATATATAATAGTGGACATTCCAACAACTAAATATACGTCTAAGTCATGTTGGTCCTTGACCATCTGACCTGACCACCAACCGTTGTGTGCTATTTAAAGATTAATAGGGTCATTACCTAATACCTGACCATTGTGGACCTGGTCTCACCTCCTCAACATATATACACCTTGATTTGTATTACTCTCTCTAGTCTGCTTACTCACCCCTGAAGATGTAGATTACACAGCTGGCAGGAACTTCGTGTTTTCTTCTTTCCTTGTGGTTATCATATATATATATATATATATATATATATATATATATATATATATATATATATATATATATATATATATATAAAACTCTACCAATACTATAGTGGACATTCCTACAACCCTAAATATACGTCTAAGTCATGTTGGTCATTTATCAGTTGACAGTTGTATAAGAATTCAGTAGGTGTTACAATAAGCAACAAGTGTGGTGCAGGACGTGTTCTGATAAACCATGCACAAGGCTCTACATCCTTTTGCTTGTTTTTACATTGTTGAGAGATGTGTGTGTTGTGGACAGCACTGCCAAGGTACTGATGTGTGAGTGTTGAGAAAATATATTTTACTATATGCTGAAAAAA